>NW_028145699.1:0-370000 GCF_977016875.1 Pavona decussata
CTGGGTCGTGTTACTTAATTTAAAGCTCTTAATGGGAATGTTTAAAATTTTTCCGTAATTTTTTTTGACGCATTTGCTTCTAACATGACATTTTGGACGTATATCAGTTAATTCACCTACCGAATACCGAGACACCTGGAAACCTCTGAAGAATTGTTAAATTAATTTTGTCCAAAGTAAATTTTATCCAACATTTTTCATGTTCGAATATTTTTTTAGCCCGTACCTTTTTACTTTGTTGTTGTTGTCATTGTTTTTATTTTCTGCTTTGTGTGTCTTTAAACAACAGACCCTTTTCGCTATTTTCATGAAGCCGGAAAAATAACAAAAGGAACATGAATAGGCCTTATCACGGTTTCGACGCCATTTTGACGGGTAGGCAAACAGGCTTGAAATAACAGTGTTTGTATGGAAATCCGATGTCAAATAATTTTCATAAAACATCGCTTCTGAAAAATTCATGAATTGGAAACTTTTTGCACTAGGAAAAGGATTTTAAGGACAAAATTAGTGGGATGTAGCTGTGACAGAAAGCGTCCAGTCGTGTTTTGAACTTTCCATACATTTGTCTGTATAGCGAACCAGCCGTGAGCTGCTACTAAAAATAGTTCGCGGGAAAAAATACAGGGAAATGTATGGAAAGTTCAAAACACGACTGGACGCTTTCTGTTACGGCTACATCCTTCCAATTTTGTTCTTAAAATCCTTTTCCTAGTGCCAAAAGTTTCCAATTCATGAATTTTTCAGAAGCGATGTTTTATGAAAATTATTCGATATCGGATTTCCATACAAACACTGTTATTTCAAGCCTGTTTGCCTACCTGTCAAAATGGCGTCGAAAACCGTGATAAGGCCTAATGACGGCCACATTTTTGACAAGCATGATTATAAGGCCTTTCAAACTTCACGAGTATTCACAAAAATTAGAACGAATGAGTTATTACAAGTTTAGAATGAAGTTAAACAGTGAGAAGAAGTACAAAATCAACTCTCCCAAAAATCACCTTTGTTCGGCTCAGTTACGATTTTTGTCAATTTAGAGGCAACGGGTGGTTTTCCCGGCAATGAATGGAAATATTAAGGTATTTAACCGTCCTAAAACAAGAGCATGCTGAATCAGTCTCATAAGAAATTTGCCTTTAAACTGACTAATTAAAAATGACCAATCTATACCCCAAGGTTAAAGCAATGAAAGTGACGAATTTCGCTTTTGCAAAGTTTATACTAAGAACAAACGTCACAGGGTTATTGTTTTCATTGACGAGATATAAACAGTCGCACGGTTTAGAATTTCAATCATGGTACCTATCGCAAATATAAAGTTAAAGAGTATCAGTGGTTTATGGTGTGGTAAATAGCAATTTCGACAATGTCACCGAAAAGCACTACTTGTAATGGCTCGCTTAATACTTCCACTTTTTGTCGAGCAAAATCTCGGAAATTGTACTGCAAGAGGGTATTGCCTCTAACGTTGGTTTTATTTATTTAGACATTCTTATCAGGTTTTATTTTATTCACGAATTCGGAACTTAATCAACGCCAGATTACACGTTCACAGAGAAAGGAAAATAATAATCATAACAATAATCGGAGAACGAAACACTAACCTTGTGCGAATGTTATTCCCAAGACGACAGATGAGGGCAGCGCGTAGATAAACACCAGATTCATGAAATCTACATATAGCATGGCGTATCAATCTTGTTCTTTACTGTGAGAATTTAAATGGACTCAAGAAGATATTTCAATACACCAAAGTAAATGGCTATTGCAAATTGCAAGGTTCAGTGGAAATGCGATTGAAAACACTTTTATGGAAATAAATCAAAACGAGATAATAAATTATTAAAATCTGACAGGAAAGAGTGATGCAGTTGGTGATATTACAAAAGGTTTGATTCTACAACACCTGTCGTGGCAACGTGAAAGTTGCATGGTTCGTAAAATCATGGCCAGCGGTCACACCTTTGATAAAAAAAGTTTAAAGGGGCACTGTCATGGTGATTTGGCTGAATTTTGGTCAAAACTGCTCAAATATTTGACAAAAAACCTGTTTTATAACATGAAATTGCTCTCACAACATCGGGAAGAAAATATTAAGGTTTTTCCGGTAGCAAGAACATACCATAATCAACTTTTAGCGACTTCTCTAAAATACAAAGGAAGCACTTGGAAAAATTGGCCAATCTTTTCAAGTTTCAATCTACTTGCAGCCTAGCCATCCGCAGCCAAACATAATTAATAGTAGTTTCTGTGCATCAATAGCGTTATTGTTAACAAACCTCAACCATTATTTTAACGATTGCATTGAAACAAGTATGTTTTTTGGCTATTCATGGTGACACTAAAGATGACACTGCCCCTTTAAACAAGTTTCACCACGGTTCGTTTCCAAAGGCCTGTTATGTCCCTCGGGGCTACATAAGAGAGACTGTATTTATTTTGTTTGATTATTATTATTATTATTTTTTTTTTTTTTGACGAAAACTTGGTGGTCAATGTGACAAGCTTTTATGTCCTATCCTTTCTTTGGTCATAACCAGTGTTTTTTTGGAGGACTAATTCGTGTTTTCTCATCCAGTGATTTAAGGAGCACTTAGCAACGAATTGTCGAACCTATGTTCCCGCCCGCCCAAATAAACAAGAGTTTGCTAGCAATTTGGTTTCGGTTAAAGTAACGTCATTTATTACGGCAATAAAGGAGAACTCAAGCAACCAGATTAGCGCAAATGCAATAGGCCTGATAAGGGTACGAACTCTAAGTTCATTGTTAGCATTCGGGATGGAATCTTTCGACAACAAAGAAGAATTCAAGCAACCAGAATGTCTAAATTATAGCTGGGTTGGAAACGTAAATTTCTCAGTATTAACATTCAGATTGTACTCGCCTGGATACGTTTTCACTCGCCAAATACTCCCCCCCCCCCCAAAAAAAAAAAAAAAATAAAATAAAGTACAGGAAACAACTTTGATGTTGTTGTGGATAGTTGTTTCTTGTTGTTTTAGTTTATTGCAAGCACTGTTTTAGCTTACTATTAGTTTACATGTAATTTAGTTTTTCCAGAATCATTTCTTCGGCATCTTAGCGTCTGATTCATAGTCTGACACCGCCCTCATCGTAATCTCCAACCCCGTCATCGTTCTTTTCAGTGAAGACAACTTCCTCCTCGTGCTCTTCTTCTTCTCGATCTCTTTTTCCCCTTATTTTTAGCATCTGCCTTTTGAGGAGTTTCTTTCACAACCTTTTTGTGAGTTTTAGATACTCAGGGAAAACACTAAACCAGGAGAGTTGCCCTGCACTAAACAGTCACTAAAATAATTCAGTGTTGTCAGCGGAGTGGTTTGTTTATGACCACCAGTATTATGACTACTAGTGGGTAGTTTATGTAATTATCACTTGAACAGAAGCCATTTCTTTAATTACGGGTCTTTACGAAGCTGAAAGTTTGCGTGCATGTGCCAGGTTTCTAAAAGTACTTACGTTTAGATTAGATTTTGGAAAAAACTTTTAGTTACAGATTTATTTTCCTGAAGATGATAATTCTACTCGCCAAACAGGGCGAGTAACATGAGATTTCCACTCGCCCGACGGGCTTGACACTCGCATTGGCGAGTGGGCGAGCGCTAATTTCCAACTCTGATTAGAGGCTAAGCACGAACTAAAGCAGTTATTTAAGTATTATAATTTATATTAAAAAAGGAAAAAAAAAAAACAGTTAATATGTCATGCATGTCAGACATGTACGCTTAAGCTTATGGTTCAATTCCTTAGTTCAAAACATAGACTTGCTTACAAGTCGAGCTCAGAGAGCGCGAAGCGCGATCGTTAGAGCTCGAGCGAGCGAGCGCGGAGCGCGAGCGAGCGAGAGCTCGACTTGTTTCCCTTGCTGGAAATCGAATCAAGTGACGTCATTTTGGCGCGAACTTTTCAGGGTGCGAAGTGGTCAAAGTCAAGCTGTCAAAAATTACTTTTCGCGCGTCTTGTAATGGGCTCAAAAGCCGCGCTTGTTGTTTGCGCTCAACATGGAGGAGGAAATCACACCAACCAAGACTTTCCTTCGTGTTTCTCCAGTTCCAGAAAATATTTGCTTACAATGTGGTGTGTCTGTAGAGAACGCTGCCTTACGTAGAAGGTTATTTTCGGGATCGAATAAAACCAAAACATGTCAAAATTTGGAGCTTCTACTTGGCGATTTGTTCGAAGTGGGGAAAGAAATTGTCTGCCGAAATTGTGCAGAACGCAACGAAACGCTAACCAAGAAAATTTTCAATGTCAGAGAGAACTTGGCAAGGACAAAAAAAAACGGTGAAGGCCAATTTGCAAGGGTCCGTCTGTGTAAAGCGCCTGACAAAAGACAAGCATGAAAAAATCGAAGGTGCGGATAATGGGGAAAAAGTGACAACATCAAAGCGACGAGCTTTATTTTATGCAAGTGATTCGTCTACTATTTCAGTGGCAAAAGAAATCACCGATACAGAGCCAAAGCCTCTTCTTTCGAAAAGAGACAGCTACACGCAGACAGAGCCTGAACTTGGTTATCCAGAAGAAATAGCCTTGAGTTCGAGTGTGGATGTAAGTAATATTTTCGCTTTTGTTATGTCACAGCTGTGTAGTTCGGCAATTTCGCGCCAGCTAGTTTAAATGATTTTAAAATTTAATGACTACCAGTGCAAACCTACGAACAAACTACTAGAAATACAAGATATAAAATTCAGACACTCTCGGAAGCGGTTTTATTGCGCTTGGTTTTTTGCGCTATCCGAGTGCTTGTGAAAAGTGTTGAGAGTTTCCTTTTTTGCTTACTTTTACTTTTAAACAGTATTATTACTGTTACTCACTAGCATTGTACTCTTTATTCGTTAATAGGGCCTAAGGCATAAAATATCATCAAAGGTTAGCTTAGACTTTTTAAAAAGAAGTTGAGAATGGGAGTGTTATAATTTTCATTCCGCTCTGAAGCCCCCAAAATGGTTCAAATATCATATAATTGTCATATTTTTTAACCCTAGATTGTCATCAATTATCCTAACCACCCTCCCAGGAAAGTACGACTTAAGGAGGACTTGTTTACCATCGGTAGGCAATTGGCCACTGGCACTGTCAAGTCTGTAGCTGCTGCACTTATGAAACATGACAGATTTAGAGATGCACTCTACGAAGAAGCATGTGATGTTGTCAACAAAGAAATTAAAGATTTATGCTCACTTACAGAACCTTCACTGCTACGAGGAACAACTCATGAAGAATTGGCCTCCTTGACATGGGAGAATATCGACAGTGAACTAAAGGAAAGAACTCCCAGATTCCACCAGTTCATAACAGCCTCTGTGTCCAATCCCTCGCATACAAGGAATGTCTATAAGAAAGGAGCTGCAATAGTTCCTCCCATGTGTGATGCAGCGTGCCAACTTATTTCAGTGTTTAATGAAGGAATGAGTGCGACCCGCCGTCTGAAATCTGTTATTTTGAAGAAGGGTGGATTGAAGAAAGTTGGGTTTCAAAGACTGTCGCCCTTGTACAACAGCATGGGATACAAAGCGACAAACACAATGTTTGAGAAATTTGGTAAAGATTTTGATCGCGATTTGAAGGTGTGGAAAGCAACAGTGGAGAAAGATGCAGAAAAGGAAAACAGCCTTATCGAGAAAGAAAAGGAGACAACAGAAGAAACAAATGAAGAAGCAAACAAACAAGCCAAAGCTGAGTTGGAGAACCACAGGCAAGCCATGTACCCTGGGTATTCTTTTACAGGAGACAACGTGGACATCAGGTGTAAACCCCGGCAAATGACAGTGAAGAATCAGAACAAAGATCACCACATGTTTCAGTGGCTTGCGTTTGAAAACAGTGTCCCCAAACCATCTGCCAAATGAAGCACCAAGGAAAGATGTGATGAAAGAACCATTTACAACATTTCTACCAAATGTGGATGAACAGGCTCAACTTATCAATGAACTAGTAGTTCTGGTTGGGCATAAATGGGCATCTCATATCCCAGCACTTCAATGGTTCAAAGGGCATCTTCCAACAAGAATACACCATGAACACATGGAGGAAATGAAGATGAAGACAAAGAAGGTAACTGTATTATACATTGTCAGTAAAAATTTGTTTGAGGTAATGTACAGACATTTTTCAAACTGTACAATGCCTCTCCCTAATAAAAGACCCTTATATAGAAGCTAAAGAAATGTCCTGGGCATGTACTATAATTATCGAAAACAAAATAAAAAGCCTGTGGTGAGGAATTGCAACTGACTGGAGATCGACCAGTAAGACTAGGATTAATCAGAGACCCACAGGTTTTGGTGCAATATTTCTACTTTACAGTAAACATATATCTGTTATTTTTTTTTTTCAAGCTGAGAAATAAAACAGAATGCGTATGCTTTTACCTACTACTACAGGTTCACCTGGGAGTATTGTACAAGAATGAACAATACGAAGAAGATATGATTGATCTCTTAGAATGGATCCATCCTTAT
Organism: Pavona decussata; assembly: GCF_977016875.1. NCBI lineage: Eukaryota > Metazoa > Cnidaria > Anthozoa > Scleractinia > Agariciidae > Pavona > Pavona decussata. Next base: position 6,487 of record NW_028145699.1, read on the forward strand.
GTACCTGGTCACTCCGAGGATTGTGATGCCAACAAAAAGCCAATTAAAGTTTTGACTGGAGGTGACTATCTGACTTTTGAAAGAACTCAAGGGGCCCAGTCAGCAATGCAGGATGCAAGAACACCCTCTGCAAGACTGGAAGGGTTGATCCCAAAGACCGAAGATTTCCACACTCAAGCCGAGTGGTTGAAAGTAAGTCAGACATATGATATTTATTTGTGTACAGGCCTGTCAATAATAGTCAGTCACTGGAAAGTGGCCAGCCAAAATGTATCCTTGTTCGGTAAAATCCTATTTTTTTCAGACATTTACTTCAATCTTCTTTGTAACCATGAGCGACCACGTTTTTTTGTTGAATGTTAATTCTACCCTCGACAAATTGATAAGATTGTTACTTGAAATGTATTTTTGTGCTGCAACAGTGTATGAGTCATATGTTGAAGCGAAGGGAAAAAAGTTAAACATAATGTGATCACTGATATTCCACCACATTTTTGTTTTGTGAAGCTACAGCTGTAAAATGGGTAATTAGTCAGAGATGTGTCCTGGAAGGAAACAAATTATTATTTTTATTATTATTATTATTTTAAAAAATGTGCTTGAAAATAACTGTTGTGCTTCGAAATAATCTCTTTTTTTTAATTGCAGTTGAATTGTAAATAGTTTTTTTCTACTTTGAACTGGTAAATATCAATTCTGCTTGAAATATTTTAATAAAAAGTTAACTTAATTACTTTTATCATTATTATCATTATTATTATTATTATTATTATTATTATTATTATTATTATTATTATTAATTGCTGCCCTGGTATGGGTAAACAAAATTTGATATAGACAGGCCTACCACCTTCCCTCAAATCCTGTTCACATTAATTCCATGTAAGCTTATTAAGTCTGAAGCTTTTAGGGTGTGAGCTAATTAGAAAGGGGACGCTACATAGAGGCTGGGCCTTAATAACTGGCAATTTGAGCCTTTTTTTGACCAACACGTTTTTATCAACGAGAAAACATTTACATACTTATAGGTTATCTGGGACAATCTGTACAGTACGGCATCAGCAAGAGACACTGGTACACTTTATGCAGCCAGGAATGCAATTGATGCAAGGAATGTTACAACTGACTCTCATAACTATTATGCAGCTGCTGAATTTCTTGACAAAGTACAAGATGCATATTTGATTGTGGGTGCTCTTGACCATTTTGGCATGGAAACAGTAGAAGATCAACCCAGCAAGAATCTGTATAGTGGCATGCAAATTGATAATAATGCAAAGAAAGAGTATGTTACCAACACAATCAGGCAATTTGTGGAAGAGCATGTAGTAAACCAGGTGCCAGAACTGAGCCCTGAAGCACCCACAAGCAATGATTTGAAATGCAGAGAATGTGGAAAAAGATACATACGACCACATGCCCTAAGAAACCATGAGCGAGAAAAGCATGGCATTACTACTACAAGTACCAGTATCAGCATCAGTTGTGAAGGGCAAGACCACATCTACAACTATTCCCATCAACTGTTAGTACTGTTGCTACTTAGAGCCAATCACAATGATGCAATAAAGCTAGGAGATGGAGGACGTGTACTCAGATTGTACAAATATTTCATGTTGTTCTTCAAGATTTCAAAATGCCCAAAGTATGCCTTCGCTATGCTCCAGCTGCAAGCACAAGTTAATTGTTTACTGACTCCAAGACTGAGTTATTCCCTCACGTGGAACAGGTTTGTAAACCACCAGGGTGCTATCGACACAAACCACCAATGGATCTTGAGATTGAACATGACAACAAGAGCTTCAAGAATGACTGTCATTCCTACAGAGGGGAGATTACTGACAAGAGCATTGACAGAGTAAGCCGAAGCACAGATAAATCAGATGCAATTTTGCTTAATTTTGACGGGTGCACTTCAGCAAAAAGGCCATCAGGACGGCACACAAGATTGTCTACGCAGGAGGACATAATGCTCCTTGGTGAGCACATAAAACCATCAGATGTGTTTAAAAAAATTCCTGGGCGTGCCCACACAGCTTTTCCCGATATGAGGCACAATTTTCTTGAACAATTAGACATGGGCAAACTGAAAGATTGGATCAGCAGTTCACTTAAGAAATTTAGCAAGAAGCATTTTTATAGAATTTAAGTTGTCTTGTGAACAGCATGTTTTTCCACTGTTCATTTCAGAACTGACCTTAGGAGCAATTTTAACTTTCATACCAATGGTCATGAGCTATCATTGTGTGGTTACAGAAAAATACCCACCCATGGATTTTAATTTGAAATTTGCAGAGGGAGGGTTGTCTGAAGAGCCCAAATGTTTACATCAAAGGATAAAGCTCGAGTGCAAATTTCCAGGGGATGGGGTGGGGGTTCAAACCAAAAAAGCCTCTTGTGCAAGTACTGGGGAGAGGGTTGGGGGATATTTCATGGAACCACACATTTCAAGATAAATCATTGCAGTACAAGGTACTTGTGGACAGTCTATCAATAATTAATTTTCTTGTCTATAAATGTGAGAATGTTCCTTTGCTTAATTTAATGAGAGCAGTCTTTATCATCACATGTATAGCAAGCTCAAGATTAAGAAAATTCTAATTTCAGAGTTTGAGACAGGATAATTCATCAATATCTTTAATGTAAATGACTAGCATGGAATAGTAACAAACATCCATTCACAGTGATGAAGATGTAAACATTCCATTAGTGTGTGTGACTACTCATTTGCAGTGTTCTTTTGAAGACAACAGAAATTTAAATTCTGATGTGTTGCAAGTCTAAAATCTAGCTGCTGGAACTGCTGTATTCATCAGAGCTACTCAATAGCTGTGGCCTCCGTGGTCTTCTTACGATCTCACTGCTGTCACTTTCAGTTTCACTAGAATAACATGTATCAGTCTGCTTTGCTCTCTGAGGTTTGGCATTTAAGGCAGCACTCAATTCATTTTCACTGTCTGTATCAGACTCGGACGTCTCTAGTACCTCGCATACTATTTCCCAAGTGTCCATTGCATGAACTTCACTGAAGAAAGGAAACTTGTCCCTCAGGGCTTGTACACTCTGTATATAATGGATGTTGCTGACAATGTTGTCAACCAGCTTTCTCGAGTATCCAGTGGCCAAATCTAGTCCTGTCAATAATTTTTGATGCGGCATATTTTGTGCTAAATCTGCTCGGTAAGCCATTAGCCGACAATGTAATTGGGCCCGTTGTCTTCTTGAAATTTCAGTGCTTATTGCAGAGACTGATTCTTTATCTTCAGTATTATTAAATGATCTGAGTTGAGATTCAATCGGTGATTGATAGTCATTAGAAGAACAGGAGGCAGGGCATTCACATTGGTCCAGGTTGCATATACAAAGACAACGGCAGGATCTTGCACAGATGTCACAACAGGAATGTTTGATATCATTGCTTTGAGGACTTCCACAGAAAGGTTTGAGCAGCATTTTACGCCGACATTCTTCCATGTTCTTGACATATTCTTTCATTCCCTTGCTTATATTTCTGCTCTGTGTACAGCCTTTAAATCTTAACAGTACAGCATGGCTCATGGTGTCTGATGATCGTCCAATTCGACCAGACTCTTGCAGATAATCATCAAGATCGGATGACGGCCCCAGGTGGATTCCAATATATGCACCTTTCACATTTACTCCCATCCCAAATGCAATTGTGCAGAATACAACACGGACAGTGCCATTTTCCTCGCAAAATTCAGTTTCAGTAGTCCCTTTCACAAGTTTGTGTGTTTTTTTGTGATACATACACATGTAGCAAATAAACGTGTGCGATCATCAATTGGCTCTTTACCTGTCGGTCTGTGATAAGCCTTTGGGCCAAGGCATTGACTGAATAGTTCAAAAAGTTCCTTAACATGCTCTTTTTTGCGACAGAAAACGAGAACTTTGGTTGCATTTATCTGATTTACTTCAACATCATTGATGATCACACTAAAACTGCTATACAAGTCACTTGAGTCAATATCCACTACTGCATATCTGACATTTGTCTTGTTGGGATCTCCGAGGATCTCAACACACCCATTCATGCCCAGATCCTTTATAATTGTCTTTCGAACAGTCTCAGTAGCAGTGGCAGTCAGGGTTATAAAGGGCACATCATGTTGAACCAAGGACCGTAGTTCTCCAAGTCGACTATAATCCTTTCTAAAGGCTTCTTCAGATTTGCTGCCCATCCCCCTATAATGTAACCAAGTTGTATAGATAAATAAACAACAAGCACTGCCACCAAGACTGATCAGGTAATTAATCAGTCAATATCAATAAACTTCATGGACACCAATTTTGATAAGTAGTGATATCACTCGAACACCAAGCTTTTTAAAATCATTTTTTTAGTATAAATTTTTTCGATTGTGATACTTCATTGTTGTTAATGACTTATTGATCTCCCCTGACTGCCTTCGTTTGAAGAGCTAGCTAGGGGCCCAATGACTGTTATAAATACAACCTGTAACTGCTGGAATATAACAAATTTGTGTCATTGATTATGAAAACAGAGACTGGACTTTCTCAAAGTCGCTCGCTTCTCTCTACTGAATGGACCTGGCGATCGCGCTTTGCGCTCTCTGAGCTCGACTTGTAAGCAAGTCTAAACAGAGACATACACAACCTTATTTTTATTTGAATTGAAAGTGTTGCAAAGGTGTTAATATCACCAATTAAAAAAAAACAGGATAATAAAAATGTATAACTTAACTATAAACTACACACAACAACTGCACACGAAAAAAAATAAGCCCACTTTGAAATTTTGAGGTTGTTTACTATGCAAAAAGGCTTTTAAGGAAAGCAATTTGTATGTTGGCAATGTCCCCTCAAAACGTACCGTAAACATAATTTGAAAAACTCACCCCACAAATTTTGTATACGGCGACCCTAAAAGCCTAACTCTAACCAGTTCCGTGTTTTAGGATTTGGGGTGATTTTCCACCATTCCACCGTTCCCGATTTTAGGTTCGCTCCTTGTTACGCAATTAAATTTCTCTTTCAATTCCCAAATCGTAAACATTTTACCAAATTGCTCAAGACTTTCAATTACTAGCATATTTAAGCTTAATTTAGCTCGGAAAATGGTACAACAAAACCCTGTTCGGGTTTGTCGTGTACGAAAGCTTCATGTTGTAATTCAGTAAACAATTACAAACAACAACAGACTCGCTTACCATTTCGCAATACAGTGGCTTTCATCGATAAAAACAGCCTTGAGGTTTTTCCTGAGTTCCCCACGGAAAATACTTCGATGGGCGTTTAAGAGAGCTTCGGGGCTTCCAAAGACCAGAGAGTATTTTCCTTCTGAAATCGCTTTAACTTCTTCGCTTGTACAGTCTGCTCCGACTGATGCAGCTGATATTCCTCGAGCAAGTAGAGAAGCTGCTTGGTCCTTCATGAGAGCGACTAGTGGTACAACGACCAAGCAAACGGACAAAACCTCTTGCCTTTTGCCATGATGTAGGAAATCTAAAACGAATGGGGCTACCTCAAAGGTCAAGCTTTTTCCCGATCCTGTAGGCGCCGATAAGAACACGTCCTTTCCACAGCAGTAACTTTCGATCACTTTGCGCTGATGTTCGCGGACATCCCTGTACTTTGCCTTTTGCAAACCATACGCGATTGCGTCGTTAAATAAAGGCATAATCAACGCAAGGAATTTAGAAGTTCTTGGTCATAAAATTCAATCGCTACCGAAGTGCAGGAGTTTTAGTCGTATGAACTTCATCTTCGCGCGTGATCTGGTTATGATCTGGCTTGATTGACGTGTACTTTCATATAGCTGTCTCTGATTGGATAATGCTACAGGAGGAAAATTGCTCCTGTAAATTTGGCGCGCTGCAAGTGATAAAAGTCGCTCGCGCCAGGTCCATTCAGTAAAGAGAAGCGAGCGACTTTGAGAAAGTCTATTCAAAACATCAAGCCAGCTGAAAGAAACTAATAATCTATTCTCATTTTTCGGTTAATTGCCTAATCCTATACCATAATTTTATCATCTGACGTGGCCAAACCACAAATAGTTATAGTATCAGAGTAAAATTCTTTGCGGCACCCCAAGGAATACAAACTGCGGATGCCTTCTATTTTTGCTCCGGGAAAGATTTTTCAAATGGTCCCAAATTTCTTATGAGGAAAAACAATAAGCTACATTAAGCCTAGCTTTAAAACAAGTAACAGTTACCTTGTTCTTCCTTTTCTCTGTCTTTGAACTTTGGTGAAGAGGAAGAGATCGGGCTGTCTTCTAATGATTTGCGTTTTTTTTTTTTCATCACATGACCGACAACTGTTGAGTTTTTGACTGACTGAGTTCCGTGGCGCTGGCCAAAAGGAGCGCGGCTCTGGGAACAAGAATGGGGGGGGGGGGGGGGGAAGGGAATGAATTCTGGGTGAACCCTCCAGTGTAGAGGCTATACAATAATCTGCTAAACAAGTGGGAAGTTATATGTTGGGTTTTCTGTTTATCCCGAAAATAACGGCAGGAACACTTGTAACTTTTTGGATCATGTCAGTGAAATACAAACAGCTGGGGATGGCACTAAATGAGTGAGCATTGGCATTAAAGGTTTTCCTTTTAAATTGGTTTTAATTGTTGTTTTTCACAAGTTTGCATAATTTCTGGACAATAAAGAGGGCCCTAATTAAGAGGGTTTCCCGCTGACAAATTGAGTGGTTAAGGGTCGGTTGTGTAATTAGCACACTAGGAGATCTATAATTCTGTCAGGCAGCTAATTGCAAAGAAAAACGCCTCATTGAAAGAAACTTGGCAAACTGAAGCTTTTTTAATCATTTTAAGAAACACCGAGGAGAAAATATGTCTACAGCAATCTTTGGCTATCACCAATTTAAAACAGTTAACCTCTGAAAGAACTGTAAGCGCATTTTGAAATTTCGTGGCTCCTTTTGATAGAAAAGTCAGTTGACTCTGACTGGATTAGCCTGGCATAAATAAATAAAGGTGTCTGAAATACGAATTATATTGGAAGCCTAAGTTAACGAATAATCTGTCACGTTTTAAGGAAAGCAGAAGTCTTAAGGTTACGATCATTTCAATAAACTCCTTTCCATTTTTGAGTACAAAACCTTTTATGACTTCACTCCTTGGTTAAGTTTTCCTTCGTGTAAGGTCGGTATTATTTGTTAGGGCCAGTGTTGCCATTTAGGAATAACCTTTATTCATGCAGCACTAAAAAAAAGAAAGGATCATGTCTCCAAATTAGAATATGTAATCGTATAGGGCCGAGTAGAATTAAGGATTATTTTTCACGCGTACATTCTTAATTTGAGAAAATATACCACACGCGTAATTAAAAAAACCTAATCTTTTTTACCTTGAATGTAACAGGTAAAAAGAAAAACCCAGCATATAAAGTACAAAAACATTTTTTATAAGTATGTTTCCTCTTTTTCACGACTAGCCTCTTTTCTTAGCCACATGTGATAACGATTGTAAGGGTTCAGGTAAGGTTTAATTTATCACTTAGATATTGAGTTTGCTACTTTTCTCTTTCCTTGCCCATCTCATTCTTTGATCCATCATTTGTGTCATCAACGCTAGCGGCACAACATTCATTTTACCCTTCACATTCACATAACACCATAATCACCCACACTTGCTCCAATAACTCATTTGGTAGAGCAAGTGGTGATCAGAGATCGTGGGTTCGATTCCCTGCAAGGGCAAACTTTTATTTGCCTCGTGTGGTCTCCCATTTCCTCACTAACGTTCAGTGGCAATTTTCATGAGTTTACTTAGCACTGCAGCATACGCTACAGAGTTAACTCTCAGAATTCCTCATTTATATTAACTAATTGTTTGAAAGTCTGAAATAGATTTGGCATGTTGAACCCCTGCCAGATGGCCTACTAAAGATGTGGTTGGCTACCACAGACATTTCATGCAGTTCCAAAATTGCGTCCGAATTGTAATTGGTCCATTACAAACTTAACTTAACGTTATGCGCGCATCAACGGGCATGATTTCAACCGTACAATTGCCGTTGGAGACAAGGTTTACACCCAGCGTTCTAGAAAACATACGCTTGCCCGTCATGTTTGCTCCTTTTATTTGCTGGTTGTTCCTCTTCGCCTTTTCTGAAGTAACACCTGAATCAGCAAATGCGCAAGGTCAGTGAGGCTTTAAAATTATGCATTTCTGCTGTAGTTCCTACTCAAGTTTTAAAGGCTACGATTGCGCAACAACAAAGTGAACTGAACTGAGCACCTATATTTAAAGAGGGTAGTCCCTTCAGGGCATTTATACAACAGGCCTGCTATCAATGAGAGTCCTGAGTAATAAAGCAGCGTAAAAAATAAACAACCTATTAATAATTCACAAGGTTAAGCCTACATAAAGGTTTCGCTGCAAACACCAGAAAAATAAAGGTAATTACTTTGCCTGGTGGTGCGACTGCATACGCTCTTGTGAAAAGTCTTGAAAATTTTCAGGCAATGTGTTTCTTCGCGAGGTTAAAAACATGATCATCACACCGACATTGAAGTTGAGTGCTCCACCTTAGACTTGCTACAGCCTTATCACTATCATAGTTAATTCTGCAAAAAATTCTTGCCGCAAGCCTTGAAGGCTTTCAAAGATGAGCTGTTTCCCTCGCCACAACAGTTTTAGACAGGGTCGCAATAATCCAAAACAGGTCTGATAAAGGACGTATAGATAACATTAGCACAATAAGTAGTCAAAAGCCTAGCCCTAAAAAAAACATATTTTACGTGGATGCTCCACGAAATGTGCTCATCAAAAACAACTCCCAAACGCTTTATTCATAGACACGCTTAATAACTTGACCATCAACTCTAATACTAAAAGTGTCAACATTGGAAAGCCTTCTATAAGTTCCAATAACATAGCTTCAGTTTTAGAAACGTTCAGAAAGATCTTACTGTCACGAAACCAAAAAAACTGACGAGAAATTAAAAGCGCAGAACTGTGTCATCTGCATATATTAGTATGCTGCACCAAATAAACACATTTGGGAAATCATTCACTTGAATCAACTCTTAAATTTGAAATAAATTCTTTCTACCGATTTACTACAAATATAAAACAAAGTATCTCAAAATACAATATTAGAAGAAGCTATGTAAGTGTTTGGATCTCGATAATTTAAAATGCCAGATAGAAAACATTTTTCTCAGCCTTTAAGAAAATAAACACCTGCCATAACACCTCCAGCAGCCAGTACACAACGTCGTTTAGGCTAACAATATATTTAGCCCAGCCTAAAAGCGGAGGTCCACATTAAGAATCAGCATGCTGTTTGCTACTTGGGTGCCTCAGCTTATTATAGTTGTGATATTTATGGTTGCTTTTTAAGACAGTTTCTGTTCTAGTTTTGCGTAGACCTTAAGGGTACTTCCTGGGTTCGATAGGGTAAAAAAGGGAAAAAATATTTTTTTCGACCAAATACAGTTTGGGGATTTTATCTAACATTTACTGAAAAAAAAAATTGAAAAATATTAAAAAGCGCGCGAGATATTTTGGAAAACGTATTTCCATCGAAAAGTAAATAAATAAAAAAGGTGTCATAATCTTCTTAGTGCGAGACGCCCCAGAGGAATCTTCGCGGCAAACGCTTCATCCGGGAGCTCTTATTTCAGAAATAGGCAGGCATATTTCGTTTACATCTCGCCTGCAGAAAATTTCTCACTTCGAATTTTCTATTCTTTGCCGGCGCTTCCCACATGGAAAAGTCATCAAAAAACGAAAAGAGCCTGTGGATGAAATCCCGGACGATGCCAGGGCCTAAGAAAAAGGGAAAGATAGGTTTCAGCGAAGATCGAAAACGTGATCTTGCAGAGAGCAACAAAGGCTCTTGGTTCGACCAAGAAACTCTAGTCGACGTTGAAGGTTCTGTCGAAGGTGATCACGAAGAACTGGAGCAGCGGCCTTCAATTTAATCCACTGTTATTGGATCAAGTACACAGAGGTCGATTGCCGTGCAAAAGTCCTGCAGCCGTAACTTTGCAAGCGTCCTGTGAAAATATCAAATATCATATTCTACATCCTCTGGGCCGATTTCTTTCTTCTGCAGCGAGATAAAATTGGAATAAAATCAGCAAGAATTAGACCGATGAAATAGAACTCAACAGAAGCGTATCAGCCCACGTGTAATACTGGAGATAGCGCGTTCTGCGTGGCCCTTTCTCTCGCCTTTTGCTCCGCTCCACGCTATCTTGAATATTTCTTACGAAGAAATCACCATCGTACCTAAATAACAGTAAAAATGCGATTTTCTTTCATTATACATTTCCTTTGATACGAAATGTATAATCGCTTTAGCTTGAAGCGTAAATTACATTACACGCAATCAAAACGAACAACCAAACCAATAGATTTCATCTCTGTTATCAGTGCACTCCTCCGAGTAGTGCACAGTTTGGCAAACTCTCCGCTGACGCGCTTCTGGTTTCGTTAGCCTTGGTTTTTCCCCGTTTTCCTGGTTGATCTTTACGTTTTCCTTTCGCCACTTTCCCCATCTCGCTCGATCACAACAGCGGAGTCTAAAACGTGTCTGCAACGCGATACTTTTTCCGCGAAATTCTGTGCTATTGTTGTTGACGCCATGGGGTCCTGTTGCTCGATTGGCTCGCCACCTAATGAGGTGTCATAATCTCCTGTGGAGGCTTGTTTTTCTTGCAAACCTTTATCGAGCGAAAACTCGCACTTGAATTTTGGCAGAGTATGTCGACTTTGAACGAATTAATAGGGTATGTAGTTTTGACGGATTGTCGTAAAATTTGGCCAGAAGATTCGAGGAATAATGACAAACAAAAAGGTGTCAGGGAATTTTGATTTTCAAAATATTTTTCCCGTGGCAACTGTTTACGCAACACGACTCAAATATTTTTTGCTACTCAAACTTTAGACGTGGATATCTAAATAACCAATCAGAAATTCGGAAAAGCCTGACACCTTTTTGTTGATTGATGCCTTGTGTATAACACTGTGCAGCGATTTCGTTCTTCGCGCGGCGTTCGATAACCGATTAATTCAATGGAACGACCATCGGTGGATTCGAGGTTCTACTGGCTCGTGGCACTTAAAAAAGGAAAAGATCGCTCAATTATATTTTTTATGGGAAACTACATTTATTAAGCTTTATAATGATATATAGTTTGTTAGAGGTTTATTAAAACTTGCGCGCGTACGAATTTTTTTCCAAAGGACACCCGCGAACCCAGGAAGTATCCTTAAAATGGTATCATATCATCGCTTTAAAGTGTCACCGCTTTAATATCATTACAAACTAGCACAGCTGCGTCTGCTTCGTGTCCGAAAACGATTCTATCTTTCACAATGGATGGAGCAAATATTTAATAGAAGGCGACTATAACATGTGATAGTGTAAGTTCGGAGATACACAAAGGACCGGTTCCAGTGGGCAAAAATTTATTCACATAAACTTATACTTCATCCCAGAGCACACTTTAATCTGTCTCAAACCTGATGTACATAAAATTTTCGTATTCTCGCTCCTAAAATTATTACCATTTCATAAAGTAATCACTTCATTCTCTTAGTATATTCTACTCCCTTGTTTCTTTTAGCGTCTCTTTAATATATTGTATATCTTCTTCTTGTCTTACTCTGCCTGCTTCAATCATCTTTCGCTATCCGCGGTCCAGTGTATTTGGTAAAAGAAGTTGCATTTCTCTGTATTTATACATTTAATGTGCACTTAATGATGAAATAATAATAATAAAGATCACAAGTTGATTGTTCAGCATACTGTTCCGATGGCACCGACTCCAGGTTAAATTCAGCACAAGCTAGGAGAACACCCAAACACTGGAGCATATCACGGCCATCGTGTACTTTTCTGTTCAAAAGTGAGAGAAAAGGCCATGCAAAAGATTAGAACATACGTTCCACGTCCCACCAGCGGAATACGTCAATATTTTCATCTTAAAAATCCGCGGCTGACTGCATTGCTAGTAAGGTAGTTAAGTAACTTAATGTATTTGAGGCTAAATTTACACGAATCCTGGGAAGACCACGTAACATGATACGATTTCGTGTATAAACAATAAAGATTGATTTGGTTAATTGATCATCGTTTCTTAGTTCCATCCCCTGTTTCTATATCCCTCACCCCAACTCTTGGAAAATCAACAAAAACAACGTATTGTGAATCCATCTCGTGTTAGGGCCCAGCGTAATTATACTAAAGGATTAATGTTATTTTTGTTACTGCAGCGTTCGACACTCTATATCACCCAGATCTTCGTCAAGATGTGTTTCTAAAAGACGAGTTCCATTATCTGAATGTTGCTAGAATCGGAACATACACAGTGTACGACATCTTTGATTGCACCTTTGAATGTCTAGGCAATCCTTCCTGTTTATCTTTGAACCTGGCCGCCTCCAAAGGAGCTGACGGGAAGATGTGGTGTGAATTGTTGCCTTCTACTAAGTATAACAAATCCGAAGAGTTCAAGGGAAACGGAAGCTCGCATCACCTTTCCATCAAAGTAGGCTTATTTTGAAGAGTTTTATTATTTATAGTACATGATTTTAAGTACTTGCGTTTAAGCGTTTTCGTCATGCAGTTTCAGTGATATTAAACATTGGATGACACAAAAAGCTTCCTCAAATGAGTTATTGTCTTTTATTTCAGACTTCATGTCTGTCTTTGCCATGTCAAAACGGGGGAACATGTGTCCCAAATTACAAATTTCACACATTCAAATGCAACTGCAGAGAAGGCTTCATCGGTGAATATTGTGAAACAGGTAATGATTATTATAATCAGTTTTTGATCTAGTTAGAGGTAAAATGATGACCAGAAGTACATGAAATGTACTTGTTATTAGGTGTAGTATTTCTGAATATGTTTCATGAGTTGTGGTATACTTTGACAAGCAGGGGGAGTCAAAAAAGAAACAAACGAGTAACATACATACATAGCAATGGTACAAATTAAGATGATTTAAAACAACAACAAACTAAAACAGGGCGAGCTCGTGCACCTCGGCAAGTTAGTTTTTGCAGTAATGGCAGCTAACTGTGCGGATATGATGTATTTTCTTCTCTTGGTTTTCAAAAGGAGGCTTCTTACAAACCGAAACATAAAAGACTTACCTCTGGCAAGCTAGTTAAACCCAAAAGTTCTTATGTTAGACAGAAATAATGGGAGTACTTACAGGTATGTTCCGTAAAGAGCTGATGCCTAACTACTGTGTTATCTTGTTCCTTTTTAGCTGGAAATTCGTGCAGCGACCTGTATAACACATACAAGTAGGTGATACTTTCTATTACACTGGACTTACTTTGCTACAAACAAAATAACCCTTGTATATCGAAACTACTTGTTTTGCTAGTCTCAATTATCGAGGGAAGTATTGACACAGCTATCTCTCATACGTGAATACATTTTAGCTGTCATCCAGTCGTACTCAAGGTGCTCAAGGAGAAGTGATGACGTCATATTACGTGGTTGTTGCGTCATGATTCCCAAATGGCGGCCATCTTGGACCCGCCTTCTTGGATTTCTGGATTATCAAACAAGTGTATCCCATTGAACTAGCACGTTGGTAATATTTATCATCTGGTGTCCTTCTCTCTTTTTATAGGTCGGATGTGAATCAGGTGATTACCCTCCACTTGGACTCAAAGCCAATTTCCGTTTTGTGTCACATGGGGGATTTTGGATGTGGAGATGGGGGATGGACACCCGTCATGAAGATTGATGGCAGTAAGGTATCTTTATCCGGTCTTTTGTCTCCCAATTAGTAATCTCCACTCTTGATCATGAATTTCTGATAACATTCGGACAAGAAACCAAGTCGAGTAATAGGAATTAAATACACACCAAGGGATTCAATGAAAAGTAAATTACCATCAGGGTTTTTAAAGGGTGTACTACTAGTGGTCAACAAGTTCAGATCAACTAGTCAATTCTTTATCATCCTGCATTTCACCATCCATGCAATAGTATCCTTACTTACCTCACCAGCTATCCCTAACTACTCTAAGAAAAAACCCTAATTTTGTTTACTTACTAGTCGTTTTTTTAAATTTTATTATAAACTAAATTCGATTTTGAGACGGCATTACGACTTTATATTGACGGCTAGTTGGGAGAAAATATATTCCGTATTGGGAGGAGTCGCGAAGCCGCGGAACCCAATACGGAATATATTTTCTCCCAACGCCGTAAATATAAAGTGGTAATGCGCGTCTCAAAATCGAATTTAGTTTTTTATCGCGATAATGTCATTTTGTTGGAGAGAGCAAACGGATAAAGTACAAATCAAGCGCTGATTGAAAGAGAAGTTCTTACTTCAGTTAAACTGTAGCCATGGTAATATCCGTGCGCGAAATTTTTTCTCGGGGCGAGTTATTTGAATTTTTGGCTTTAATTTCTACGTCAAAACAAAGAAAATGCAAAAATTTACAGTCCAGTCCATAAAGCGCGTGCTATTGATGAAATAGACGAGCTAGTAAGTTTGAACATTTTACCAGCAAATTTTATTGAAAATTTGTTACCGCCGAGATATAAACAACAACATGAAAACAGTGATGAATAAACCTCACAACCAAAAGAAATAATAAAAAGAGCAACCATACTAGTACCCAAAAACGAAAACAGAGCATTGTTATCCTAGCTTAGATGTCGTGGAGATTTAGAAATTTGAAAGAAACCAAGCGGCGAAGAATACTGTAAAAATAACCAAGTCTGCCGTTCGGCGCTACGACAAGAAGATCAAATTGACAGATCTGAGCCATGAAAGAGAGCGCAGCAGAGCTCTTGGAGCAAATTTTTCTAGAGATAAGAGACATCAGAAAAGAAACAGATCCTTTTACTTTTTAAAACTTTAAAAATGCCATAGTTTATTGGAATTTAAGCTCATTGTTATTTACCATGGCCGCTTTCACACTCAAGAAAGTCTTTTAAGTAAATTTCTCTTCATCGAATTTATAATCTCTCTTTTTCGCTTACCTTCAAGAAAAAAGTTGTATCCGCTGTATCTTGGTACATGTTCACCACAAAAAAAGATATTAAGTGGTTCTTGAACAGTGTCAGAAGTATTATAAACTCAAATGAAAAAAAAAATAAATAAATAAACAACACCATCCAACGTCGCATGTTCGTCACAGAAGTAAAATTTTGGTCTGTGCGCGCCGAACCCATTTAAGTCCCGTGCTGTCATGCTTACATGACAGTTTTGGAGCCAACCAGAAACCGTCATTTTGAGACGACAATATCGCAAAATAACGTCGTCTCAGCGCAATGGGAAGATCCCCCAGGATCGCGATAATTGTAAGTTTTTTCTTTTAATTCTTCACAGCCAACATTCCACTTTGATTCCAGCCTTTGGAAAAGCAAAGAATCCCTCAATCTCGCAGGAGGGGAGACTGGGTTCGACACACAGGAAACGAAGTTGCCAACCTACTGGAACACATCCTTCTACAAGATCTGCCTTGGTATGAAAACCAGTCAGGAGCAGATGAAGTTTGTTGTCATACATAAGCAGGCCAGTTCCTTATATTCTCTGATTGCTGACGGGCAATACCGCGCCACCTCACTGGGTCGTGACATGTGGAAGTCTCTTTTTGGATCTGAAGGCTCCCTGCAACAACACTGTAACAGGGAAGGGTTTAACGCTATGTGTACGCGTCAGGCCAGCCCACCCAAAGCAAGAATCGGTATAGTTACTAACGAGATCAATACTTGCAATTACTGTGAATCTAGAATAGGGTTTGGTACTGGAGGGCATCCTGATGACTCTAACACGTGTGGGATTCAGGTTGCAGACTATCATGCAGATAACGGTGGCAAGAGAATCAAAACCATTGGTTATATCCTGGTACAGTAAAAAGGTGCTAACGCAATTAAGAAGCCATAAAAATGTCATCACATTATACTATAGTTTAGTAGCACAAAAAATTACTTTAAAAAGCGAGGCTGATTTCATGGTTAGGGAAATATATTGATTCCAATTGCAGACACTGACCTAAGGTAAAAGACGTCAGAATCAGCCTACTTGAATTAAAGACAGTGCACGCGTCATGCCTCATTTGGGCAGCATAAATTTTAGCAGTGCGTTAGAAAATATTTACTCGTTGGTGATTTTATTAGGCTATAGAAGCTATATCACAAGGCCTTTTGCAGCGGAGGATCCAGGATGGAGGGGGGTTGAGGGGTTCAACTTCCACAAAAAGGAGTTTAAAATGACGCATTTGCCTAATTTCCTTGAAAAGACTAATTTTTGCAGACATTCACTTTTGTGATTCTGAAGTTATTGAGTTTTAAGAATATGTAAAACAAAAGCTAGATTGGCTAGAGTAGAGGTCAGTCTTCAAGGGTGGCTGACAATTCAATTGTGAAACAAACATTATATGTTTTTATTAGCTAGGTTAAAATAGGTCATTACGTGGCTGCTTTAACCTAGCAACTGACAGGCACCCCAGTACGATTCTACTAATAATAGGAATCGTTCTTCTTGCCGATGCTCTCTCTCCTGATCATATTAGACTCCCCTTCTTTCAAAAATCCCTAGCGCCCTCCGCTCCTTCTGTTAGCGTATGATTATTAGACTGTATTTATTTCGTGATTGAAATAAACACATTGTAAACTTGAAACGATATGAAATGTATGATATATTATAGTTCACAATCTAGACGCTGGGGGAGTGGGGAGGATTCTGCCCGCGGTGACTTTAAACCTGAACTGAACATTTTAATATTTGAGCAAAGAACATGAAACTTCAGGAATTTTTCAGAGATTTATCTGGAAAATTTTGATGTGGTCGGCTAGTGTTTATTGGCTTTGACAGGTAGCTTTTTTCAAAAAATAGGAAATCCCACTTTAAAATGTAGAAAAATCACTTTTCTTATCGCAACTATCTTGTTGTCATTTCTTTGTTGGTTTTGACCATTTTTCGCTTAATTTTGGGAAAATTCAGAAATCCAAGACCGCGGATCATCACTTCCAGTTGCGGACCTACTATCCACCGTCTAAGCCCCATTGCCAAAGTTTTTATATTTGCAAAGTTATGGACGGGGGATAAAGTTACTATGACATTAATGTTATTAGTTATTTGTCTTTCTTCAGTGTCCTGAAGTATCTTGAAGATGAGCTGATAAGCCATTTGGTACTAGTATACTGACGTCCCGATTCCATTGTCCCAATAATTTGCTTCAACCGTCCTTTTTGGAGCTTCAAGAGTGTTAGAGGGTTCAAAGTTGTTAGGTGCTAATACTTCGATAATGGCAGGCTTTTCAGGAAATAAGTGTGCCACTGACAAAAAAAAACCTATCATTTACTCACCAGGCCTAAAATATATAACATCACATTTCTTTCAAATATAGCACACATCAACATTAAATCCTAGAAGCATGCAGGATGTTTGTCACATGAACCTTTTTAGGTTAATGGTGTTAGCTTACAATGCTTTTGTAGCTTAGTGGTAGATTTGACGTCTGTTGGGAGAACGCGGATTTTCTTTTACGAACATGCTTGTGTCACTGACCAGAAAAATACAACCATTACACCAAACAGGTGTTAAAATTTCTATTTACTTTGTATGTAGACGAAAACAAAGAACCGAACAAGATTAAAGCTTTAATGTAGACGTAGGAGTTCAGGGCCAGTTACTGGCGAGACAATCAAAGGGCTGTCAAAGCATAGGCAAACACAGTGGTTGTAATTTATATTAATTCGTAATAAGATTTTCGAAATGCTCCTAAATTCGTCATGAGTAAAATGCAATAAGCTTCATTAATAAGCCTAGCTTTAAAACAAGTTACAGTTACCTTGTTCTTTTTCTCTCTCTTTGAACTTGGCGAAGAGGAAGAGATCGGATTGTCTTCTAATAATTTTCGTCTTTTAATTGCATGACCGTCTCCTTTTGAGTGTTGACTGAAAAAAATCCAGGAAATTTAATGACTTTCAAGCCGTTTTCCCTTGCTGAATTTTCCCATAAAAGTGATTTTTAACCCGCAAAATTTTTCCAAAACACTCCCTATTCCTAACGAGTTGTTTTTTAAAGTAATGTTATCATTACACGTTCGGCAAACAGAATTTTACATCTTCGAATGCCTCCTAGTCGGAGTTCATCCATGGTCCACCATGTTGACTTCTTAAATTTAAATTTCTCTGCCGGTTCAATGCTACTGTTCTTGCACTACCTGAACAAGACAAGAACCTCACTGAAACTTGCCAGAACCCTCGTTTCCGTGGCGCTGGCCAAAGAAACGCGGCTCTTGGGACGAGAATTGGGGGGTGGGGGGGGGGGGGGGGGGTGGAATGAATGCGTGGCGAGCCCAAAGAGTGTCTGCGTAGAAGGCTATACTAAAATATCCTAAACAAGAGGATAGTTATATGATGAGGTTCCTGATAATAACGAAAATAGCAACAGGAACATTTGTAACTTTTTTTATCATTTCAGTGGATTACAAACGACTGCAGCTGACGCTTAACGAGTTAGCATTGGCTAAACAGCATCGGCATTTAAGGTTTTCAAATTGGTTTTAATTTTTGTTTTTTTACAAGTTGCATAATCTCGAATTCTGGACTTCAAGAGGACCCTAATAAATAGTTTCCCGCAGACAAATTGAGTGGTTTAGTGTCGGTTGTGTAACTAGCACACCAGGAGATCTACAATTCCGTCAGGCAGCTAATTGCAAAGAAAAACACTTCAATGAAAGAAACTTGGCAAACTTTTTACTTATTTTAAGAAATTTAAAACAGGTAACTGCTGAAAGAATAATAAGCGCATTTTAAAATTCCAGGGCTCCTTTTCGTAGCAGAGTCAGTTGACTTTGACAGGATTAGCCTGACAAAAATAAAAGTGTCTGAATTACATTATTATATCATATTGGGCGCCTAAGTTAAAGAATAATCCGTCACGTTTTAAGGGAAGCAGAAGTCCTAAGGTTACGATCATTTCAATAAACTCCTTTCCATTTTTGAGTACAATCTTTAAACATTTATGAATTCATTTTTAGAGGAATTTGTCTGGAATCTTTAAAAAATAGACTAAGAATTCATTTCAATTCAATTCAGGAATAAACCACCGGGGGGTCTTTAATTCATTCGGCACTTATAAAAAAAGAGAGGATCATGTCACGGAATTCGTATATGTAATCGCATGGAGCCGAGTAGAATTAAGGATTAATTTTCAGGGGTACACTCTTAATTTGAGAGTCACATTCGTCGAAAATTATACTATATTTTGTAATTAAAAATCTGATCTTTTTTTTACAATTAATGTAACACGTGAAAAGAAAAACTCAGCAAATAAAGTATAAAACAGTTTTTCATGAGTAGCCACGCGTGGTAGCGATTGTAAGAGTTCAGGTAAGGTTTTAATTTAACACTTGGATATTGCGTTTGGGGGGTGGGGCGGTAGTTTTTGAGGGGGGAGGTAATTTTTTTAAACGAGCTCTTTTTTGGGGGGTGGGGGGGGGGTAATTTTTTACCTTGTACGAAAAGTGAGGGGGGTAAAATTTTAAGACATACAAAAGGTACGAACTAAATGTATTTAGCAATTATTCTTCTCATCAATCATAGAGTTTGTAAATTCGACTGGAAACTTCTCCATATCGCTGCTATTCTTCAGAGCGACAAAGGTCTTGCACGTATTAAATAGGTTGAGTAATGACATAGACAGGCAAACCGTGTATTCCATCAAGCACTTTATCTCTGAAGGCTTGTTTATCTGGGCAAAAAAATTTGACTTAAAGACGAATAGAGATGGAAGGCTTCTTCAAAATCTATATATCCACATCCATACATCAAATGCTCCTGTACTGCTCTCAAACCCCGAACTGCTTTGAACTGCTGTTTACTTTCTTTTGACGACTGAATAATAGACTCCAGCAATAACGAAACATCGTTATTATCAAGACATTGAAGAGATGATCTAAGGTACGTTCCCTTGTTTGAATTTCGCCTAACTTCTGATTGTTTCTCTTGCCAGTTCAGATTCAGAGAGCTAGCGATTTCCGCATGTAACGAAGCGTTGTGCCCAGGAACTTCTCAACAATTCAACCACCAGGTCACCAGTGGGGGGTAAAACTTTTGTTTGAAAGATTTTTTTTGGCGGGGGGGGGGGGGGGGATAAAATTTTCATACACTCGATTTTTTAGAAAACCACCGCCCCCTCCCCCCCCAGGACGTAATAAACGATCGGTCCCTAAGGGCAAACTTCTTTTTGCCCCCTGTGGTCTCCCATTCCTCACTAGGCCTAACGTTCAGTGGCAATTTTCATGGGTTAATTAGCACTGTAGCATACGCCATATAGTTTTTTTCTCTGAATTCCTCATTTATATTAACTAATTGTTTGAAAGTTGGAAATAGATTTGCATGATGAACCCCTGCCAGATGGCCTACTAAAGATGTGGTTGGCTACCACAGACACTTCATACAGTTCCAAAATTGCGTCCGAATTGTAATTGGTCCATTTCAAACTTATCTTAATGTCATGCGCGCATGAACAGGCATTTGTACTGTGCAACTTCCCGTTGGATACAAGGTCTACACCCAGCCTTCTAGAAAACATACGCTAGTCCGTCATGTTTGCTTCTTTTATTTGCTGGTTGTTCATCTTCGCCTTTTCTGAAGTAACACCTGAATCAGCCAATGCCCAAGGTCAGTGAGGCTTTAAGAATTGTTCAAAAGTATTTATTTCTGCTGTAGTTTCTACTCAAGTTTAAAAGGCTACGATTGCACAAAAACAAACTGAACTGAACTGAGCTCCTATATTTAATGAGGGTAGTCTCTTCAGGCATTTATACAACAGGCCTGCTATCACTAAGAGTCCAGAGTACTAAAGCCAGTCATGCCCAAAATAGGCAAACTGATACGGTCTAAAAAAAAACACGGCCTCACGATCCGTACGCTCGCCGAAACAACTCCCTTATATTTGAATTCATAGACACGCTGAATTACTTGACCATCAACTCTAACACTAAAAGTGTCAACATTGGGAAGCCTTCCATAAGTTCCAAATAACATAGCTTCAGTTTAAGAAACGTTCAGAAAGAGGTGACTGTCATGAAGCCAAGATGGGATCAAGATCAAGATGAGATCAAATCCAGTTCTTTGTTTAACTTAATCCTCCGTTCAATTTCAACGAGTTGCTGTGGAGAAATAAAAGGCACAGAACTGTGTCATCTGCATACATTAGTATGCTGCACCAAATAACCACATCTGGCAAATCGTTTACTTGAATCAACTCCTAAATTTGATATAAATTTTTTCTACCGATTAGCTTCAAATATAAAACAAAATGTCTAATAATACAATCTTCGAATAAGGTATGTAAGACATACCATTTAAAATGCTAAATAGAAAACATTTTTCTAAACCTTTAGGAAAATAAACACCTGCAAAAAAAAAACCCTTAGGCAGCTAGTACACAACGTCATTTAGGCTGACAATATATTTAGCCAAGCCTAAAAGCGGAGCTCCACATTAAGAATTAGTATGCTGCTTGCTGCTTGGGTGCCTAACCTAATAAAAGAAAATATTCAGATTTGGATGCTGTTTCCGTTATTTCAATTGGTCTCTCAGCTTTTTATAGTTTTAATATTTACGGTTGCTTTTGAAGTTTCTGTTCTTGTTTTGCTTTGACCTTAAAAGCTTTTACATCGTTTTTACATCATTACAAAATAGCACAGCTACATCCTGCTTCGTGTCCAAAAACGATTTTATCGTTGGCAATATATGGATGGAGTTCTGCATTTCGTTGACAGCTGTATATAATTTTAGCGTTTTTTATTATTGTTTTTCTTAGCGATAAGACCTGTCACGCGAGATTCCCGCCATTTTTATCATATTTAATTTAGCCAACCATATTATAGCTCGCTTGTGGACTAGCGTGTTAAAAAGAAATCGAACGAAGAGAGAGAGAAAGAATACTGTTTTATTAAATTTATGCTTTACATTAGATAGTAAGATAACTTAATGTATTCAGGAGCAGGCTAATTTAAGGCTAAATTTACACGACTCCCAGGAAGACCACGTAACATGATACGATTTTGTGTATAAACAATAATGATTGACTTGATTGATTGATCATCGTTTCTTAGTCCCATCCCCTGTTTTTATATCCCTTACCCTCACCCTTGGAAAATCAACAAAAACGACGTATTAGAATCCATCTCGTGTTACGCCCAGCGTAGTTATACCAAGTGATTAATGTTATTTTTGTCACTGCAGCGATCGACACTCTATATCACCCAGATCGTCATCACGACGTGTTCCTAAAAGACGAGTTCCATTATCTGAATGTTGCTAGAATCGGAACATACACAGTGTACGGCATCTTTGATTGCACCTTTGAATGTCTTAGCAATCCTTCCTGTTTATCTTTGAACCTGGCCGCCTCCAAAGGAGCTGACGGGAAGATGTGGTGTGAATTGCTGTCTTCTACTAAGTACAAAAAATCCATGGAGTTTAAGGGAAACGGAAGCTCGCATCACCTTTCCATCAAGCTAGGCTTATTTTGTAGAGTTTTAATTTTTGTGCATGATTTTAAGTACGTGTGTTTAAGCGTTTTCGTCATGCAGTTCCAATGAAATTAAACATTGGAGGACAGAAAACGCTTTCTCAAAGGAGTGATTGTCTTTTTTTTCAGACTCCATGTCTGTCTTTGCCATGTCAAAACGGGGGAACATGTGTCCCAAATTACAAATTTCACACATTCAAATGCAACTGCAGAGAAGGCTTCATCGGGGAATCTTGTGAAGCAGGTAAATATTCATTATTACTTACTTATTATTATTGTTTTTATTATTATTATTATTATTATTATTGTTATTATTATTATAATTATTACTACCAATTATTAATCTAGTTAGAGGAAACATAATGACCAAAAGTACATGAAATGCAGGTGTTATTAGATCTAGTACTTCTGTATGTTT
Organism: Pavona decussata; assembly: GCF_977016875.1. Lineage (NCBI taxonomy): Eukaryota > Metazoa > Cnidaria > Anthozoa > Scleractinia > Agariciidae > Pavona > Pavona decussata. The sequence goes on from NW_028145699.1 coordinate 29,396, forward strand.
CCTGAGTTGTGGTATATTTTGAGAAGCAGGGGGAGTCAAAAAAAGGAAAAAAAAACCAGTAACTCAAATGTATAGCAGTGGTATACAAATTACGATCATTTAAAAAATAAGACAACTAAAACAGGACGAGCTGGCGTACTACGGCAAACTGGTTTTTACAGTAATCAAGCTAACTGGGCGGATATCGCGTATTTTCTTCTCACAGGAGGTATCCAACAAAGCAAAACATAAAAAAGACGAACCTCTGGCAAGTTAAACCCAAACGTTTTATGTTAGACGGAAATAGAGGGAAAACTTATAGGGTATGTTCCGAACAGAGCTGTTTATAATGCCTTACTACTACGCTATGTTGTTTCTTTTTAGCTGGAAATTCGTGCAGCGACCTGTATAACGTATACAAGTAAGTGACACTTTCTATTACATTAAAGGGGAAGTGTCATGGGGTTTTTGATATCTTTTGTTTAAAATGATGAAATAAGACCTTAAATCAACTGTAAAATAATTTTAGAATGACGAGAAGAAAGAAATCAACTCAATTCAGTTGAAGGGAACAACTCGTGATCTGTTCTAGCGCATTTTGGAAACAAAACTGCAAGAACTTGAAAAACATTAGCCCAACATTTTTCAAGTTTCAATCCACACCGGCCTACTCTGTCTCTGGCCAGAGGCACTAATGGACAGTTTTATTACACTGAGGTGATAATTTATAACAAACTTGACAATTATTTCGTTGTTTCTGCTGACAGACAACATTTTTGGGTTTTGAAATGACAGCAAATTTGCGTGATACTTCCCCTTTAAACTTACTTTGCTACAAACAAAATAACCCTAAAATATCGAAACTACTTATTTTGCTTTTCTCAATTATCAAGAATAGCAGTAACACAGCTATCTCTTATACGTGAACACTATTTAGCTGTCACCCAGTCGTACTCAAGGTCCGCAACGACAAGTGATGACGTCACATTACGTGGTTATTACGTCATATTGCCAAATGGCGGCCATCTTGGATCCGCTATCTTAGATTTCGGGATTATCAAACATGTGTATCCAACTGAACTAGCACGTTGGTAATATTTATCATCTGGTGTCCTTCTCTCTAATTTTATAGGTCGGATGTGAGTCAGTTGGTTACTCTCCACTTGGACTCAAAACCAACTTCCGTTTTGTGTCACATGGGAGATTTTGGATGTGGAGATGGGGGATGGACACCCGTCATGAAGATTGATGGCAATAAGGTATCTTTATCCGGTCTCTTGTCTCCCAATTAGTAATCTCCACTCTTGGTAATGAATTCTGGTGACATTCAAACAAGAAGTCAAGCTACTCACCAGGGGATTCGATCAAAAGTCAATTACTGTTGTTGTTATTATCAGAGTTTTAAAGGGTGCCCACCTAATTCAGTAATAATTACGAAATAATTAAAAAAAATACATGGTAAATGCCACTACTAGTGAACAACGGGTTCAGACAAACTAGTCGATTCCTTATGATTCTTCATTTCGCCATTTTGTTTATTTACTAGTCGTCTTTTTAAAATTGTATTTCTAAGTATTTTCTTTTAATTCTTCACAGCCAACATTTCACTTTGATTCCAGCCTTTGGAACAGCAAAGAATCCCTCAATCTCGCAGGAGGGGAGACTGGGTTCGACACACGGGAAACGAAGTTGCCAACCTACTGGAACACATCCTTCTCCAAGATCTGCCTCGGTATGAAAACCAGACAGCAGATGAAGTTCATTGTTATACTTAAGGAGGCCAGTTCCTTGTATTCTCTGATTGCTGACGGGCAATACCGCGCCACCTCACTGGGTCGTGACATGTGGAAGTCTCTTTTTGGATCTGAAGGCTCCCTGCAACATCACTGTAACAGGGAAGGGTTTAACGCTATGTGTACGCGTCAGGCCAGCCCACCCAAAGCAAGAATCGGTATAGTTGGTAACGACAAAAAAACTTGCTTTTCCTTTGAGGGTAGAATAGGGTTTGGTACTGGAGGACATCCTGATGACTCTAACACGTGCGGGATGGAGGTTCCAGCCTATCATGCAGATAACGGTGAAAAGAGCATCAAGGCCATTGGTTATATTCTGATACAGTAATAGGTGCTACCGCAATAAAGAAGCCATAAAAATCTCGTCATATTATACCATAGTTTAGTAGCACAAAGAATTCCTTTAAAAAGCGAGGCTGATTTCATGGTTAGGGAAATATATTGATTCCTATACATGTTTCGAAAGGTATTGCAGAATCTGACGTAAGGAAAAAGACGTTAGAATAACCTTGAAATCAGCCTTGTCATTTTATTATTATTATTATTATTATTATTATTATTATTATTATTATTATTATTATTATTATTGTTATTATTATTATTTGTTCTACAATTTGTTGCTGATTAGATAATTTAGTGCTTTTATTTTGTCTCGTTTGTCCTTGGAAACATATATAGTGATTTTTATTACTTTTAAGTACGAAAAGTACTTAAAAAAGATAAATTTTTGTATTAATTTTCCGTTATATTTGCGAAGACATTTATCTGTCGTCTTATGTATGTTTACATAATGTTACGCTATTATAGTTTGGCTTAGTAATCATTACCTTTTCGATTCATTATCATTGTCATTGAGAAAGCAATCATCATTATGACGATGATCATGGTCGTAATCATTATGGTTAACAATTATTCACCGAAGTGGAGGTGAATAGTAATGGATATTTGTCTTGCCGCTTCGCGGATCGGTAAATATCCATCACTTTCACCGACAATGAGGTGAATAATTGTTTTAGTATATACCACACAAGCCGAATAACTGCTGGACCAAAACATTATTTAATTTCTGACAATAAACCGGCAAATGGTATGAGGGGTTGAGGGTGTTGCAACCTCCACACAAAGGAGTTAAAAATGACGCATTTGCCTAATTTCCTTGAAAAGACTAATTTCTGAAGACATACACTTTTGTGATTCTAAAATTATTCAGTTTTCAGAATATGTTAAAACAAATTAAAAGGTAGAGTGGCCAGAGTAGAGATCAGTCTCAAAGGGTGGCTGACAATTTTATTGTGGAATAAACATTGAATGTTTTCATTAGTTAGGCTAAAATACTCCATGAGGTGGCTCCTTTAATTTAGCAACTGTACGATTCTACTAATAATAGGAATAGTTTTTCTTGCATATGCTCTCTCTCTCCTGAACATATTAGACTCCCCTTCTTTCAAAAATCCCTAGCTCCCTCCGCTCCCTCTGTTAGCGTATGATTAAACTGTATATATTTCGTGATTGAAATAAACTCACTGTAAACTTGAAAACGATTTGAAATGTCTGCAATATTTTGGTTCGCATTTTAGACAGTGCGGAGGTGGGGAGGATTCAGTGCCCGCGGCGACTTTGAACCTGAACAGGGCAAAGGACATGAAAACTTCAGGAATTTTTCAGAGATTTATCTGGAAAAATTTTAATGTGGTCGGTTAGTGTTTATCGGCTTTCATGTTACAATAAGCAATTGTACTATATGCCTTTACATAGTTGTGGTCAGTTCGCTGAAAGAAATTTTTAAAATGGGGTTTATGTTCATGTCATTCATTTCTTATGTTAATATCAATGACAGCCAATCATTTTGGGTTCAGGTGGAAATCAGTACAATTGTGCCCAACTTAATCAATCAAATGTCCCAATCACATCAAATGGCTCAATTGATAAAATGACCAAACCAGACGAAGGTAATTTCAACTTCAATGACGTCATGGTCAGATCAAATGAGCCAACTTAATGTAATGACCCAACAACAACATAAAATGGCTCAAATGTGTTAACATTATTGGTCTAACAAAATCGATTGACCCAGCTGGACCTAGCTAGATGCACCCTGATTATATGACCCTGCCTCATCAAAGGATCATGATTATTTCGAACCAATCTAACTGAATGACCCAGTTGCTTCTAATGAACTGATAGCATCAAATGGCTTAGTTTGTTCCGAATGACTCAACTGACTCTTCAAGTTCTAAACGTGATTAGCTCCCTCAGTTTCTTCTTATAATGTCTCGTACAATGTCTCTTCTCAGATTAAATGAAGATAAAAGCATGTAATGGATCGGATTTATCTTACAATTATATGGTCAGAGACCTACAACTCTACGGTTGAAATGACACTGAAACACGCACCAGCATGTTGACCCTTGAGCAACGTTAGGATTGCCGTAAATTTAAGGTGAGCTTTAATGGAAAAGAAAAAAGTTGACAGAAACCGACGGAGATCTAACAACATAAATGTAGCGGAAAGATGATACAACGTTTCTTTTCAGAAAACATGACGGAAATGTGACACATATCGATTGAATTGGTTCTGTGCGTTTCCGCAACACGGAAACGTGAAGTAAATGAGTATTTTCATGTTTCTGTCATGTTTCAGCAATACGGAAACTTGGATTTTCGTCCTGTGTTAACTATCTAGTTGTCATTTCTTGATTGGCTTTGATTACTTTTCGCTTAATTTCATTGCTTCTTAAAGTTTTGGAAAATCCAGAAATCCAAGACGGTGGATGCAAGATGGTCGCCATTTCAGTAGTGCAATCATGTGGCATCATCACTTCCAGTCGCGGACCTACTATTTACCGTCGAAGCCCCATTGCCAAAGCTTTTATACTTGTGAAGTTATGGAGGGGGAATAAAATTACTATGACATTAATGTTACAAGCTATTTTGTCTTTCTTCAGTGTCCTGAAGTATCTTGAAGATGAGCTGTTAAGCCATTTGGTACTAGTATACTGACGTCCCAATTTCATTGTCCCAATAACCTGCTTCAACCGTCCTTTTTGGCACTTATAGTTATAGAGGGTCCAAATTTATTATGTGTTATTAAAATACTGACTAAAAAATCCAACATTTATTTACCAGGCCTAAAATATAACATCCCATTTCTTTCAGGTATACCACACATCAACATTAAATCCTAGAAGCATGGAGGATGTTTGTCACATGAAACTAGTTTAATGGTGTTAGCTTACAAAGCTTTTGAAGCTCAGTGGTAGATTCGACTCCTGTTGGGAGATCGCGGATTTTATTTTACGAACATTCTTGTGTCATTGAGTAGAAAAATACAGCCATATAAATACATCAAGCATGTTTTAAAATTTGTATTTACTTTGTACGTAGACGAAAACACAAAAGCAGGAGGGTGTCAAGTAGAGTTTCGTTTTCCGAGAAAGAACCGAACAAAATTATAACTTTTTAGGCGTAGGAGTTGAGGGCTTCCTGCCGAGACAAACAAAGGCTGTCAAAGCATAGGCAAACACAGTGGTTGTATGTAGGTATTAATTCGTCAAGTGCTCCACTTATTTCCGTTCGTCAGAGTTTAATAATTTATTACTTCGTTTTCATTTCATTTTAGCATTTAGTATTGCGGCATTTCAGTTGAACCTTGCAATTCGAGGCAGACTTTTTTTACTTCATTTGGTGTCACGTTTTGAGTCCATTTAGTAGTTCGATCATGCTCTTTACGGATTTAACGAATTTTGCGTTTGTCTATGAGCTCGTGATATCTACCATTCTAAAAGCAATGCTGGAGCAAGGTAAGTCTCCCCCTTATTATCTTGGTTATTCGTGTTGTTTGGCTCTAGCGTAATATGGTAAGAAACCTTATAAGACAGATCAAACAAAATGAAAATTATTTAGTGAATAGACTTTCCTGAAGTACAGTACTTTTTCAGCGATATTACCTCGAAGCTGGTCTTTCGAGTTCACGGTAAATGTTAACTTTTAAGTCACCCAATCAAATGAAAGATTTCAGCAGGATTTGTTCGGTGGCCAGTACTGTTTACATTACCGGTTTATCTGTTACCTCTGAATGAAATCCTGAATAAAAAACTGTGGACGTTTAGTGAAAATTAAATTCGCGTTCTGTGAACACTTTCAAAAATTTGCACTGCGTAGTGCGACCGGACTATGTAGGAGTTAAATTCTTAGGGACGGTTTTCAAGTTCAGAAAGATAAAGGAGAATAACCCCTCGCATGTTGAATGTGGTCATTTCACGTTGTTGTTTTGCAAGATGACACCAAAGAAATGTGCTAAAATGTATAGCGCTCATCAGTGAAGGGGCAGCCATTTGCTAATTGAAACTATGTGGTTTTTTTTTAACGTTCTCGTTGCCGTCGTCGTCGTCGCTGCTGTACAAGGTCCCTAATGCGCGAACAACGAGAACATCGACCAAGAAGAGATTTAATGAAATAAAAAAAAAAATGGTTGCGGTCATTTTTGGCTTAGCTAGTGGATAGTTAGTATTTACTGACGAGACGTCAAGCTTAACTGTAGGTGAGCTACTATCGAATCGGAGCAGAGAAGCAATGTTACTCCTTAATATCATTTTTTGTTCTATCGTGATGGAAAAGCGCTGGCAAAACAATCGATAATTTTCGAAGGTTGGATTTTTTAATTAGAAAAACAACGCAAAGCGTATCAAGCACGCCATTAATCGAGGGTAAATGAAGCCTGTGTTATTGTACACACGCTAATATTCGAGGCAAATGTCAAAAAAACTCATTCAGAGTGATCGAAGGCTGGATCAGTCGTTAATAAGAAAAAAATGCAAAACGTATCACGTACGCTGTTTATTAAGTGAAAATGAAGCATGTTTTCTGTGAATACACGCAAATATTCGAAGCAAAGTTGTTTCCCTAGATGGCTTTATCTCCCACGAATCTCCCGCAGCTTAATTCGTAGCAGAATTTCTGAACTAGTATTCGGAAGGTCTTAGGTTCAACTCTTTTTGAGAGACCTTGGATTTTCTCTCATTAAAAACAAGCTAAAAGTGGTCACAAAAGTAGCTACCGATACTTAGCCCTTCTTAAGTATATTTAATAGTCCTGATGTGAATGTTGTCAGTGGGTCTGCAAGTGTTTAAAAAAATAAGTGCATATCTTTGGCGCCTTCTACAACAACAACAACAACGTGAAATGATCAAAGTCAAATGTAATTTCTGAATATATTAAATACACCGCGACGTTTTCAGAATCGAACCATAACTGAAAAAATTGAGTTGAAGAAGTAAATAATATTCCCACATTTTCGTCTATATTCCATATATCACGTAACTGAATGTACACGTTTAGTATCTAATTTCTAAATATATTAAATACACTGCGATGGTTTAAGAATCGAACCATAACTGACAAAATTTCAGTTCCATAAATTTTAAAGGTGACAAAGGTTTTGAAACTTTATAATCTACGAAAACCGCGTTTTCGTCTCAGTATGTTATTCGCTGCGGTATTCATTGCAAGCCAATATGTATATAATTCGGCGGTAAGTTTTTTATGTGATGTTATAAAATTCTAAAACTTAAAATTTAAGGCCATTAATAAGTTCCTATTTTGACACATTTGGCACACCATTCAGACAAATGTTCAAAAAAAATTTCATGCCAATTTCTTGCTTCGGTTTAGAAATAAAAAGTTTTCTAATATTTGGTCAAATTCCTAGTGCAGTCCAAAACACAGGAGTTCTCAAAATATCAGAAAAACAATATTTTCGCGTTAAGCTTTCGATTTAGAATTATGAATGTTTGAGTGTCATTCAAATCATAATAAAATGCAGGGTGTTTGTCACATGAACCTAGTTTAATGGCGTTAACTCCTACGAGTCTCCTGTAGCTCAGCCGTAGAGCAACCGAGCTAGTAATCGGGAGGTTAAAGGCTCGACCGCTGTTGGGATAACTCGGATTTTCTTCTTACGATTATGCCTGCATGTGTTGATGACTGACAGAATTACATCGGTAATTTATTCGCAAGGTTTAAAATATAACCTCACATTTCTTTTAATCATGAAAGTAGTCTAAGTCTGTTATTGAAATGATTGTGAAGAATTTACTTAAATTTTGTTTCATTTTGCTTTATTTCTTGTACTGACTGTTATAGCCACCATGCAGGTCCCCCTAATAAGGTCAACCGATATGGCGGACGCAAAATAAGTCTTGTATTTTTAATTTCTAAAAACCGTTTTAACGGATAACTTTGTACCGAAGAGAATCATAAAACCACAAATTGTTTTATTTATTACCTACCTACCTATTTTTACCTACATTTCAATTCCTTTGGTTCTTTTTAATAATCTTGTTTACGCACGGCAAACTATTTTTATCACAATAGCGAAAACCCGCAATATATGCGACAGGTACCTGGTTATTACAATTGATGACAAGCGTGATTGAAATTAACATCAGTAATCATAATTTACGACGACAGTTATTACAACCCACGACAGGTGTTACAATTCACGAAAGTTCACCAGTGCTGTGGCCTTTATTATTATTGCGGGGAAAAACGAGAGCATCGACCAAGAAAAGATTTAATAAAAAAAAATGGCTGCGGTCATTTTGCCATAGTTAGTGGATAGTTAGTATTTACTGACGAGACGTCAAGCTTAACTATAGGTGAGCTACAGTCAAATCAGAGCAGAGAAAGCAATGTTTTTCCTTTATATTATTTTTTGTTCCATGGTGCTAGAAACGCGCTGGCAAAACAATGGATAATTTTCGAACGGTTGGATTTGTTAATTAGAAAAACAACACAAATCGTATCAAGCACGCCATTAATCGAGTGTAAATGAAGCATGTGTTATTGTACACACGCTAATATTCGAAGCAAATGTCAAAAGAACGCAAATTCTGAGTGATCAAAGGTTGGATCAGTCGTTAATTACAAAAAATTTCAAAACGTAGCGCGAACGCTGTTAATTAAGTGAAAACGAAGCATGTGTTCTGTGCATACACGCAAATATTCGAAGCAGAGTTGTTTCCCTTGTTTAATGGCTTTATCTCCTACGAGTATCCTGTAGCTGGCTAGCAGAGTTTCCGAACTAGTATTCGGAAGGTCTTAGGTTCAACTTCTGTTGGGAGAACTCGAATTTTCTGTTACTATAAACGAACTGAAAGAGGTCACCAAGGTAACTACCTATACTTAGCCCTTCTTAAGTATATTTAATAGTTCTGCTGTGACTGTTGTCAGCGGGTCTACAGGTGTATTAAAAAATTAGTGCATATCTTTGGCGCCTTCTACAAAACAACAACGTGAAATGATCAAAGCCAAAGTTTGGAGGTGAGTCTTTCTTCTTTCTTTGTCGTCGTGGTTGCGTACATGCATATGAGGTTCCTGACCAAAAGAATTACAATGCGGCGATGCTCGTTTTAAAGTTTTTCTGTTTGAAATTGGGTTCTGTCAATTGGTTTCTAGACCAAAATTACTGATTTAAAGGGGAAACGTTATGGACCTCTTTGACCTCTTTTGTTAAAAATGGTGAAATAAGAATTCGTTTAGCTACAAAATAGTTCTAGAACAACGAGGAAAAAATGAACCAACTCAACTCTTGAAGGAACAATTCGTGATCTGTTAATTCTAGCGCATTTTTGAAACAAAAATGCGGGAACTTGAAAACCTTTAGCCTAATTTTTTGTTTTTTTAATTTTTTTTTCCGTTCCGAACTACTCTGTCTCTGGCCAGAGGCACTAATCAACAGTTTTTTTTTGCAGCGAAGTGATAATTTATGACAAATCTCGACAATTATTTTTTTTTCTGTTGACAGACAAACATTTTGGGGTCTTGAAATTATGCAAAGTCTCTGAGACTGACTGAGATTGATTCAGCAAGCATTGTTTGTAAAACTGAGTTAAAGATGTCTTTTACTCAAGCATTTAAAATTAACGGGAATGAATGCTACCGTTGTGTCTAAGGAACCCAAATTTTGACTGTGTAATAACAAATTTTAATGAAAAAAGGGAGATATTTTGGATGTTTGGCTAAACTCAAAGCACACAACATGTACAACTCCCTTTGGGTACTTTTCGAAAGAAATCACTTTTACTGACCAACATGTTTCATACTCGTGATTTCAGAGAGAATAAGAAGTCAAAGCCTCAAAATTTTACAATGACCTGACTGTTGTGGATTGTAATAACGCCGTGAATTGTAACACCTGTCATAATATAAATTGTAATACCCGTAGTAAATGTTTTTAGCTCCCCGTAATTTACATTAATATGGGTGGTCTTAAATTTTAGCATCAAAATAATACGTCTTCGAAAACGAATTATGCTTTCCTTTCGACAATAAACATCACGGATAATATTCAATCAGTGAGCCACTCTGTTGCGAAGGATTCAGTAAATCATGTTAACTCTTTAACCCATAAGGCAAAACGACATTTTCTCCAGATCCAAGACTACAGACTCAATGTCCATGTATGATATGCCATTTTAAGGCTACTCATAAGTGTATTTCATAACTGATATAATTATGAATGAGGAAAGTTGTGGCCTTGAGATAAATGGTCTTAAAACGTACAAATTTAAAAGTTCAAAAACGTCCCAGTCATTGTGTATATCTAAAGACCCACAACTTCAAGGGGGGACAGTTGAAAAGTTATGGAGGTGGTCAACCATATCACATATGGGAGGGGGATAAGGATTAATTATCCTTTTAATGAGTAGATCTTCACAAGACCATCTTGGTGTCAAAAATTCATAGAAATCTGTCAAATATTGAAAGAGTTATGGCATTATGTGCCAATTGGCACTCTTAGGGATTGAAGGGTTAAGCTACATGTCCTTAAGATGAATTTAAGATAAAATAATTGTTTGGCAATTAAAAAATATTTTGTTACGTTCTATTCCTATATAAACTTAAAAATTTGGAGCCGATTACAAAGTTTCTAATTGCTAGCTAATCACGAACAATGCTGACAGAATCCTTTTAATCTAGATAGTTATTTTAAGGACGTTCGCGCGAAAATGTTTTAACATTGATTTTTGTTTCAAACTTCTGCTGCAGTTAGTCTATGAATTACTTATATCTGAAATGCAAAAAAACATGGGGGTCACCGACTTCGCCTCGGAGATATGACATCTGCAAGTTTGCGCTTATTTCGAGAAATCGAAAAATCGAAATGCTGTCACGTGTGCCGACATGTGTGTTTACCCTCGTCTTCCTCCGTGTATCGTCAACCATGAATTGTGCGTGACATTGTTTGGCGTGTGCGTTACCTGCGCACTAAAGATGCGCATAAACAATTAGCGCGAACGTCCTTAAGATGGAACGTTAGCTTTCTCTTGCTGATTTAAAAATAGGAAAATTTCAAAATTGTCCTCCAACTGATGGTAAACTGATGTTCTGAGTAAGCACATCCCAATTCACCAAGACAACACTCGAAGATCTTTTCTTTGTAAATAAAGAACTTTTTAATAAATGATGATGATGATGATGATGATGATGATGATGATGATGATGATGATGATGATGATGATGAGTAACGTTGCCCAAACCTTCCAATGTATTAGTTAGTTCCGGCAGTCAGATACCCATCGTTATTTCCTGACCCTTCTTCTTCGGTATGTGTTTGGTGATAAGTAACGCAGCCTATACTTAGTTGTAGTAACTGTTGAAAACTACGTTTTTGGCAAGTGAAGATATTGGATTCCTGATCCGACCTGTTTTACTCATACTGGAACGAAGTGTGAACTAAAGAGAATCCAAATAAATTAAATTCAGCTTCGAGTTTTCGACGTCCAAACGTAATGGCGAAATCAATTAAGTTGTCACGTGAGCGACACTACTGAACGTCGATGTCTCGATAGAGGGATGGAAGTTCGAAATCCCTCATCTCGATTGAGCGTCGGGGCCTGACACTAAATTTCAATATGAATAAGGGGGTTACTTTCTAAAGAAACTGTGGTGCTGCGTCGGTGGGGACTAGAAACGTATATTTGGTTTAGCAGCAGAGTTGATAACTTTTAAAACTAATATAAATTGCCACCGTAAAGAGATTCGAGTGCTGACGTTTCGAGCATTAGCCCTTTGTTAGATTCGCTCTGACCAAAGGCTAACGTTCGAAACGTCAGCACTCGAATCTCTTTACGGTGGCTAATTCACCTTTAGTTATCAATTCTGTCCATAAACCAAACATTTGCTGTCATAATATATGAATATTTGAATTAATTTCAGGACATGTGAAAGTAAGGTCAGTTCCGGACTGCCTTTCGTTTATGTTACATTCTAAAATAACTAACGAGTTGCTGAATGCAAAGATTTACTATTGATGCATAATATGAAAGGATTAATGCTTCGTTTTCACCGCAGAATTCAGCACGTTATATCACAGGGATCTCCGGCAAGCTGTGTTCCTAAGGGACGAGTTTCATTATCTTAACGTGTCAAGAGTTGGAACATACACGGTGTACGACATCTTTGATTGCACCTTCGAATGTCTAGGCAATCCTTCTTGTCTATCTGTGAACTTCGCCGCCTCCAAAGGAGTTGATGAGAAATTTTGGTGTGAATTGCTGTCTTCAACTAAGTACAGAAAACCGGAGGAGTTTGGGGGAAATGAGAGTTCGCATCACTTTTCCATCCAGGTGATATTATTTTGTTTCTTGGGTGATGAAGAAAATTGTTAACCTATTGTTAACTTACCAAAATAGAATGTATTACTTTTTAGCGATTAATTATAAGATAAAAACTAGCTAGCCTATAGGCTATCTCGTCCTACTTCCCTCACTGTGCGCCTTTATTTAATATTACCATTAAATTACTACTGAGCAGGAAAAAACTGAGTGGAACAAATGAAAGTTTTTAAAATCAATTCTGATTCAATTTTCTTTCAGACCGCTTGCCTGTCTTCGCCGTGTCAAAACGGGGCAACCTGCGTTCCAGACTACAAATACCACACGTTCAAATGCAATTGTAAAAATGGCTTCATTGGAAAATATTGCGAAACAGGTATCTTTTCAAGAACGTAAATTGAAGGTGTCTAACATTATCCCTATCTAGACCGGTGAGGAAGGGCGGATTCCTCCCGCACTGACGTTGAAAGTTTACATCTTGTTTAATGTTTAGATAACGCCACGAAGTCACAGTGTTTACCATGGCAACCAAATTTTGACAGGCCGGTTTTTCAGAAATAGGAATAATCCTGTTTTTAATGAAAAATTAACTTTCGTAGCCTAACTTTCATGCTTTTAGATCGTTTTAGTTTTACGTCGCTTTTGTTTGTTTTTCATTTTTATTAATTTTTTTGGGGGTCAATTTTGGTGGTTTTCGGAGGTTTTATGGAAATCCAAAAATCCAGATAGGCGGATCTAAAATAACCGCCGTGTGAAAATGTAACGTAAAGTATCCATCCTCCTCGTGACCGTATCATACCTTTAATATTCGAATATTCGAATCCAGGATCCACTCCCTCCCCTCCCCCCAGACCACAAAAGACGAAAAATGCCCGGAACGGTCAAGATGGAATTAAGAGAGGGTAGATAAAGGGCAGATATACGGTTAGGTTTAAATGAGTCAGGCCACCTTGGGGAAGCGTCTAGCATGGGGAGAGACAAAATATATTAGACTGAAGTATTTCACGATTAAAATTGAACGGGTTCGTCGTGTGAAGAACGTAGTGAGAGAAAACAAAAATTCAGAGATAGATTAGCTAAAGAATTGGGAAAATTAGGTTCACTGAACTATTTTGAGCATAGTTATGGCTCTTCCCTACCTCAGTGTTACTTTATTCTCTGACTATTTATTTCCAGCTCCAAATTCGTGCAAGGACCTCTATGAAGTACGCAAGTAAGTGACATCCTAGCAACCCTTGTTTACTTCGCATCGCTACAGTGGAACCTCGATTTAACGAAGTCGCTGGGGACCGGCCAAATTTGTTCGTTAAATCGAGGGTTCGTTATATCGAAAAGCTCGATATAACGAACTTGAGGGGAAACGACCAAATTATTCGTTATATCGAGGTCATAGTTAATGATTGAGATGCAATTTATTAAGCATTTCAGTAGCAATTATTTTCACTTTTGAGCAGACGCACAGCTTTTGTTTACAAAAAAACGACACTTTCAGAGTAGCGATTTAAAAATGTTGCAACATAGAGGTTATTATCTCTTTAGCGTTTATCTTCTGTTGGGTGTTAACATGGTTATTCGTTATATCGGCTCATAGTCAAGGTGAAGGTGTTGTGGTAAAGCTAAAAAAGTGTACATTATTAGAGTACCAAATGTGTGTTGGATTATTACTGACATTACAATTACACTCTCCCTCAGTGTTTCCTTGACACACTCAATCTTACTGTACTGTTCCTTTCGTTTTTTTACTCACGAAAATATTGCAGTGCTCGACAGGTCGAGCATGACTCAGGGGCAGCAGTTGCTCTCCCCTTGTACTTTGAAACCAACTTTCGGTTTGTATTATTTAACAGGTCGAATTTTTTCCACCATTTAACAGGGAGAACGTAACTGAGGTGATTAAGCTCATCTTGGACTCAAAACAAATTCCCTTTTGTTTGCATTATTCAACAGCTCGAATGTGAGTGAGGTGGTTACCCTCATCTTGGACTCACAACCAACTTCCGTTTTGTGTCACATGGGAGATTTTGGATGTGGAGATGGGGCATGGACACCGGTCCTGAAGATTGACGGCACCAAGGTATATTTGTCATTTTTTTCCTCCCAATGAATGATTAATACTTGGACCCCTTCTTTTAGTAATCTCGCGATAGTGGTCAACAACTGAGTGGAGTGCAACTTGGTCAGAAATCATACGCGTGATTTCAAAATCGAACGAGCATGCAGCACAAGTTTCATTTGAAATCACAAGTATGACTTCAGACCAAAATTGCACGACACAAAGTTCAATTACCACTTTATTACACCTATTTTGAAATCACAGAGTTTTATTGTCAATTTTAATATTCTATTTTTGTTTCTTCATTTCCATAATGATGGGCTAAAGAAAGTTAGAGCAAAAAAATGGTGCAATTTGGGAATAAATCGCACTGTTGAGAGTCAATCAGATTACAAGGATCACCAGTGATTTCAAAATGGGTGTAATAAAGACTTAAAGTGAAGGACAATTTAATTTGAATTAAACATATGAATTCTGCTTGATCCTAATTAGCCCAGTTCCTGACAAGGCAGATTCTACCCGCTCTGACTTTGGTCATTTATAAGTTTTGATATCAGCAAGTGGCATCAACCTTTGTCACTTTTCTTTTAATCTTGGTGTGTTAGGTTCAAGTTTCACTGAATTTGATGTTACCATGGCAGCCAAATTTTGAGCGGTGAGGGAGGAAAGAAGGAGTCAAGTATCTAAAAATAATGTTTGTTTTTTTCTGACCAAACATGTAACTCTGTCCTTAGTTCTTATCTATACCACTACTCCTTCGTAACGTTACCAAATCGCTATTTTATAATTCTATCTTTGATTTGACTTTTCGAAGCGCACGTTTCACTATGATGCCAATATTTGGAGCACCAAGCAAACGTTCAACCTTCCAGGAGGGGAGACTGGTTTCGACAGTCAACAAACAAAGTTACCAACCTACTGGAACACATCCTTCTCCAGGATCTGTCTAGGTATGAAGATAGGCCAACAGAACAGGTTTTTGGCCTTAAACAAGCAGGCCACTTCCTTGTATTCACTTATTGCTGATGGACAGTATCGAGCCACCTCGCTGGGTCGCAACACGTGGAAGACTCTGATTGGTTCTGGAGCTTCCTTGCAGACCGGCTGTAACAAAGAAGGTTTCAACAGTATCGGAACCCGCACTGATGTTTCGAAAGCCAGAATTGGTATCCTTGGTAATGAAGTAGTAAATGGTTGCAGTACCCCTGACTCCAGAATCGGTTTTGGTACAGGTGGACTTCATGATGACTCCAACACGTGTGGAAACGAAGCCCTGGGCGGCGATAATGGCGGGAGGCACATCAAAGCAATGGGGTATATCTTGGTGCAATAAAGAGTAGATAATGTACTGAGAGGATTTTCCAAGACCATACTTAATGTGGTTGAACACATTTTAGTAGTGCCTATGTCTAATCTGCGATTACTTTCAAACTGTGCAGTTCTGGGCACTCAAAATTTGCAAAAGTGTAAGGCCATACCAACGGCATTCTTCCCCTGATACTGAATTGAGCTGGGCACCATTTCCATGGCAAAATGTTATGTTATAAGACAGGAACAAAATTTAATTTAATTTATTTGCAGAAAATTCTGTCATGAGATTTTTTTACATCATTGTCTGTAACGAACTCTACAAATGTGCTCACGCGTTAAAATGTGTCACCAAACAATTAGCAATTTCCTCGTTTAGTGTTTTCATCCCTCATAATTTAAGTTTATCTGTTTAAATCCAACTTTTCGCAATAGAACACTTTCCTGTAAACTATTTTTCATGCAGTTTTCATGCAATCCTAATTTGTGGTTCTTTAAGGTTACCCGATACCTTCAGAGGTGTCTCGCGTTTAAGCAATGTAGCGCGTCCAGTTTAAACTGTAGACACCTAAACCCCTATATCAAATTAAAGCTTATAGAGCTGGCTATCAAACTATACCAAGAATTTTGAAATAAAATGAATTGTCGAATTTTTCACGACCTCTAATTGCGAGCGTCAAATGGAGTTCAAATCGAAAAATTATCGGTCGGTGGTGTCAGCGCGGCTCCTGTTATTTCTGCAAGAAACCCTGGAACTTGGTTTGACACCAACCTCATGTTAAGCTGCTTTCTACCATTTGCATAATATAAGACGCATCAGGAAGTTTCTTACGATGGAGTCTACCAAGGTGTTAGTGCATGCCTTCATAATGGGACGCATTGATTACTGTAATAGTCTCCTCTATGGTTTACCGGCCACTCAAATCAATAAGCTGCAATGCGTGCAAAGTGCAGCTCCCAGGCTGATTTGTTCAGCTCCGCGCTTTAGCCATGTTACTCCCGTGTTATTTTCTTTACATTGGCTACCAGTCAAATTTAGAATTGATTTTAAGATTTTAATAATTACTTTTAAAGCCATACATGGCTAAGCACCTGATTACATTTGTAATCTCGTTAATGTTAGGAATTTTTCCACGTATGGTCTTCTCTCAAATTCTGAACTTTTGTTAGTACCACCATCCACGAAAACGAAGTAGGCACTCGGTGACAGGGCTTTTACTGCTGCTGCACCATCACTGTGGAATAAACTGCCGAGCGCAATAAGGGACGAGGATAATCTTACACGTTTTAAGTCCAAATTGAAGACATTTTTATTTAGAGTTGCTTACAATACGATGTAAGGACTGTAAGAATTGTAAATAACTATTTTTAATTAATTATTTTTTATTTTTACATATACAATTTTTTAGGCGCATTTGATCATATGCACATGCTAATTTGCGCCATACAAATATTAATTATTATTATTATTATTATTATTATTATTATTATTATTATCATTGTTGTTGTTGTTTATATGTTAAACTAGCTACTGTCCAAATTTGAAGGCAAACGAACAAATTCCTTTTGAGTTTTAGCTCTTAGAAGTGGCTCCTCCAAGTGAAAAAAAATTTATTCGAGAAAACAGCGCTAAAAATTTGGCAATTCATTTTATTTCAAAATTCTTGGTTTAGTTGGATAGCCAGCTCTATAAGCTTTAATTTGATTCAGGTTCAGGTATCTACAGTTTAAACTGGACGCGAGAAACCTCTGAAGATACCTCTGAAGGTAGCGGGTAACCATAAACACTCAGTCACAGTATTTTGATCATTTTCGCAAGGGCTAGTTTCAACTGTCTTCTTACGTCAAGGTGAAAAAGACGCAATTTTATGATGGGTCTCATGCAATCTGATTTTATCTTAGATTATCCCATAGAGGCTTTCATTGACTACCGCTTAGTAATCCTCCTAAAACGAAAAACTGTTGTTTTCTCAGCACCATGTTTGTTTTCTCAGTTCTTTGAGCAGTCGCTGATACCAGTCATCTGTGATTATCACATAGCACGCCGAAAACTGTGTTTAGCCACCTTTGGTTCACAACAACTTTGAGATAACTGCTTCCAATTACAACTGGTCGCTATAAGCGTTTCTTGAAGCTTTCTACATTACGAATTTCAAGCCTACCATTAACGAAGGACAGAAAGCCTCTAGAGAATTAGATCTGTTTCTCTGATTACCAAGTATTCTAGTTATATTAAGTAATATTGACACTTCTATGATATTTAAGTCGCCTCTTGTAAAATGTCATCACATAACTATTACTCTGTAATAGGGCCGAAATATTAAAATGAAATATTACAAATCTTGTAATAAACCAAAACTTGCTTTCTTCAATGATATAAATTCTCGCCCTTGATTTCTTCATTTTGTATTCAAAATTGTCAGACGGCTCTGGATTTTAAGAAGGGCTCATTTCTGTATTCATTGGTATATTTTCCAAGACAATTGTGTGTTAAGACCACTCTTGCTCTTGGTTCTTTAGACCAATTTACACAATTTAGACGTTAAATATACACAGTTTTATTTTTAGCTAGGGATTTAGTTTCCATATCAGTTAACAATGCAGAACAGGTTACAGCTGTGTTTCGGTTAAAGCGAGTGGGTTAAGGTGGCCGAACACAGTTTGCGCGCGCCTTACAGATTCTGTTAGTGATGCTATTAAGCGCGCGCTAGGGTTGTGGTACGCAAATACGGCGGTCGATGAAGTGATCCCTCAATTTCACATGAAATGGATTATAAAGTTAAGTTTTGATCCTAAAGAACTAAGTTTCTCGTTTCTGGACTCTTTTTTTTTTTCTTTCCGAGCAAAAAGGTCATTCACTAAGACATTTTGCATGCTTTTCATCTTTGCCATGAAACCCAATTAAGCCACGCATGCGCATTTGAACAAAAAATTGCTGATGGTGGTTTTCGTGGAAAGAACTGTTTTCTAAAGAACCGCTCATTAGAATTTCGTGAAATTTGGCATGAAAATAGTTCTTTAAAAGCGTAACTCGCCTACAAAGAGAAACCTAAATCTAACAGAGGGTATCTTCACAAAACATTAAAATGCAAAATCAATATTAACAGGAGAGCTCTCTGTTAAAATTACATGAAAATAGTGCAACTGTGTCAGTGTTTTGTGAGTTTTTCTGGATACAAAAAATGGAAAAAATCTAATGAGTACATTTTCTAAAAATAAAGGAAACCTACTATTTATGGACGTTTAATAGCTCGCTGCGTTGCCATGGAAACGGTACTTAGCTCAACAAGTCGTACGAAAATACATTCTTTCTTAGTTAGTCTTACACCATACCAATTTTGGGCGTCCAGAAATACATAGTTTCCAAATAACGTCTTCTAACACCTTTACACTAAAAAACTGTATTCGGCTACCTTAAGTGAGCTTGCTGTCTTACGGTCTTACTTCATGACGTTGACATTTATTTGCCTTTTTTGCCCAATATATTGACAATTTATCCATCGGTTTAATGTATGGCGAAGTGACCTCTAGAAACAACCAAGCTTATAGTTGAGGCCACCTCGTAGGTAACAATATGCTAACATACTAAATAGTTCTACAAGTGTGCGGCTTTTCCAGTTCAGTAATTATTTTACTAAAAACTCTAGCAGTTTTTTCTTTAAGTTGGAAAAACTTGACAGAGAAAGATCTTTGGACCTTAGTGCGGTATAGGGCATGAATCAGACCCTGCCACAATCTCCCTTTTCAAAGCCGAAGACCCAAGGTAAAAGGCCATAATTATAACTGCTGGAAACCTGAGAGCACAGAACCTTGAATCCTGGCATTCAGGGTGTCTGTCTTTACCGTGAACTAATAGCATAACTGTAAGACGCCTCTTTTATTTAATGTCTACATTAAACAATAACTGCAATTGTCGCTATATGAGTTTTAAAATTTTATAGAAGAGAGCCGTAGTATAGTTGGTACTTTATTGTTATCTCTGTAAAGAAAACCTAGAAAGCAATCCCAACAATTCAATTGTATTACAACCTTGCAAGAGATTAAACTGACGTAATTTTAGTTCAAATTCTTACCTAAACTAATCGTGACTGAAAAGCAATTATTATGATTTGGAATCAAAACTAATAGCGAGTGTTTAAACTGTAGTGAGTCGAGTGAACCTCGATTGATCATACGTTTATGGAGACATGTTATGGACACCATTGTTGGTTTAACGAACAAATGACCAATTACTGCAATTTAAACACCAGGAAATTGAAAAAAAGATTACTCGGAAGCTATAACAATCCGAGCGCTTTAAACAGGGAATTAGGTAATCGTTCATTTTCTACGTGCTAGTAAATCTACAAATGTAAATTAAAAGAAGACGGTTAAGGTTACCCTATACCTTCAGAGGTGTCTCGCGTTTAAGCGGTGTAGCGTGTCCAGTTTAAACTGTAGATACCTAGACCCCTATATCAGATTTAAGCCTATAGAGCTGGCTATAAAACTAAACCAAGCATTTTGAAATAAAATGAATTGTCGAATTTTTCACGACCTCTAAATGCGAGTGTCCGAATCACCTCTTTAAAGCTACAAGTCAAAGCGAGTTTTACTTTTCGCTAATTTAATTTGCTCAGTTTCCGGACCCAAAGCGCTTAAAAAACGTGGCTGCCATATTCAATCGCAATGAAAAGTTATAGAGCATTTTCGAAATAGGATGAAAAAAATGTGAAGTGATCGTACACACATCGCTCTCGGAGAAAAAATATTTGGAAAGAAAAAAATTCGGAGACACGTTTTTCTTGTTTATATGTTAAACTAGCTTAATTGTCCAAATGTGAAGGCAAACGAACAAATTCCTTTTGAGTTTTAGCTCTTTGAAGTGGCTCCTCCAAGTGAAAAAATGGATTCGAGAAAACAGCGCTAAAAATTCGGCAATTCATATGTATTTCAAAATTTTTGGTTTAGTTTGATAGCCAGCTCTATAAGCTTTAATTTGATATAAGGGTTCAGGTATCTACAGTTTAAAGCGTACGCGCTACATCGCTTGGACGCAAGACACCTCTGAAGGCAGCTCTGAAGGTATGGGGTAACCTTAAGCCATCCCGGTTTTTGTCAATAAAGTAAAGGTAAAGGTAAAGTAAAGGAGTTTGCCTGTGTCATTACTGAATAATACATCATTTTCATTTGTTCACCAGGCTTAAAATATGTCATCACATTTCCTTTCATTGCAAATATGCCATTCATTGGCATTCCAATCCTAGCAGTATGCTGGATGTTTGTCCCATGAACCTACTTTAATGGTCTTAGATCCCACGAGTCTCCTGTAGCTAAGTGGTAGGGCATCCGAACTAGTAATTGGAAGGTCTTAGGTTCGACTCCTGATAGGAGCCCTAGGAATTTCGTTTTCCGAGTTTGCCTGTGTCATTACTGAATAATACATCATTCTCAAAGTAAAGATAGTAGGATACCTTATTGAATAATAGTTCAGTGCATTATATGCATTGCCTTGTACCGAAATGTATACATACTGTGTAGAGTACAACGTGGCCCTCCCATGCGTTTTGATTAAGTTGGAACATAAAGCATTAAACAAGGATTGAATACGAATGCTAACATCTGTCTTATTTTGGCCTTAACCCCCTTTTTTTTACTGGAAAATACACCACTCGCAAAATTCATGCGTTACTAAATAAGGGACCCGATTGGCGTACTTTCCAAATCGCCATTAGTGGGGATATTGATGACATCATTTCCCGCTTTTCATAGTTGTTTGTGCAAACAGTTGGTGAAAAATGGCGAGCGATTAAGATTTGTCTATATAATAAAAAGAAAATTACACTTTGACTCGAAGATTTGAATTTTCTTTTCTCTTTTTAAAAAAAGTATTGTAGTCACTCGCTGCGCTCGCTCGTTAATTATAAATATTGTTTTAACCACTCGAAATTGAAATTCATATTTTCGCGCCGCCGTGTTATATGCTCTCTATATAACATTTATAGTATCTGCATAAACACCAAAACTTGTCGACTTTCCCAGAAATTCATCCCCATGGAAAAAAAGATGTTGTCGGTTAGTGTTCGTTGACTTTGACGCCACCATGGTAACCTGAATTTCTGACAGGCTGTTCTTTTCAAAATTGGAAATTCTCATTTCTAAATGAAGAAAAAAATACTGCTCTTACGGCAACTATTTTTAGGTAATATCAGTGTTCTTTTAGTTCTTTTGATCACATCTCTTTCAATTTTGATGTTTTCCTGAAGTTCCAAAGCGATGCATCATGACTTCATTTCCAAGGTTGTTAAAGATAACATGATGGAAGTAACTTATGATGGAAAAGTGTGGGAATATATGAAACTAATCAAGGCGTCAATAGTTGACCGCGCAGAGTATTTCAAAGCGAAAACCCTGGTACAAATTGAGTCCGACTTTTTTGTAGAATGAGTAGCGCCTCGTGGATTAGACAACCCAGTTTACCTTTGCACTTGAGAATGGAAGACTTGGTGGTCAGCTTTATTCTGTGGGTCCAAAAAAAGAACAGTTCCTGTGCCCGAGGACCTCTTTGAGGTAGTGCTCATACCTTGGCTGATGTCGAGAATGTTGCTCATTGATGGCAATGTTTAATAATAATAATAATAATAATAATAATAATAATAATAATAATAATAATAAATTATAAATTATAACGATAATAATAATGATAGTAATAATAATAATAACAATTAATAATTCTTTATTAAAATATTCCGCACAAATTGCTATTTACAAGTAAAAAGTGTATAAAAAAGAGCTATTAAAAACCTACTTACAGTTCATTTCGATTACAAAAAAAGATAATATTTTCAAGCGATGTTTTTGTAAAGAAAAAGAAAAAAAGCAAAAGTCATGAAGTTTTAAAAAATGAAATTCGCATTTTAAAATCAGCTCCACTTGATAAAAAGAAAAGAAAAAAAATAAACAAACTACGCATCTCTCAAATGATGATGATAATAATAATAATAATAATAAGAAGAAGAAGAAGAAGAAGAAGAATTATAATACAGGAGATCGACAAGAAAGCTTGGAAGGTTGTTTCTGAGAACGGAGGAAAGGCACCCCTGTGCATGACTCGAATACGATACTTTACGTACCACGAGATGGGGGGGGGGGGGGGGGTGGGGGGGGGGCAGGTTTACTTTCGGTATAGATGGGATATAAAGTATAAATCCACGAAGATCAAGAGTGTGGTTAGACTCTATGGTAATGAAGAGCCGGCCATACAAATGGTGCGACAGTTTGAAGAGCGAGCTGAGGAAATGGGACGGAGGTCTATGGTTAAAAACGCGTTTAGAATCACGGAGGAGCTGCCAGTATCGAGCTAAATCTCGAGCATCCCCGAACAGTAAAGAAAGTGTTTTTCAAGAAAACTCCTGTGTTTTGGACTGCCCTAGGAATTTGACCAAATATATTAAAAAAACCTTTTATCTCTAAAGCGAAGCAAGAAATTGACATGGAATTTTCTTTGAAAATTTGTCTGAATGGCGTGGCAAATGTATAAAAAAAAGCTTACCAATGGCCTTAAATTTTAAGTTTTAGAATTTTATAACATCTCACATTAAAACTAACCGCCGAATTATACATATTGGATTGCAATGAATAACGAAGCGAACGACATACTGAGACGAAAACGCGGTTTTCGTAAAATGATTATACAGTTTCAAAACATTTGTCACCTTAAAATTTTATGAAACTGAAATTTTTTCAGTTATGGTTCGATTCTTAAAACATCGCAGTGTGTTTAATTTATTTAGAAATTAGACACTAACGTGTACATTCAGTTACGTAATATATGGAATATAGACGAAGATGTGGGAATATTATTTACTTCTTCAACTCATGTTTTCGTGTTTCCTGTGGAAACGTGATCTACTGAAGCCTTTGCAACAGAGTGGCTAACACTGATTTAATATTCTCCGTGATGTTAATAGGCCTTATCACGGTTTTCGACGCCATTTTGACGAGTAGGCAAACAGGCCTGAAATAACAGTGTTTGTATGGAAATCCCATGTCAATAATTTTCATAAAACATCGCATCTGAAAAATTCATGAATTGGTAACTTTTGGCATTAGGAAAAGGATTTTAAGAAAAAAAATTGGAAGGATGTAGCTGTGCCAGAAAGCGTCCAGTTGTGTTTTGAATTTTCCATACATGTGTCTGTATAGCGATCCAGCCGTGAACTGCTACTAAAAATAGTTCTCGGGAAAAAATACAGGGAAATGTATAGAAAGTTCAAAAAACAACTGGACGCTTTCTGGCACTGCTACATCCCTCTAATTTTTTTTTCTTAAAATCCTTTTCCTTGTGCCAAAAGTTTTCAATTAATGAATTTTTCAGAAGCGATGTCTTATGAAAATTATTTGACATCGGATTTCCATACAAACACACTGTATTTCAAGCCTGTTTGCCTACTCGTCAAAATGGCGTCGAAAACCGTGATAAAGCCTATTGTCGAAAGGAAGGCATAATTATTCGTTTTTGAAGACCTATTATTTTGATGCTAAAATTTTAAGACTGCCAAGATTAATGCAAATTACGGGGGATTAAAAACATTTACTACAAGTAGTACAATTTCTATAATGACAGGTGTTACAATTCACGGCGTTATTACAATCCACGACAATACAGTTTGTATATGTAATAGGACTACATGCTGTCCAATTTGGAAATATACAGATATTATTTCTCCTCGACTGGTTTTCTAGATACTCCGCTTTTAGCTCTTGTTGAGCCAGGTCTGAATTTAACTGATCGATCTCGTCCTTGGCTTCCTCAAGCTTAGACGCAAGGGGCTTAAGTTCCTCGATGTCTTTTTGGGAAAACTCCAAACTTGCTTTGAGGGAATTAACCGACTCAACCACACCATCCACTCTCACCGTCAGTGATTTCACGAATGAATCAAACAACGCTCGTAGCATCGATTCTTGTACTTTCAGCATTTCGCGAACTGTTCGTAAAGAGACAATTTGAATTGAATTGAAATAATTGGATGAGAAAAATTCCGAGGACTGCCAAATTGGACGAGGCCGTATGCCGAGTCCAATTTGGCATTCCGAGGAATTTTTTTGTTTGTTTTTCTGTTACTTGCTGCTAGGCAGATATGTTGCCATTCAACCTGCCAACCACAAATGAGGAGAATTATTATTATTATCTTTTTTTGAATGAAGGAATTAAAGAAATGTTTATTGGTTGATTTGCTGGCGCGTGATAGACTGCAACTGCCTAGCACTGTCGTGTCAAATAAGAAGCAAGGAATTCCTAAAATTGCTGCACGCTCAACAAAAAGTGCTTGCAGAGCTTTCCGTTGAAAACAAACCTCTTTACCAAGCAAGTTAAGAAACGACACTGCTAGTGCTATCCACCATGTTTCCTTCTGATTTCACCTGCTGCTTGCTGTACATCGTTTTGTATTCAGTTATCGCTAAAGCAGCCTTTTCACAAGGTTAGTTTCACTTTAAAGAACTGTTTAAGGATATCCCTGCTTAAGTATGCAAGCCATTCGTAAGGGCATCGATCTTTCAACAACCGAAAGGATAAATTGTGTTTATTACTTTCTCTCAAAATGTCTCTTAATACCTTCAGTTTGTAAACATTTACAACAAATCTGGACCCCAAACACTTAAAATATTGATCTAAGAATACCTATCCTTTTGTTTTTTTTTTTTTTTGGAAATTACAGGCCCAGAGACAGTTAGAATTTGTACATTTGCTTTTCTGTTGTAAATGATGCGTTGAAAAGGGCTTTCTCCAAAAAAATGCGTAGCTTGGAAAACAAATTATATCCTAAATTTAAAATCGAAAATTTCCGTTGCTTAAGTTTGTGAGAAATGATATTATTAAAAGAGATTGTTTATTACTGCTTTGTTTAGAAGTGCCTATGGCTTGATATAAGTTTTAAACATTTAAAAATACGATGGACATTTCAACTGTAGCTTAGCGGTACATTACACATTAACAAATGTCTAAAGGATAATTTACGGCGTCCATTTTTAAGTAATCAAAATGGGCATCGACAACGTTTTAAATAAACCTCTGACATTTGCCTGGTATAAAATTATTTCAATTCTTAATACTTTCTAAGTTATTGGTAGTATTAAAAAGGGTCGTATTTTACTGCTTCTTGTTAGATGATAAAATTGTCAATGATGAAAATATTTACAACGCAATTATTTGGGGTTAAAATAGTTAAAGGAATTTTACTTGGTGTTGGGACTTATTACAAATTAATATTTCGGTTTGGTTTGTAACGACTGGAAAAAAGTCTTTTCCAAACTTGACACGGAAAATTTCTGAAATTTTCAGCTGACAGTTTTTGCTAAATTGGAGGTGTTCCAGGTTTAAATTCTTTGCAAGAATTTTTATTTCTTCTACGTCGATGAGAAAAGTTGTAAGGCTCAAGTTCGAAACTTTCATGGAACGAATTCGGTTATAGTTTGTCATGCAGCTTGATCACTTTTTCCGATTTTCCTGCAACAACACCATTACAAGGAGAGTTCTAACGTTGTAAAGGCATTGGATCAGTTGGGCTAGGCCAGTTTTTTTCATCAAGTAGAACCTGATTGCTGTAAGATAAGCTGCATCGCACCCTTTTCCAACCTTTGCCAATTACCTATGTTTACAGCCGAAGATTTTACACATTTGCTTGAAAATCTGTATAGGACAGGAATCAAATGTGAAGATATTTTTATCTGTAAATGGTTTGAACCCAGGAGTCATGTTATAATTTACATACTGATGATATTTTTATCTATAGCCACCATACAGAAACTTTTGAATGAACCTTTTATGTAAAACAATCTGTCATAAAGAATTGTCATGATTAATGAATAAATTTCAGGACATTTGAAAGTAAGGTCAGTTCCGGACGGCGTTTCGTTTATGTTACATTCTAAAATAACTAACGTTGAATTCGAAGATTTACTATTCATACATAATATGAAAGGTTTAATGCTTCGTTTTCACCGCAGAATTCAGCACGCTATATCACAGGGATTTCCGGCAAGCTGTGTTCTTAAGAGACGAGTTTCATTATCTTAACGTGTCAAGAGTTGGAACATACACAGTGTACGACGTCTTTGATTGCACCTGCGAATGTCTAAGCAATCCTTCCTGTCTATCTGTGAACATGGCTGTCTCCAAAGGAGTTGATGAGAAATTTTGGTGTGAACTGCTGTCTTCTAGTAAGTACAGAAAACCAGAGGAGTTTGGGGGAAATGAGAGTTCGCATCACTTTTCCATCAAGGTGAGATTATTTTCTTTCTTGAGTGATGGAGAAAATTGTTAATCTATTGTTAACTTACCAAAATAGAATGTATTACTCTTTTGTGATTAATTATAAGATGAAAACTAGCTAGCCTGTAGGTTGTCTCCTCCTACTTCCCTCACCATGCACCTTTACTTAATATTACCGGTAAATTACTACTGAGCAAGAAAAAACTGAGTGGAACAAATGAAAGTTTCTAAAATCAATTCTGATTCAATTTTCTTTCAGACCGCTTGCCTGTCTTCGCCGTGTCAAAACGGGGCAACCTGCGTTCCAAACTACAAGTACCACACTTTCAAATGCAATTGTAAAGATGGCTTCATTGGAAAATATTGCGAAATAGGTACCTTTTTTTTAGAACGTAAAATTGAGGTATCTTACATTATCACTATGTAGACCGGTAAGGGGAGGCGGATTCTTTCCGCACTGACGTTGAACGTTTATGTCTTGTTTAATGTTTTAGCTAACGACGAAACCACGTGAAACTTATCTAATAGGTCAGTGTTTTCCATGGCAACCAAATTTTGACAGGCGGGTTTTTCAGAAATAGGAATAATCCTGTTTTCAATGAAAAATTAACTTTCGTAGCGTAACTTTCACGTTTTTAGATCGTTTTAGTTTTGTTTTGCTTTTGTTTTTTTTAGTCCATTTTTGTGGTTTTTGGACGTTTTATGGAAATTCAGAAATCCAAGAAGGCGGATCCAAGATGGCCGCCGTGTAAAAATGTAACTTAAAATATCCATCCTCCGCGTCACATTATCATATCTTTAATATTCGAATATTCGAATCCAGGCCCCACCCTCTCCCCTCCCTCCAGACTACAGAAGACGAAAAATGCCCCGAATGGTCAAAATAGAATTAAGAAAGGGTAAATAAAGAGCAGATGTACGGTTAGGTTTAAATGAGCCAGGCCATCTTGGGGAAGCGTCTAGCATAGGGAGAGACAAAGTAAATTTGACTGAAGTATTTCACGATTAAAATTGAACGGGTTCGTAGTGTAGAGAACGTAGTGAGAGAAAACTAAAATTCAGAGATGGATTAACTAAAGAACTGGGAAAATTAGGTTCACTGAACTATTTTTGGGCATAGTAATGGCTTTTCCCTAACTCAGTCTTACTTTATTCTCTGACCATTTATTTCCAGCTCCAAATTCGTGCAAGGACCTCTATGAAGTACGCAAGTAAGTGACAACCTAGTAACAATTGTCTTAACTGAATATTGTTACCTAGTTTTGCTGTGAGCGTGTGTGAAATGTTTAGAGTAGGAAATATTGGCTCACAGTCAAGGTAAAAAAAGTCTAGATTATTGCAGCAGTGCTGAGCACCAAATGAGAGTTGGATTATTACCGAAATTACATTCAGACTTCCCCTCAGTGTTTCCTTGATACACTCTTATTTACTGACAGTGTACTGTTCCTTTCGTTTTTTTACAAAAGCAAATATTGCAGTGCTCGACAGGTTGAGCTTGACTCAGGCACAGCAGCTGCTTTCCCCTTGAACTTTGAAACCAACTTTCCGTTTGTATTATTTAACAGGTCGAATTTTCGTTTATTATTTAACAGGGAGAACGTAGCTAAGGTGATCACCCTCATCTTGGAATCAAAACAAATGGCCTTTTGTTTGCATTATTTAACAGGTCAAATGTGAGTCAGTTGGTTACCCTCATCTTGGACTCAAAACCAACTTCCGTTTTGTGTCACATGGGAGATTTTGGATGCGGAGACGGTGCATGGACACCGGTCATGAAGATTGACGGCACCAAGGTATATCTATCATTTATTTTCTCTCAATGAGTGATTAAAACTCTGACCCCTTTCTTTTAGTAATCTCGCGGTAGTGGTCAACCAAAAACGATTTCACGATGTTAATACTTAAAGTAAAGGACAATTTGATTTGAATTAAAAAAAAGGAATTCTGACTTGATCCTAATTAGCCCATTCCAAGGAAGGTAGAGTCTACCCGCTCTGACCTTGGTCATTTTAAAGTTTTGAGATCAGCAAGTGTCATCAACCTTTGTCACTTTTCTTTTCATCTTGGTGTGTTAGGTTCAAGTTTCACTCAATTGGATGTTAGCAGGGCAGCCAAATTTCGAGCAGTAGTTTATCCAGAAAGCAGAATAGTCATTTTGTTAATGAAGAATATTAACCTCTTTTGCTAACTATTGGTATGAATTACCCTTTAGTCAATTTTGGTGGCTTTCTGAAACTTTAGAGAAATCCAAGATGGCGGATCCAGAGTGGCCCCGGTTTAGAGATCATGACGTAATTACAGTCATATGATGTCATCATTACTCGTTGCAGACATCAAAGAAAAAATATTGGCTACAACATTTAAATTCTGTTTTATGGTCAAGCCTTTTAAAATAATCTCGACGTTAACATAGGTTCGGCCTCTACACTGTGCTTGCTTAACAAATGTTAAGGATGGATAGCAATTCGTGAAATGAATCAGTTAATTAACACTCTTTAAACCCGGGTGGGAATCTACCGGCGGGGACTTAGAACCTGAATAATGTTTCAATGTTTGAGTAAACGCCCTAAATGCAGGAAAGAAGGAGGCAAGAATCTAATTAAGCCTTTTTTCTTTCTCTTCTCACCACGTATGTATCTTTGTCCTTAGTTCTTATCTATACCACTGCTCCTTCGTCACGTCCCCATTAACCTTACCAAATCGCTATTTTATAATTCTTGTCTGTCTTTAATTTGACTTTTCGCAGCGCACGTTTCACTATGATGCCAATATTTGGAGCACCAAGCAAACTTTTAACCTTCCAGGAGGGGAGACTGGTTTCGACAGTGAAGAAACAATGTTACCGACCTACTGGAACACATCCCTCTCCAAGATCTGCCTCGTTATGAAGATAGGCCAACAGAAGAGGTTTTTGGCCTTAAATAAGCAGGCCACTTCCTTGTATTCACTTATTGCTGATGGACAGTATCGTGCCACCTCACTGGGTCGCAACACGTGGAAGACTCTGATTGGTTCTGGAGCTTCTTTGCAGACCGGCTGTAACAAAGAAGGTTTCAACAGTATCGGAAACCGCACTGATGTTTCGAAAGCCAGAATTGGTATCCTTGGTAATGAAGTAGGAAACGGTTGCCTTGACCCTGACTCCAGAATCGGTTTTGGTACAGGTGGACTTCATGATGACTCCAACACTTGTGGAAACGAAGCTGCGGACGGCGATAATGGCGGGAGGCACATCAAAGGAATGGGGTATATCTTGGTGCAATAAAGAGTAGATATTATACTAACAGAATTTTCCAAGACCATACTTAATGTGGTTAAACACAGTTTAGTAGTGCCCATGTCCCATCTGCGATTACTTTCAAACTGTGCAGTACTAAGCACTCAAAATTTGCAAAAGTGTAGGGCCATACAAACGGCATTCTTACCTTGGTAATGAATTGAGCAGTGCACTATTTCAATGGCAACTGACTTGTTATGAAACAGCAACAAAGTTTAACTATTCTCTATTTGCAGAAAATTCTGTCTTAGATTTTCTCCATCATTGTCTCTTATAAACACTACAATGTGTTCACGCGTTAAAATATCTGTCGTCAAATCTTTAGCAAAATCCTCGTTTAGTGTTTTCATCCCTCATGATTTAAGTTTATCTGTTGAAATCCAAATTTTACAATAATACAACAATACAATATTTATTTTGCCACATAGAACAATTACAGATGGAAAAAAAATGATGAAAATTGACGAAAGAAAATAAATGGCGAGAAAGCCTGAAAGAAACCACGAGGCTTATAAAGTCAGGCTTCCTCACTTTTTCTCAATTTTCGCAATGGAACACTTTCCTGTAAACTATTTTTCTGCCAAATTTCATGCAATCCTAATTTGTGATTCTTTAAACACTCAGTCACAGTATTATGACCATTTGGGCAAGGCTAGTTTCAGCTGTGTTCTGACGTCAAGGCGTAAAACACGCAATAATGATGGGTTTCATGCAATCTGATTTTATCTTAGATTATCTCGTAGAGGCTTTCACTGACTACCCCTTCTTGATCCTCATAAAACGAAAAAATGTCGTTTTATCAGCACCATGCTTGTTTTCTCAGTTCTTTGAGCAGGCGCTGATACCAGTCATCAGCTTTTTTCAGCGTAGCAGGCCAAGCTCATAACAACTTTGAGATAATTGCTTCCAATTACAACTGGTCACAATAAGCGTTTCTTGAAGCTTTTTACATCAAGAATTTCAAGCCTACCATTAACGAAGGACTGAAAGCCTCTAGAGAATTAGATCTGTTTCTGTGATTACCAAGTATTCTAGTTATATTACGTAATATTGACACGCCTATGATAATTAAGTCGCCTCTTGTAAAATGTCATCACATGATTATGACCCTTTAATAGGGCCGAAATATTGTAAATTTCAATTATCTTGTAATAAACTAAAACTTGACTTCTACAATGATATAAAACTCTCGGCCTTGATTTCTTCATTTTTTATTCAAAATTGTCAGACGGCTCTGGATTTTAAGTAGACTCAATTCTGTATTCATTGGTATAATTTCCAAGACAATTGTGTGTTAAGACCACTCCTGCGCTTAGTCCTTTAGAACAATTTTTCGTTAAATGAACACAGTTTTAGTTTTAACTAGAGATTTAGTTTCCATATTTAACGATGTAGAACAGGTTACAGCTGTGTTCCAGAAAAAGCGAGTGGGTTAAGTGAGGTTGCTGTCTTACGGTCTTACGGCTTAGTTCGGTATAGGGCATGAATCAGATCCAGTCACACTCTCCCTTTTCAGAGCCGAACACCTAACTGAAGATAAAATGCCAGAATTATAACGTCTGGAAACCTAAAAACACAGAACATTTAAAATATATCCTATTTTGAATCTTGGCACTCAGGGTGCCTGACTTTACCGTGGACTAATAGCGTAACTGTAAGACGCCTCTTTTAATTAATGTCTACATTACACAATAACTGCAATTGTCACTATGTGAGTTTTAACATTTTAAAGAAGAGACCCGTAGTATAGTATAATGTTATCTCTGCAAAGAAAACCTAGAGGGCAATCTTAATAACTCAGTTGTATTGCAACTTTGTAAGAGATTAAACTGACGTAATTTTAGTTCAAATTCTTACCTTGAATAATAGTGACTGAAAAGCAATCATTTTAGTGAGTGAAACTCGATTGATCATACGTTTATGGAAACATTTTATGGAAACTATTGTTTGTTTAACGAATGAATGACCAATTACTGCAATTTAAATACCAGGAAATCATTGAAAGAAAGATTACTCGGAAGCTCAAACAATCCGAGCACTTTAAACAGGGAATTAGGTAATTGTTCATTTTCTACGTGCTAGTAAGTCTACAAATGTAAATTAAAAGAAGGCGGTTTAGCCATCCCGGTTTTTGTCAATAAAGTAAAGGTAGAAGGAAATGTTATTGAACAATAATAAGAATGGCGCAGCAGATTTTTGACCTTCTGAAGCATTGCTAGTGTGGTGTAGCAAGAGGTACAAATGTACTTAACATTGTCTTCCCATTTCAGATGTTGATTAATGTACGTTCCCAAGATTTTATGGAAACTATTGTTTGTTTAACGAATGAATGACCAATTACTGCAATTTAAACACGCAGTATGTACATATGAAATATGTACATACTGCGTAGTGTTCAACGTGGCCCTCCCAGGCGTTTTGATAAAGTCAGAACATAAAGTATTAAATGGGGATTGAAAACCAGTGCTAACGTCTCTGTCCTATTTTGGCCTTTTAACCATTAATCCAGAACGGGGGGATTCTGTTGTCGGCGACTCGAAGCTTTTATTACAAAGAAAGGAGTCTTTTACTGGAAAATACGCCACTCGTAATATTCATACGCTCTACATCCGGGACCCGAGTGGCGTATTTTCCAAATCGCCACTAGTGAGGATATTGATAACATCATTTCCCGCACAAACGGTTTGTACAAACGGTTGTTTGTGCAAACAGTTGGTAAAAAAATGGCGAGCGATTAAGATTTGTCTGTATAATAAAACGAAAATTACACTTTGATACGAGAAAATAAAATTCAAATCTTCAAGCCAAAGTGTAATTTTCGTTTTGATACGAGAAAATAAAATTCAAATCTTCAAGCCAAAAAGAAATATTGTAGTCACTCGCCGTGCTCGTTCGTCAAATATTGTTTCTACACACGAAAACGAAATTCGTATTTTTGCGGCGCCGGGTAATATATTCTCTGTTTTACAGCAACTATTTGTAGGTAATATCAGTGTTCTTTTAGTGGTTTTGACAACTTCTCGTTCAATTGTGATGTTTTCCTGAAGTTTGAAAGACATGCATCAGGCTTTATTTCCAAGGTTATTAAAGATAACAAGCGCTGAAGTAACTTATGAAGGAAAAATGTGGGAATATATTAAACCGTTCAAGGAGTCAATAGTTGACCGCGCAGATCATTTAAGGTTACGGATACCTTCGCGGGTGTCCTTCGCGAAAAAAAATATTTGCGCGCTGTCTTATTGCGCGCTGTCTTAAATGCAACAACCATAAACTATATATCAGTACAAAGCTAATGAAATGTACTATCCGGTAAAAATTATTTCGCTTTGATTTTTTTTAGCCGTAAGGAGAGTGCGTCCCAAAAGCCCAAAACGACTGATGTCCTTTGAGCGAATTTATCAGGTATGGAATTCAGGGACCACAGAATCAAAACTACTGCATCATATCAATCACAAGGCATTAATCTTCAAAACTCTGTGAGGCATTTTCGATACTCCTATTGGTTACTTCGCAATTTTTCTGTCAATTTTGATGATCAATTTTAGAAAACGGAAATCCCTCACACAGTTTTTTGCTCGGTGTCTTGGGAATCTTCGGGCCAAATTTCAAGGCAATCCGTCAAATCCTTGTACCGTATAAATAAATTTAAAGAGAGCACACTTGCGTAAAAACGAGGTAGGTTTTTTCCGCTTCTAAAGGTTTACAAGCATTTCACGCCCTTGCTACGAAAGCCAATAGAATTACAGGAGACCTACTGCTGAGTCCCCTGAGATTACTGGTGTCGCGCCGGAAAATAGTTGAGTGCGTGACTGCAATTCTATTACCAGTCAGAATTTCTCGGATTTCCTTGCAAAATGTCGGGCAAAAAAAATTCTTCGTAGAAAAGGAAAACTGCAGTGGCCTCGACGGTGAGACCCATCGATCCGAAAGAACAGCTGCAGGCAGAAATGCGGTCACTGGGGTACGTTGAAGGACTATTTATATATACCATTGTCCATGCGAATAAATTGCCGTCGCAAGCTTGCAGTTCAATATCCGAGTTTTTCTGCTTTGCAGGTTTGGTGGAGATATTTTCACCTGCAACCTGGAGGCCAGCGTTGAGCGCAATATGTGGGGAGGGAAAGGGCCTCAAAGAACTCGAAATATCGATTATTGTACCTGGGCTTATGCGCTACGTACGCGCTTATGCGGTTTCGGCAAGAGTTTTTCGCCATCCTTCATCGGAAACTTTCTTCTTCTTTTTCTTAGGACCAGTTTTCTTCTTAGCTTTCAACCACGGACTCTTTTCTTTCTTATTTTTCGCCATACACGATACGCAAAACGAACACAAGCAAAAATTTGGTGTGAATAAATCACAAGTTGCAAACGTAAACAAAAGGAAAAGAGGCGATTTGAAATGAACGACTCCGGATATTTAACCGCGAAAAACATCACGGGAAGCCCTGACGCTGACACATTTTAATTGGCTTATAGCACTCTGGTGGGTGATAGAATTTCATTTGAAAAAACTCTCTTGTTGATAATTCGCGCACGCCTCAAGATTTGTAATTTTTTTGTTTTTGAAAATGAAGCGAGACTAGTAATGTTTAATTTGGCCTCAAAATTTTTTTGAGCAAAAAAGAAAAAAGACTCTGGAAGGTACCCGGTAACCTTAAAAGCGAAAATTTTGGTACTAATTGAGTCCGACTTCTTTGGAGAATGAGTAGGGCCTCGTGGATTGGACAATCCAGTTTTCATTTGCACTTTAGAATGGAAGACTTGGTGGCCAGCTTTATTCAGTGAGTCTAAAGAAAGAACAGTACCTGAACCCGAGGACTTCTTTGAGGTAGTGCTCATGCCTGGGCATGATGTCGAGAATGTTGCTCATTGATGGCAATGTTTAATAATAATAATAATAATAATAATAATAATAATAATAATAATAATAATAATAATATGTAACATCATCATTGGTGCGCTGGGGGGATGGTCAAGGAATGTAGACCTGACAACGAGGAAGCTCTTTGGCAGCAGGGGCTATGACGTATTGAGAAGGAAGCAGAAGGCTTTAACCATCTCGAGTTCTCTCAACATGGTGAGAACTTTCAAAGCTACCGTCACTTAACTTTCCCTGAGGGAATAGCATAGGAGCTCAATATAGTTTTAGTATAAGAGAGCTTTGGATTGTCTATTAGATTTTTTTTTCGCCAATTTGTTTCTTTTTTAACTCAGTAGTTTTCTAAGATAATAAAACTACTGACAGAAGTAAACTAATCTAAAGGAAGAGTACGTTATTCATAATTTGCAGAATCTAAATAATGTAAAAGTTTAACACTTGTGACATGTGGATAAGAATGACAAAGTCACAAGTACTTTATAACCACCAAAGTGAGCCGAAAAAAATGCCATTTTTACTGATTTTGGAATATTATTTGAGGTATCTATTCCATAAAATATCCCTTGAAACTATGGAATTACTTAATATACAAATGTTGCACATTAAATCTAAAATGAAAAGTAAGATGAAAGTAAACCTGAAGCATTTTTCATGAAAACAGGGTAGTCATTCGTCTCAAGTAAAAGCTTTATTTGTGAGAAAGTTTAAAGAAATTTTACTACCAGTTGTGTAGTTGTCGACAACGTTTCCCGAACTTGGAACTGAGCCGTGAACGAAAGGAAGGGATGATAGTAAAGATTTTTTTCTTAAATATTTAAAATGCCAGTTGAAGATGGCCCTGTTAGATAGAATAACGAATCGAATCTCAATACTACCCTCACGACAGATGCGCTGGTTTTTACTGGGAAAAAATATTTTGCAAGAATACTAATTAACAGAGATCGTGTTGGGAGACGTTTGGTATTAATTCATCTATTTCGTTCATCAGTCTTTTCAATTCTCTTAGGTTTTAATAATTTATCATATCATTCATCCTCCGCCGAACTTAATGCAACTGATCGCCGGCTGATTGTCGCTTCGAGTGTCCAGATATATATTCTCGTCAAAAGATAGATAAGTGTAAAGGGTCATGCTATGCTATTCCGAGTATTTGGTGATCATCAACGCGATGCTGACATTTGTAATCATGGAAACAACACTTGCACGAGGTTATTCAGTCTTTTGTTACTATTATTGTTGCTATGTGTATGTCATTGGGCTCTAACTTTTTATTCTGCGAATAACAAATCTTATAAGAATTAGAAATATAATCTTATCACATTGAAATTGCTTTCTATAGGTACTTTTCTGTACATTGTTTCACAGATTTTGGTTAACAAGTTAACACTGTAGCTAGTTTCGAATTTGTAAATAAACCATCTAAGTGACCCCCTTGGAAAAAACTTCCCAGCAGCAGTACTTTTCAATGGCTGTTAACGTTTATACTTCTTCTTACACCTCTAGACAGTTCACAATGCTGGTTTTGATTTTTCAGTATTCATGAATGAAATCCTAAACTGTGTCCGTTTAATTAGTGAAAGTTAATGAAACGAATTTCCCTGCTGCGATGTTTGTTTAAATTTACTTTTTGCGCTGTAGAATTTGAGACGACTTACTTTGAACTTAGGCTCTGTCGACTAAATTTTTCGGACAAAATTATTGATTCAAAAAACAAATCCCTAAGTCACGTTTCGCCTCCTCTCGTTGACAAAAGCAATTTTAACAGTGTAAAGAAAAGTTGTAATTAATTATTAAGTGTGGGGGCTTTGCATCGAAGGAAGATGTTTTGATTGTTCGGCATACAATAGCCTCCTTACTTTACTTACTTTACTTGTCCCCTGGTGCCAATGTGGCGCATAGGGCCTCCACATGGGCTTTCCATCGTTTCCTGTCTTGCGCTGCAGTGCGCACCTCACTCCAGGACTGCCACCCTGCTTTAGACCTCTCTTTTTCTACCGTGCGCTGCCAAGTTATTTTTGGCCGGCCTCTCTTTCTCCTTCCCTCTGGGGTCCATGTTGGGGCTGTAACACAGTCATTGCCAGGTTGTTGTCTGAGGATGTGTCCAATGAATCTCCATCTCCTTCTTCTTACCTCTTCACTCAACTTCTCCACGTTAGCCCTTTCCAGTAGCTCTCTATTACTGATCTTATCTTGCCATTTAATCTTCATTACCCTTCTCAGGCATCGGTTCTGAAACACATCGATTTTCTTGGCATCACTTTCGTTCATTTTCCATGTTTCGCAACCATACATGAGAACTAGTTTGACCAATGTTTTGTATAGCCTGATCTTCGTCCTCCTCGACACACTGCTGGAGCTCCATACTCGGTTTAGCTTTACAAACGCTCCACTCGCTTCCCCTAGCCTAGCCTTCATGTCCTCTTCGCCACCCCCTTGTTTACATACTGTGGCGCCCAGGTAAGTGAACTTCTCTACATCTTCCAACGCCACACCGTTCACTGTGATGGCTTCGTTATTCCTCGCATTTACTCTCATGACTTTGCATTTCCCGACGTTTACCTGCCCTTTCTGCGTTCTCTACCAGCCTGTTTGTTTTCAACTGCACGTGTCTTTGCGTTGAGGAAATTAAGGCCACATAGTCGGCGAAGTCAAGGTCCTCAAGTTTTGATGTAAATTTCCACCTCAGTCCGGTTCCCTCTTCCTTCACAGTATGCCTCATTACCCAGTCTATAATGAGCAGAAAAAGAAAGCCAGACATTGTACATCCCTGTTTGACACCAGTCGTTAGCTCGAACCATTCTGAGGTTGCCTCTTCCTCGACAACAGCACATTCAAAGCCATCGTACAGCGCTTTAACTATGTTGATGATCTTCTGTGGGATACCATACTGGCTCATTATCGTCCATAAGCCATTTCTGTGCACTGAGTCAAACGCCTTCTCGAAATCCACGAAATTGATATAGAGAGTTGCCTGCCATTCATTCACTTGCTCTAGTATATTGCGTAAGATGAAAATTTGCTCCTTCGTCCCTCTACCAGATCTAAATCCAGCCCGTTCATTACGGAGCCTGTGGTCAATCCCTATGCGAATGCGCTTGATTGTAATTCATCCCAATATCTTGCTGGCAACTGGTAGGAGAGTCACTCCCCGCCAGTTCTTACACTCCCTTAAGTTCCCTTCCTTCGGTATCTCAATAATGAGTCCCCTCTTCCATTTAAGTGGGACCTTTTCCAGGCTCCAAATCGTGTCTATAAGTTCTTTCACTCTGTCAGTTGTAAATTCAAGGTCTGCCTTCAGTAATTCTGCTGTTATCATATCTTCGCCAGGGGCTTTACCGTTCTTAAGAGTCTTTTTTGCCCTTCTTATCTCAGCTTTGCTCACAGGTCCCGTGTCTATGTCAGCTGTGTCCTGCTGTTCGTTGACTTCTTCATTGATCGGATCGGCTGGCTCTTCTCTATTAAGTATCTCCATAAAATGCTCTTTCCACCACTTCCTTCTATCTTCATTGCTGGTTAAGGCGTTATCATTTCTGTCGTTGACTACTGTGCTCTGCTTTGGTTTATCATTGCAGATCGTTTTAGTTAAGCTGTGAAGAGTCTTCATGTTTTGCATATTTGCTGCTTCTTCCGCTTCTTTTGCTATCCCTTCTGACCAATTTCTCTTGTCCCTGCGTATTTGCCTTTTCACTTCTCGGTCTTTGGCTTTGTATTCTACTCGCCTCTTTTCTTTCAGTCTCTCGGAGTTGGTTCCATCAAGTTTTAGTTTTATCTCTTTCCTCTGCTCAATCAGGTCCCACGATTCCTTACTGATCGATGGCTTAACTTTCTTTGTCTTATATCATAGGATTTTCTTTGCTGTCATATTGTAAGTCTTTTCAAGGATGTCGTTTGCCTTCTCCAGCACGGCTTCTGGCTGATCTATTTGGTCATTTTCCTGCTCCTCCCTCTGCAATATCTCAAACCTGTTCCTTAATTCCAAACGAAACTGCCTCCTACACTCACCGCTCTCCAGCTTCTGAGTATCATATCTCGTCCTTCTAATTCCACGTCTTTTAGGAGCTGGTCACTGGCGATATCAGCTGATCTTATGGCTCTTGTGTCCAGCACAGATGTTCTAAATTTCCTGTTGATTAACACATGGTCAATCTGATTGCAAGTGCGCCTATCAGGGGATATCCATGTTTGTTTTATGGATCTCCTTATGTGGAAATATCGTACCTGTGATCACCAGGTCATTCATGCCGCAAAAATCGCATAGTTTCTCGCCATTATCGTTCCTGATTCCGACTCCATGCTTACCCATTACTCGTTCATATGCTTCTACGTCGCTTCCAACCTTTGCGTTCAAATCACCAGTGATAACCAGCAAGTCGTGTTTCGGTGTTTTGTTCACTATTGCCTGGAGCTTCTCATAAAAATGATCTTTCGCCTCTTCATCAGTGTCATTGGTGGGAGCATATACATGGATCAATGTTAACTTGACATGTCTAGAATGGAATCTGGCTCGGACTATTCGCTCATCGACAGGTGCCCAGCCGGCAATGCTTC
Organism: Pavona decussata; assembly: GCF_977016875.1. NCBI lineage: Eukaryota > Metazoa > Cnidaria > Anthozoa > Scleractinia > Agariciidae > Pavona > Pavona decussata. The sequence continues at coordinate 69,097 of NW_028145699.1, forward strand.
CGCCGCATCTTTGCTCAGTATGATGGCCACGCCGTGTTGGTGAACTTCGTCGTCCCTGCCAGAGTACAGTAATGCCTCACCTGTACTTAGAATGAACTTCCCCGATCCACACCATCTACTTTCACTTATACCCATTATCTACAGCCTAGCCTCTCTCATTGCTTTCGCCGCTTGGGCTGTCCTCCCTTGTGCATACAAGGTTCTCACGTTCCAGTTTCCTATCTTCAACTGTGTTTTTGGGTGCACTATTGGCGTCCTCGGTTCCAGAGCTTCCATGTGGCTTTCACTCTGAAACGTCATGTTGTGTGCCACTCGGCCCCCAAGATTCGGTAGATTGCCTCTGATGTGTAAGGTTTCCGTAATCGTTCACTTTTTACGAGGTTGGGTGATTAGCCTAACGCCCAACCCCCGACCTGGAGGGCCAGGGGCTGTCTTTGTCAGGTCTCTGTCCCTCGACCAATCCGGTACGGTTGAACCCGCCAGGGACTGAGTCCCCACCGGCATAGCTCTTGGGGTCACTGAGACACACAAGCTCCACCACCGCGACAAGGTGACAGGCCCAGGGTGGAGATACAATAGCCTCCATTTTAACTAAAAAAATCGAGGAAAGTACGTTCACGTTTTAGTTTTGAAGAAATATTTTGGCGGTTACTACTTCCACAGGCTGCTGAAAAAAAAAACATTTCGGCTTTGTGTGCCTTGATCGGCATCTTTTCAAGCTTTCGTATAACAGCAATGTTGATGTGAACATACTTCGCTGCTATGTTATGAATAGTGTTGCCAGAAGGTCCTGCTAGCAAGCACATAAATATGATACCGCACATACAGTAGGAACTCAGTATAATTAAATTAAACTTAATTATATTATTAAGTATTCTTGTAGAAGAGACCTTTTCAGCAGAATAAAATTAACCATTTTTATCGTCAGGGAGTAACATTGACAACTTTTAATCCTGATATAAATAAGTAAGTTTTTTACAAAATGAGAAAATGCGATGAAACGTCAAAGGACTGTCACTTTCGGAAATTAAATATGGCAAAAATAGGACCAAAAATGTTGACCTACGTAAATTTACAGACATTTGTGTACGTGTGGCTGTATGAAAAGTTTGTTACGCACCCATACAAACCCATACAAATGTGAAAACTTATAAATCCATTTTTTTTAAGTTGATTTCTAGTCCTTTACTTTCAAAATTTGCCTTTTTAATTTTTTTGTCTCAACTTTCAAGATGTAAACAACGGTCGCCAAGGTTAATCGCCGTTTTTGAAGTCTTCTTTATGTACGTTTACTTGGTTTTAAATAATGGTAAAACTGATGATTTTGATTATCATATTTTAGACTAATTTTTTTTCGCAGACCAATGTCGTCAGCTGGAGTTTGAGCCCACTGGAGCTTACAAGGGCAAACGACTTAGAAATCACGTGATACAAACCGCTGACGTCACAGATGAGAGCTTCTGCCGGGTGTTATGTTATATGGAGCCAAACTGTGTTAGTTATAACTTCATGAAGAGAGTGGGCCCCGAAAATCACGTTTGTGAATTGAACAACTCAACTGACGAAAGGCACAAGGGTGACCTGATGGAAAACTTAAGTTATTTATACCATGAAGCGAAGGTAAGAAAATGTAACCCGACAGAAATTAGTTCAGGCAAGTAAATTTATGAGGACACCGCTGTGGGTTTATCGGGTAAAATCAAATGAGCAAATGACAGCCTTTAAAACAATATCATGCAGGTCCTCAAGCACCCTTAACGGAAAGATATTTACGCACCACAGTTGTACTATCCCTGAAACATTGACGGAAAAACTCGCGACGACACTGCAAATTTAATAACAAATACTATCCGAAGTTTGAATGGCGGAGTTTGAGTCGATTTTGAGCACACAAAACACTAAACATTGGTCTGACGTAAATATAACTACACATTTTCCTTTAAAAGCGATTTACAGTGGCTTTTTGCAATACATTGAAAGAGAGTGAGATGCGATTAAATTGTTTTCCTCCTCAAAATCGTTTTATACCACTGTAACCAAACCGAATTTGAGCCCCTTGTACCTTCATATATGATGCTGCTAGAAGGCTAACCGCAAAGTGATTCTGATTTTTGAAATGACGGTGTGTAAACCAAATCCTTAGGAGTACTTTATTCTGACAGCTGATTTACCTATATTCCCATATTACAGTCAACGACCCACATAGCCATTGCTCAGTCAATACGTAACAACTGTTGCGCTTTCCGTTTAGCCAAAATTCTTGGTTGGAAGCGCTTCTTTCCAGTCATTCGAAACTTGCGAATTCATTAGTATAGAGCAAAACACCTACGTGATGGAGCAACGATGTTGCCAAAAAGCAACAAAATAGAATTGGAAAGTTTGCGCAAATGGAGCAGTGATTTCCATTCGAACTTTTTGGAACCAAAACAGTGAACTTGATTTCCCGCATGGTCTCGAGGTCTTCTTTTAACTCCTGTATTTCTTTATTTCACAGGACTTTTGCACAAACAACCTTTGCAAGAACGATGCAACCTGTCAGACCGGCTTTACCGACCGGGGATACCGCTGCTGGTGCACAGCCGAATTTGAGGGCGACAACTGTGATATAGGTGAGGTTTAACCCTTTAAATTTTGGACGGCTGCAGCTGGTTCAGGCTTGAATCCTACTCCAAACGTAATGCAACTGGTGTGCCAAGCTGACATGTCTTTAGTATAACTTGGTTTCAGGTGTGGAATTCAATAACCGTTCCGAAAGAAACAATTTCTAATTTCAACAAAAGATATTAATATCTATTTATAGTTCGGCTTTATTACGCCATCCTATAAAAATGTTTTGTTTAGCATTGTGTGACAAACCCAGTTTTAAGTTGTATTGCCCGTTTCCTTTTCTCGGGTGTTTCGGAGTTTTGAACATATGCTTTGAAGGCATCTTAAAGGGACACAGTCATGGGATGACATGCGAGGTACTGCTCTCTCGCAGAAACTCAGTAAACTTATTTAGAATCAATGACGCTTGCTAGAATAGATGAGGTACGTCTACAAAATGAAGTATGTTAAGTAAAAAACGTAATTTTTGGAGACATTTGTATCAAAACTTGGATGCTATGCTAACTTTAAATGTCACGAGAAGGCATTTATTTTCGTCAATAACTTCCAAAATTTCAAATGGGCATATCGTCGAGAGGGTTAGAATTCAACCATTTACTAACTATTAAAAGTGAGTTCGTTGGAAATTGGCCATAAGCTCTCCCTTTAGACAGGTAAATGACTTATAAAAGTGTGGATAAATTCTTTGGTTTAAGATATCAATGAGTGTACCACAGGAAAACACAAATGCAGTGCTGATGCTGTGTGCAATAACACCGAGGGATCATACAACTGCACGTGTAAACCAGGATATTATGGAGATGGACGAGATTGTCAAGGTAAATATAATTATCTACTGATAAACAACCCGATACTTTTAAGAAATTATTATTATTATTATTATTAAAATGTCCAAAACTTGGCAGTGAAACCACTCGCCTGTGGCTCGTGGTTCCACTTGAGTTTTGAACATTTTTTGACGTCATTTTATGGTCTATAAGAGTATAGACCATAGAAAACTGCCGTCGATTTGTTAAATCTCATGGCATTCAAGCAGGTCATGGAACATGTAAAACCTCAATATAATCGCTTAAAACTGTAAACTGTTACGTTACAAAAAAGGACAAACCAAAAAAGAGCGTAGTTGGTATAAAGATGTTAAAATTGGAACAGACTGCGTTGAGGTAATCTTTTAAAATGCAGGCTTGGCACGATTACCTCGAATTAGATTAAAGTACAATCGACAAGCCAAAGAATAATCTTAGTTGGTCATGCAGCCATGTTTCATTATAGATGAACTTCGTATTAGTATTTTTAAGTTTGAAGCTCAGTTATAGTTAAGTTAAGATGTAAAAATACCAGATACCCTTACATAGCGTCCTTCACTAAATTATTTAGAATCAATAACTCTTGCTAGAATAGATGAGGTACGCTTAAAAAAAGAATATTTAAGTTAGAATTAAATCATTCACTAGTTCTCAAAAGGTTGAGTTCTTTGGAAATGGGCCATAAGCTCTTCCTTTAGACAGCTGCGTGATTAAAAACAAGTGTGGGTAAATTCTTTGGTTAAAGATATCAATGAGTGTACCACAGGAAAACACAAATGCAGTGCTGATGCTGTGTGTAATAACATCGAGGGATCATACAACTGCACGTGTAACGCAGGATATTATGGAGATGGACGAGATTGTCAAGGTAAATATAATTATGTACTAATAAACAAGCCGATACTTTTAAGAAATTATTGCAAAGGATGATAACTTTATTTATACACGGTTTTTAAAAAAAAATCAGTGTTACAATAGAAAATAAATAAAAATTGTCTATAACTGGTTTACATATTATTAAAATGTCCAAAACTTGGCAGTGAAACCACTCACCTGCGGCTCGTGGTTCCACTATGAATACTTCTCTTAAAGACATCTAAAGAATTTGCTGTACGCACTTTCTCGAGAAGATTGTTCGACAAAAGAGCACCACTGTAAGTAAAATTACGCTTTAGTTAGTCACTTCTTGGTTTAAGAAGCAACAATTTACCCTTAACGTCGCGAAGGTATAATTCGAGATTCTCGGGGCAAACAAATTACACAGATACGCTGGAGCGAGATTATTAGTACAGTTGTACATTAAGTTAGCCTTTTTTATAGCTCTTCTAATCAACAAGTTGTCCCGGCCGAGCGGGTTAAAGAGTTGTCTAGAACCAAGTGTCCTAGTTTGGTTTAGTGATAACTCTAACAGCGCGATTTTGTCGTTTTTTGAGTTGATCACTCAGCTGTTTCGACAAGCCATCTCAGACAGCACTACAGTAAAAAGTGTGGTTCAATAAGACCTTTGTATATTTTAACTACAGTGTGCATGGAAAAAGTGGCCTGTCTCGCTTAAGCGCACAAATACTTGAGGACACTTTGTTTGAGATTTCATGTATATGGGCCTTCCAAGAAAGATTTTAGTCAATTTTTAGCCCGAGCGGGAGATTTTCAATGAGTTGTTTGGTTTACTTGGACGCCATCTATATTAATGTTTATTGTGTAGTCATTTAAAGATTGTAGTTTCTGCGTCGAGCAAAAAATCATAAACTCTGTTTTGGCAACATTGACTTGTTAGTGTTGAGCCAGAGATCAATATGTTTCAATTCACTATTGATCTGTGATTGCAAAGTTATTTATTTAGTGACACTTCTCATCCCCTTACATACCGAGATCGTCCTGTTTCTTTTAGCCCGGGACCAAGTGTATGTACGGGTGAATGATAAGAGAGTTAGTTTTATATCGGTTTTGATTTGGGGAAATCCAGAAATCCAAGCTGGCGGATACACTAGATGGCCGCCGTGTGAAAATCTAATGCAATTATCCATCCTTCGAGTGTCATTGTCATAACTCTAATATCCAAATCCGACCTCCCCCACCCTGCCCCTCGATCTTAAAAGAAGAAAAACATGCCAGTCTAGATAGAATTAAGAGAGACTATAAAAAAGGGCACGATTAGGTTAATATGAGCCTGTCGAACTTGGAGAAATATCTAGCTTTGCGAGAAATAAAATACAAGACTGAATGTATTCGTTTTGTAGAGAAATGTGACATAATGGGAGAAAACTAAAACACAGCAGAGATTAGTTAAACAACTGGAAAAATTAGGCTCACTGAACTAATAATGGCTTTTTGCTGACTGTCATGTTTTTTCCAGCTCGAAATTCCTGCAAAGACCTCTATGAAGTACTCAAGTAAGTGACAACCTAGTTACCTTTATCTACTGTGTATTGTTATTTTCACTTAGTACGTGTTTTTGAAAGATGTTAAGACTAGAAAATATTGGCTCACAATTAAGGTGTTATGGTAACGCTAAAAATGTTTGGATAATTGCAGCTGTGTGAGCACCAACTAAGTGTTGGGTTACTACGGACATGGTGTACATTTACACTCACCCCAGTGTTTCCGTAACACACTCATTTTTACTATACTGTTCCTCTCGTTTTTGCACTCACGAAAATATTGCAATACTGAAAAGGTGGAGCGTGACTCCGGAATTACTCTCCCCTTGGATTCGAAACGAGCTCTTGTTTGGTTGTATTATTTTATTTAACAGGTCAAACGTGACTCAGTCTTGCATTCGAAACCAACTTATTCAGTTCTTTTCCATTTTTAACAAAACCAACTCACCTTTGTTTAAATTATTTAACACGTCGAACATACCTCAGGTGATTACCCTCCTATTAGACCCAAAACCAACTTCCCTTTGTTTCCATTATTTAACAGGCTGAATATAAGTCAGGTGGTTACCCTCATCTTGGACTCAAAACCAACTTCCGTTTTTTGTCACATCGGAGATTTTGGATGTGGAGATGGGGGATGGACACCTGTCATGAAGATTGATGGTACCAAGGTATATTTTTGATCTTTTTTCTCCCAATGAATGATTAATACTTGGACCCCTACTTTTAGTAATCTCGCGTTAGTCTTAAACAAAGAACGATTCGACGATGTTAATACTTAAGGCAACGGGCAATTTGAAGAGAAACATATGGATTCGGTATGAGCCTTATTCACCCTGCTCCAGTTCCTGGAAGGTAGATTCTACCCGCGCTGACTTTGACGTTTTATAAGTTTTGTGACTTTTCTTCTAATATTGGTGTCCCTACTAAGGTCCAAGTTTTACTAGATTTGATCATGGCAGCCGAATTTTGACCGGCAGTTTCTCCGGAAGTTAGAATAGTCCAATTGTCCTGAAACCGGCAGTTTCTCCAGAAGTTAGAATAGTCCAATTGTCCTGAAACAATGGACAAATCCAACACGGGAGACACAGGGTTACCAGTTTAGAGATTATGACTTCATTTGTAGTCATATGATGTCATAACAACTCGTTGCGGGTCTCAAAGGGAACAACGCTGGACATAATTCCGCTAGATAGATAGATTTATAGATAGATTTGGCCTCTACACTGTGCTTGCTGAACAAATGTTAAATCCAGTAATGCAGGAAAGAAGGAGGCAAGTATTAAACTAAGCATTTTTTCTTTCTCTTCTCACCACGTATGTTACTTTGTCCTTCGTCACATCCCCTTAACCCTTACAAAATCGCTATTTTGTAATTCCTTTCTGTCTTTAATTTGACTTTTCGCAGCGCACATTTCACTATGATGCCAATATTTGGACCACCAAGCAAACTTTCAACCTTCCAGGAGGGAAGACTGGGTTCGACAGTGAAGAAACAATGTTACCGACCTACTGGAACACATCCTTCTCCAAGATCTGCCTCGTTATGAAGATAGGTCAACAGAACAGGTTTTTGGCCTTAAATAAGAAGGCCACTTCGTTGTATTCACTTATTGCTGATGGACAGTACCGTGCCACGTCACTTGGTCGCAACACGTGGAAAATGCTGATTGGTTCTAGAGCTTCCTTGCAGACCGGCTGTAATAAAGAAGGCTTCAACAGTGTCGGTTCTCGCACTCACCTTTCGAAAGCCAGAATTGGTATCCTTGGTAATGAAGTGGGAAACGGTTGCCATGACCCTGACTCCAGAATCGGTTTTGGTACAGGAGGAAGACATGATGACTCCAACACGTGTGGAAACGAAGCTCTGCGCGGCGATAATGGCGGGAGGCATATCAAAGCAATGGGGTATATCTTGATTCAGTAAAGAGTTGATATTATACTGAGAGGATTTTCCATCATTTGTCTGTAACAATTTCTACAATGTGCTCACGTGTTGTTCTTGGTGTCATAAAATTTTCACAAAGGGGTCTCTAGCAATTTCTCGTTTAGTGTTTTCACGTTCAATTCCTAATGATTTGAATTTTCAACTTTTCGCAATTTTCACTATTTTTCTGCCAGATTTCATGCAATCCTAGCTATTAAGCGGTTCTTTTGTTTCCGTCCCAAAACGTTCATCCTCAGCTTTTTGATCAACCGCGCATGGGTTAGTTTCAACTGGGTTCTGACATACCAAGGTTTAATTCACGCAATAAGGTTGGGTTTCTTGCGACTTGATTTTATCTTAAACACGAACGCTTTCGCTGATTACCACATTCAAAAGCTCATAAATAATTCACAAGCCTATCGACTTATCAAATGGTCGATAAAACTCAAGTTCTGTGGTTTTAAAACCCGACTAAACCTCCTTCTTATTAGTATGCGGCGTTTAATGTTTTTCTCGTTTGGTAATTTCTAACAATTGTTATGAACTCTCTTAAAACACGCTTTTCCAGGAATGTTTTTGAAACCGTTCAAAAACTCGCAACACGTGTTTGATTCAATCCCGATAAACTGCTGCTGCTCGTGTTTTAAACATTACTTTATCTACACCGTAAGCATGATTGCTTTCTCAGTTCTTTAAGCAGGTGCTAACACACGAATTTAGCTTTTATCAGTTAGCATGTGCAAAAAAACTGTGTTCAGCCACCTTAAGTGGCCTCATTTATGTATTTATTTGTATATTTTCCAATTTAATTCTGTGTTAAGATTACTCCTGCTTGTGGCTCTTTTAACTTGAAATTAAATTAGTTACGGTAGTTGCATTTATAAACTCTCCCTGGGTACATATGTTCTCCAGCTAAGTTCAACAAATGTGTTTCCCGCGGTACACTTTGCACCATGCAGACATTAAACAAACTAGCTAGAGATTTTTTAAATAATGTAGAAATAACAGTGTTTTGTAACATTTGTGTGACTGGCGGAAGCTTACAGCTGTGTGCCGGTAAAAGCCCTTGGATTATCGCCAGTACGGATGGTGGCAGTGACCCCTAATGTTTTACGTTCTTACTTCTTCGTGTGGTGAAGTGAATCAGAACCGGCCACCCCCACAATCTTGGTTTTGGTATCTTTAAGGAGTTCCCTTCCAAAGCTGTACACCCAAGGCAAAATTAAAGGCCAAGAATTAAAACTGCTGGAAACCTAAAAACTCAGAACCTTTAAAATAAATCCTTCTTAAATAAAATCTTGGCACGCAACTGGGTATCTGAGCTGTCTTCATCGTGAACTCATAGCGTAAATGTAGCAGACCTCTTTTGAAAATTGTCTACATTACCGTATAACTGCAGCTGTCGTTGCAAGAATTGTAAACTTCTATAGCAGAGACTCCTGGCATTGGTACTTTACTATTATCTCACTAGATAAAACCTGAACTTTGGTAGTGCCACAACTCAATGAAATCAATCTATCAAGAGATAAAAATGAGACAATTTAAGTCCAATTTTTGTACCTAGATCTAGAATAATCGTGACTAAAAAGGATTATGATTTGGAATCAAAACTAAAAGCGAATGTTTAAACTGTAGTGAGTGAAACTCGCTTGATCATACGTTCATGGAAACATTTTATGGAAACCATTGTTCATTGGATTAAAGAAAGACCAGTTACTGCAAGTTTTACATCAGGAAAGTGAAAGAAAGATTACTCGGAATCTGAAACTATCCGGAATTCGGTGATAGTTTATTTTCTATGTGCTTGTAAATCTACAAATATAAATTTTTGTCAATAAATTCAAGGTACTAGAATACCGTATTGAATAATAGAAATAATTATATAGCTGAACTAGTCTGCGCTGAAAAGAAGCATTCTCATTAGCTTCCAGAGCGGTCCAAATTTTCCTATACGGGCCTCTAAAATGGACCGATTCCGTTACAGTTAACGTACATTTGAAAGGAGCAAGGTATTTTAATTTTGCAGAAACAATTAAATTGGGCTTTTGAAGTAGGAACTGCTCCAACCATCATGACGGAGTTTAATAGGAGTTAATACGAGTGCGACGAATTTTACTATATTCAGACGAAAAACGAGCAATTTTTACGCGGACCTGAAAGCAACAATGAGAAAGCCTAGATAAAAAGTTTATTGAACTAGCTTGTTCGGGCCGTATTGGGAAAATATTGCTCTCGTCCCTTTTTTTTTCTGTTTTTTTTTTTTATTTTTTTTTTTTTTTTTGCAAGTTTATGCACCGATCTTAAAGCTCCGTCCACAAACTTGCAAAAATAAGAATAACTCGACCAATATTTTCCCAACACGGACAACGCTAGCTGAATACCATAAACGAATGTCGCAGAATAGAGAAAGGAATAACTGCAAAGATTTGTAAAGTTCAGTGCTATCTTGACTATACTTTGCCTTGTAGCCGTCCGAAATATGTACATAGTGTGTAGTGTTAAGATATAGACAGAATATATAGAATAAAATGAGGATTAAATACGAATGTTTACGTCTCTACCTTTTTATGGCCTAAATCGGGGGTGGGGAGGAGGGGTTCTGCTGGCGCCGACTTTGAGCTTAAATAACATTTTTAATATTTGCGCAAACGCCAAAATTTAATTACTTCTTGAGAAATTTATCTGCATGAGAATAATTTGATGTCGTCGGTTAGTTTTCGTGGATATTACCATGGCAACCAATTTTTGACAGGCTGGTGTTTTTTCCTTCAGAAAATGGAAAATCCTTATATTAAAAGAAGAAAAATGAATTTTCTTACAGTAATTTTTTTTGGTTTTAGGTAATATCAGTGTTCTTTTAGTGGTTTTGGTTACTTCTCGTTAAATTTTGGCGCTTTTCCGAAGCTTCGAAGCCATCATGACTTAAATTTCAAGGTTATAACAAGTGGTGAAGCAATTTATGCTGGAAAAATTGTGAGAATATATTAAACTCTTCAAGGTGTCAATAATTGACCGCGCAGAGTATTTAAAAGTGAAAACTTTGGCACAAATCGAGTTCGACTGTAAGTTCATTTTCGGTCTTCTTTGTGGAATGAGTAGCACCTCGTAGATTAGACAATCCAGTTTTCCTTTGCACTTTTAACACGGTAGACATGTTTGTCGGCTCAATTCAGTGGGTCCAAATAAAGAACCGGTGCCCGAGAGTTGACCGTTGCGGTGGTGTCCATTATCCGGGCACGGTGCCAAGAATTTTTTTCGGGCACACAAAAACAAGCTATATTCAGACTAGTGCACGTGCCCAAGAACCGGACCCCGGCACCTATCCAGCAACATTGTTTGTTCCTTAATTTCTTCATTTCTACATAAATAATTGAAAACGTAACAGTTAATTGACGAAGCGTTTTGTAGCACATGTCCTGCCAGCAAAAGCTTGGCGATAAAAAAATGAAACTTATTCTACAATACAAAGTAAACAACAAACAAAAAGCTAAGAAATGCAAGAATTTATCCTGTCAAGGATGAATTGAGCAAAAATGAAGCAGGTTCTGAGTTCTAAATAATTGATGTTTTTGACAAGTTATAACTTAATAACGTCACTGGCGGTTAACGGCTTTAATTTTTTTTTGCGGTGAGGCCAAGGCGAAGTATTACTTCTTGAAAGTTAACTAACTAGAATTATCTTTTGCTATATACTTTATCTCTGGCACAGAAAGACAATTCTTCAGGTAAGAATTCCGATAAACTTGTCTAATAAACAATAATAAACTAAGAAACGTAAGCTACCTCTCCGGTTTTAGCTAGAAACTAAGTTCCCATCCACACTAATGCGTTTTCAACACGGCGAAGCGAAATAAAATATTTTCATCCATAGCATTTTCGTATCGTTTTCTCCTATCCACTTAAAACCCTCGAAACGATAAAAAAAACTGAGACCTCGGATCGTGTATGTGTTAACATCACAGGACCATCCGCCATCTTGGATAGATGCTCCGATTTAGACTGGAACGAATGGCATATGACGCTTTTTGCTTCACCGTTTTCAAACCTTTTCGTTATAACCAGTCCACACTAGAAACGAAACGTTTTTTAAAGTATCCGCTTTTGAAGCCGTTTTCGAAAGTCTCCGTTTTCATCGGCCTTTTTAGACGATTTAGTGGGGAAGATAAGTGAAAACGCATCAAAAAAGATGCATTTTCAAACAAAAACGCATTAGTGTGGATGTGGCCCAATTTAATTAACACGAAATTTTTTTTCAAAACGTTGGCGTATGTTCATAATTGATTATAAGCAAACAATCGCTTGCTGACTTCCAGAGAATATTAAATTAGCATGAGATAATGAGGGTATTCTTCTGGATTTAATGGGGGCGTGGGGAAAAAGGACCGGGCCTTTACAGTTGTATAATTTGAAGCGCAGGTCTCCTCTGGCCTTAAACGAAATATCGAACAATTAGATATATACCCAAAGCATTATTTTCCCATTTCTCGCAAAGGATCGGACTTCCTAAAATACTTCATCTGAAATTAAAGAGGTCTTAAAGCTTCTTCAAACATGGCAAGGATTTATTTCTCCGCTCAACATTTGCTGTTGATGTGTGTTATTTGGGGAGCGTGGCTGTATTGCATTTCCGTAGCGGATCAAGGTGAGTAATTGAAATAATTTCTAGTCCAGTACCCCTTTCTAAAACCTGTCACGGTCTTATTAATGAAAGCCTAATCAAACCTGGACGTTTTTAAGCTCACGAGTCTAATTTTCAAAGGATGATAAGGATCGTTTTAATAAATATGGAAAGGAAACAAAGTGCGATTGGGAGGGAAATTTTTTTAAGCTATGCCTAACGTTTGGATATTCGTGCATGCAAATTTGAAATTTTTAAATATAAACAAAAGTCAAGAAAGGAATAAAAAGTCAACTCCTTTCAAATTTTACCATAATCTTAATAATGACCGCTTTTTTTAAAAGGAAAATTCAGCACCAAAATATTGAAAGAATATAATGGCCTTTTCTTGTTATTGCGTTAAAGTAGAGTATTTGTTGAATAAAGAGGCAAATATAACAAACTAACAATTTTTCCTGCGCAATCATTAAATCGAGAATAGCCCTAGGAGAACGCAACGTTGGAACAATTTGGCTCAAGGCTTTCCACATTCTGACCGGTTGTTGAATTCAAACACAAACTATACTAGTCCTTCCGAATACTCAGAAAGCTTTTAGTATTTTCTTTTGAAACCTTCGACCGTTAGTTATAAACAAAAGTGATGTGTATGGATACCATGTATGTGAGCTACGCTTGAAGCAATAAAGGTAGCGTACTATTCAGATACTCTTGAAACTATTTAGAAAAAGGAATAAGAGAAACACCACCACCACGAGAGAGAAGCGGTCAGGTTGAATTGTCAGCAGACCGTTTGGTGTCTATCTTATCCTCTTTCTTTGTTTAAAGACATATTTACTATAAACACTTTTTTTAAAAATGACCATTCCCTCGGAACCACTATGAGCACTTTAAATTTGTCAGAACTGGTTGGCCAGAACGGTCTGTTTGTAGACTGCCAACAGTCCCTTTCTGGATAGTCGACATGTCGCGCGAAATAGCCGAGCGCGAAAAAAAAACTAGAGCGAACGAGCGGAAGGTGGCTTGGAGAGAGGCGGAAAAAAGGGGAAAGGAAAAGTCTCTTCTCGTTTATTTCTCCTCGTTCCAGTCTCGCAACCATCTCGACTAGCCAGAAAGGGATTTCTTGCAGTCTAGTCTGTTTGTAAAGGGAATTTACCAATTTGAAGGATAAGGATGCTGATTAATGCTAGTCTTTCGAGTTTCTTTTTTGGAGTGATTATTTTTCAAGATTTTGCGGCACCATCTCTTCAAAATTCAGTGGCGGATTCGATTTACAGACCGGTCGTTCTGGCGAATGGAAAGCACTCTATTACTCCGTTGCTTTACACTTGAATTAGATAATAAAAACAAAAAGCTTAAAAAAAGAAATCAGGCTTCATACGGATATCGAAACTATTGCCTTACAATACCGGTGAAACCAGAATGAAATATAATTAATTTTTATTTTTGCAGCTTTCTGCGGTGCACCGCGATCTTCCATTATATTAAACGTGCTCGAATAGTGCTTGACGCAGACAACTATCTGAAGGTTACTTTAGAACGTCCGGAGTTGGAATAATTTCGCATATTTCGAACTTTTTTTCTTCAAATTTCCGACTTATTACACTCACAGAGGATGCAACATGTAAATAATGTTAAGCTAATACCAGAGTAAAGAGCAATGAGGGTGTGTTGCTCCAACGAATCTCCAAACTCGCAGTTTGAAGCCGGGAGGTTATGTGTTAGAATGGAGAACTACCGTAGTGGGCATTTTTGTATGTCTCCCTTGTTGTAAAAATCCTTAAATTAGACATTTTTGCACATTTACCTAAATTACAGCTATTTCAGTTAACGTTGTCGGTTCAAAGCATAAAGCTAAAAGACAAGACCGAAAGTTTACGTGGGATTTTTATGAATAAATTGATCAAAATCAGTCATGCCTGGAGAAAACAATAGGTTGTAATTAGCAGTACAATGACCTGCACGTGCAGGAATGATTTTGATGTAATTATTCATAAAAAATAATCCTACAAAACATTGCGGTCTTGTCTTTTACCTTGATTTTAATCCGACAACGCTAATTGAAATAGCTGTATACATAATGGCAAATTTTCAAATGGCAAAATATGCGAAGTAAGTTTTTGCTCGGACGGAAATATTTTCCAACACTTTTTTTTTTTCGTCTTAGAACATGTTTGTGATAAAGAAAACATGTCAGCTTTTGCCAGTTGTGAAAATTTTCACATATTTAGGTGCCTTCGAATTTTCGATACTCGCTTATAATTTGACGTTTAATTATACATAATCGAAAATACTTGAAAGGCAAAATGTTCCGACTATGTGTTTTTCGCACCGAAATATTTTGGAACATTTTTGTTCTTCCGACATTGTATTCGTCCAAACATATTTGTGATTAAAACTGGTAATCAGCAATACCGGTCATTGTGAATTTTTTCACATCGCACGGGGCATTTGAATTTTTGATACTCCCAAAATGTCGGCACCGTGCCATCAACTTTTTTACTCGAAGTGTTTGTAAAGTGGTCCTTTCAAACAGCCGGTATCAAAGGAGAAAATATTGAATTCACTACAGATATAATAAGTTAGCTAGCAAGATTGTTCTTAGCGTGTAATTGTCGTTTGAATTATCGTCCGTCCTCCGTTTCCATGTGCTTTACGTTACTTAAATAATCGATGTCTGTGGTCTGAGACTTGGCTTATGAAGTCAATTTACTGAGCTTAATTGTTAGCCCGCGAATTTAAATTTTCCTTTTTTTTTTTGCTCCCCGCAATTCTATTACAACAAACGTCATGCTGAGCAAGAAGTGTATAGAAGCGCTTCTCTCCTTTTTATTTACTATTCCGAATTCGCATTTTGGTGTTTTAATTCACCGTATTTTCAAGCCAATTTTGCTTGGAGAGTCTCCAAATTTAGTTTAATTGAAGTTTTCGTGTTTTGTTAAGGGAAGTATTTTTAATTACACCGCAAACTATCATAACATCATTGTCGGCAGCGGTTAGTCACGTTCGATGTTTTTGTTATGTTTCTAATCAGTTAGAAAGAGGCTTTGTATACAAAAAATTAATTCAGTGTATCACAAACAACACCATCCATAAAGGACAGCTTCTTTTTCGAATAATTTTGAATCGATTACTGGTGCTCAATATTCTGCGTTTAGCCAATTTCGTTTCCAGCATTTCCATTTTTATTTAGCCTAAACTTATCATGCTCATTTGTGGTTTTTATCGGCTAAGTTGGGTGCACCCGAGTATTTAAGCAAAGATAAAGATTAATCATCTTTCGCTGTGAAAAATGCAATTATCTCAGAGCTGCGCACATGAATTGGATAATAAAATGCGGCGTGGTTGTTTTTTTGCCTCAAGCTTCGCTT
Source organism: Pavona decussata (assembly GCF_977016875.1). Classification (NCBI taxonomy): domain Eukaryota; kingdom Metazoa; phylum Cnidaria; class Anthozoa; order Scleractinia; family Agariciidae; genus Pavona; species Pavona decussata. Next base: position 84,804 of record NW_028145699.1, read on the forward strand.
CGGATGGTCGCCTTTGCACAAATTCCACTTTCCATCGATTCTTAATGAAACTACTGCGTAGACTGGAAAATTCAGAAGAGTTTAAGATAGTTGCTACAGAAAAGGGCGCATGTGGAGTTGAGTCCATTATGAGTAAAAATTTCGTTAATTAACTCTCCAATGGCTCAGGCTTGACAGGTGCCTAATTGAAAGTTGCATTCTAAGTAGAAATATCTTCAGGTACTGTGCAGGTGACTCCTTGTTTTAGAATTGATAAGTTTACCACGAAAACCCTTGCATAGCGTTAGGAATACTAATCATAGCAATGTAACGGAAAAAGGAAAAAATCCTCCATACGGAGATGTGTTCTCAACCATTTAATTTATAGCAAGTTGCATGTGCGACTTTCACGTAAACTATAATATCCATAAGACGACTAACGTGACTTTCGCGCCAGCGAATTGGAAGCTCTACTCGGGGGTAAACCAGCTGCCGTTGAAAGGAAAATATCGTTGCAATTTCTATGAAGCTCGGTGATTTAAAGGTGTTTCTGTAAAATCGCTGGCAAGTTGAATTAAGCTTCGAGCTTTGTGGAAATCTCTTGCGGTATCACATTGAAATTGCGCTCACTGAGTCACACTTTTATCGTAACTTCTTAAAGTCTAATTTGCCTAAATGTGGGCGTTACAGTTACTTCCCGCAAACGGGACCTCGAGTTGTAGGAAATGAATGGCTTTGCCTTCGTCAAGTGTGAATCTGCGGAGCTGGTAATTAGCTGGAAAGTCTTATTCTCCTCTCGACATACATATATGTGAAAGCAAAAACTAATTTTTTTCCATTGGTACTAAAATTCAAGAATAATAATTATAGTTTTGTTCATCATCATCATCATCATCATCATCTTCTTCTTCTTCTTCTTCTTCTTCTTCTTCTTCTTCTTCTTCTTCTTCTTCTTCTTCTTCTTCTTCTTCTTCTTCTTCTTCTTCATCATCATCTTCTTCTTCTTCTTCTTCTTCTTCTTCTTCTTCTTCTTCTTCTTCTTCTTCTTCTTCTTCTTCTTCTCCTTTTTCTTCGATTTTTTCGCTTTCATTATATTCCTGGAAGCGTTTTAGCCATGCAAATATATAGCCAGTATAGCTGATTAAAGCAAGGTATGTTTTAAAAAATTTGCGTGACGATTAATATGCTGATTTTCTTTTCGTTCGCCATTTCGTCTATCTTCAATTCAGTAGCGCTAGCGGTGAGCGTTTTCGCAGCCTTCTCCGGTTTATACATGCTTCCCGTAGCATCTTGGAACCACACAATGTCTATTAAGCTATGTTGCATTTTCTCTCTCTTTCGAAATCTACCCCGTGTGAGACAGTGCCGCTTCAAAATTTCGCATTCCTCCTTCCCTTCGGCTATTCAGATTACTCCTCTTGTTTGCTATTAAGCACATCTCATTATGCGGGCCAAATTATTTTGTCATAACTTTCCCAATGCTCGACACTAAGTGGCTACTGTGGCAGTGAAGATTTCGTACAATTGATGGCCAAGGAGAAGAACGCTCATCAAGCAGCTAGTGTTTCAATACGATTGCCCAATATTTCCTTTACACAACATTCACTCTCACTAGGGGCTAGAAAAGGTGACTGAAAATGCAAACAGTTGCAATATTCAAAGCAAGGGTTAGATAAATTGGTGTTGAAGGATAGGTAAAAAACAATAACCGTAAACAAGCCAAGAAATGTTAAAATATAGCACTTGAAAACTGTGGTGGTATAAAATGGATGAACACAATAAATATGTGAAAGATTAAGTTTCTTGGCGTCTCTTCATTCCGTCAGGTTGAAGAGATTGGCTCTCGAAGTTAAATGTCCCTCTCTGGCATTTTTGATGCTAGTAGAAGTAGTCGTTACTAAGTTCACAATATTAGAATATTAATTTCTAAGCAGGCTGCCGCCGTATGAAGTTTGCTCCACTGGCCGACGGTAAACGCCTTGAAGGTCACGGGTTTTTGAACCTTTCAATTGGAATATACACACTATGTGAGCACCGATGCGTCATGGAGAGTAAATGTGTATCAGTCAACATTGGCCCATCAGGCAATGACAAAGTTGTATGTGAACTGAGTGATTCGGATCACTTGCAGCACCCGAAAGATCTAAAATAGAGAATCGGTTGGACATATAGAGGCACAGAGGTGAGAAATCAACGGACGATAATGTGAAAGTGTTAAAGATGATGTCTTTTGTTGGTTGTTTAATTCTAGTCATCCATGTAGCTGGAGTGTTTGCGGCTGCATTGAAGGCACGGGGGAAGTTTTCTTACATTGCTGATTGTGGTGTTAAGAGCCGTGGTGATGGTGATCATAACCATGATGGCTGTGATATTGCTAATAATGCTGGTTATTATGTTGGTAATGATCATTATTTTCATAGCGTTGTTGTTGTTGTTGTGTCTACACGCTCATAGTAGCGTGTAGACACCATTGTATTTTTTCGTGAAGATGGAGCTTTGCTGGTTTTCAACTTGAGTTTGTACACAACGATTGCTAAACGTTTCATCGTAACCGCCCTTTCGGATTATAATTATGGCTGCTCCATTCTGAATCTTTTGCTGTCTTGCTGTTATACAGATTACGTCACAGTAATCAGAGGTGTGTTCATATTACGTATTACGCCTATGATATTTAAGTGGCCTCTGGTAACATATCTTTACATGACTTTGACTTTGTAACAGAGCCGAAATAGTGTAAGTTTTAACTATCTTGTAATAAACCAAAACTTGGTTTGTACAATGATATCAATTTTCGGCCTCGCTTTCTTCATTTTGTATACAAATTGTCAGATAGCTCCGGAGTTTAGACTAGACTTTGATCAAATATAATACAAACTTTTCATTTTCCAGACCTGTGACCTATTATATTTTTAGGGAATAAGGAATGCACCAGAAAAGCATATTTTAAAATCGTAAAGAAGAAAGATCATAATTTGTAACAAACTCGTCAGCAAAAGTATTTTTTATAACTTGATTCTGACGATTCTGTTAAGAACGCAAAGTAGTTTAGTTGTATTATATTCTGTCATTGCAGCGTTCATGATATTTTATTTCCTTCCCAAGATTGTTCCAGCAACGAACACTACTTCGAAAGATACCAAGATTTGGCAACCAAAGCAGCTGCTGATGTTGAGCAGTTCAGCATCAATGGAAGCCTGTTTCTCGCCTTTGCTAACTTTTATGGTGACGAGGAAAAATGGAATACAGACTCTTTTATCTACAAACTGAACGATTCAACCGGAAAATTCTTCCTCTTCCAGTCCATAGCTACTATTGGAGCTCTTGGTGTCGAACATTTTACAATCACGGATAAATACTTCCTCGCTTTTGAGTGTCATCATAGTGGACTTTCGTTCCGATTGAACTCCGTTGTCTACCAGTGGGATGGACTGCAGTTTGTTTTCTTCCAAAATATTTCAACAAATGGAGCAGGATCATTAAATTTTTTTAAAATAATGACAGACCCGTTTCTTGCAGTGGCGAATTTTCACAACGATACGACACACTTTATCAATTCAATCATCTACAAATGGAGTGGTGGACAATTTAAGAAGTTTCAGGAGGTACCAACTGAGGGAGCTTTAGCAAGCACGGCCTTTGTTATCAACAATGACACTTTCGTCGCTTTTGCAAACTACCACAATCCAAGAAAAGAATATTCTGTCAATTCCACTCTATTCAAGTGGTCAGGGGAAAGGTTCGTCAAAGTACAGTCTCTCCAAACATATGGAGCATGGGAGGTGGCGTCCTTCAACGACAACGGGGACACATTTCTCGCCTTTGCTAACCACCGCAATGGTAGTAACAATTACAGCATCGATTCATTCATTTATAAATGGAATGGAAGCGCCTTTGACCTGTTTCAATCTGTTCCTACTCATGGAGCAAACATGTGGCATCCATTTGTGATGTGTAATCAAACGTACCTGGGTGTGGCCAATCACTACGATGAACGGCGAGGTAAATACGACATTCAATCCGTTGTCTACAAAGTCTCTGAAGGGAAGTTTCTTGAATTTCGAGATGTTTTAACTCAAGGTGCACATGGCATGACGTCATTCGAGTACAAAGGTCACACTTACCTGGCAGTTGCAAATTATTTCAGTGATATCAGTAAGAAATACAACATCAACAGCACGCTGTATAGGTGGATCTAAAACAAAAGAACTCTTATTAAATGAAAGCTATGGATAACGAAAACATGTACGATGACGAACAATGTCACTTTCCTTAAACATAAAAATGTAATATTAAGACGACTGAGTTAATGGCTCCAATTTATATTGGACGGTGTAAAAACGAAAGGCAAAACCTCGAGTGAGGATTAGAGGTGGAGAACCTCTAATTAAGCAACACTGATAATTCTAAAAGGCTTTCAAATACATAACATTGCATACATTTTTTCCAACTTGAGGCTAAGTTGTCTCTTAACCCTATCTAGACTAGGGGGAGCGGATTCTGACCGCGGCGACTTTTAACCTCAACAATTTTTTTAAATAATAGAACAAAAGGAATGAAACTTCAGGACGTTTTCAGAAATTTATATGGCAAATATGTCATGTGGACGGTTAGTTTGCTTTGACTTTCATGTTACCATGGCAACCCATTTTTGACAAGAAGTTTCTCAAAAGATGTAAAATCCCTTTTAATAATGACGAAAAGATACTTTTCTTATAGAAAGTTCATTTTTAGCTCATATTAGGATTCCATTTGGCAACCATAAGATAATTACAACGTCATATTAAGTCATTAGTTTGCGTTACAGACCTCAAAGGAAACATCTTTGGACGTACTATCTCTCCTCCAAGCTTTATTGTCATAGCTTTTATACTTACGAAGTTATGGAGGGGGGTGTGCAAAATCGTCCCTCCTCCCCCCCCCCCCCCCCCCGACCCTAGAAAACAAAAAAGCCCGGTCTAGATAGTGTTACCCTCTATTTGTTTTTGGATTTCATTAGCCCTTAGTAAGTCATTTTCTGTTCCTTTTTAAACCGCGCAAAAATACTTTACTAGTAGGTGCCCTTCTTAAGAAATCAGTTTCTTGGACCATTCCAAGGTACGCGGAATGTATGCGCAGTAGAAAATGGGGGCACCACTTAAATATTCCAACTATTCAAACAATAGAGCTTTTTTATTTCAAAAACTAGTATTATTCTGGTTGGCACAGTAATATTAGGAGGTGACGTCAGGAATATCTTCGCCATACTCAAAAATATTTATCGTGTTATAAATCTATAAACAATCATCAAATAAATGCTATATGTACCGAAGTGTCAAAGTACAAATTGGGTAGTGGTAATTAAAAATCAGACTTAATTATCACAAAAATTAACATATATTTATCCTTTTAAAGGACGTCCAGTGTAGTAATAGCTGTTTAGCTGATTTTTTTCAGATGTAAATAATTTTTATTAACGTTTGTTTTCAAAACCTGCTAACATTAATACCTTAAATCAGCAAACCAACACAGGCAGCATAGTAAATTAAACACATCATTATCTGTATGGAATCGGACCAAGTCACTCCCTATCAATTCGTAGGAAATAGTGTTAAGGCATGCGCACAATTCTGAGTTATTGATAAAGTAGAAAAAAGAGACCTTTAGATTGGTATGAGTACCACCAAGACCACGAGATTTGCCTTCAAGTTTTTAACGAAGTACTAAGAAGAGGTATTTTCCGGGAAGCTTCACTCTCTGTGAGCGAAGAACTTGACGCAGTTATTTTGAATGGTGATAGCTAAGCCCTTTTGTGATTCAAAAACGTCTAGACCGTCTGCGTTTCGCGGACTTGCTGTGGCCACTACGCCCTTTTCACAAAAACTCTTAGTTAAATTACGAGCACCATCTTGTTTTCCCACCAAAATAATGCTCGTTCACTAGCGTGCACTCTGCAAGTTCTCTATTGAAAAAAACTCTTGGTCGTATTCGCACAAAAATCTAAAGGTCCCTAAACAAATGATGCACGACAACTGCATTTTCATCTAATATAGCCAACTCCAACATCAGTAAATAGTGTTTATTAGAAAAGTAAAGTACTCACGAGAAAACAAATCATTATTAATAAAACTAAGTTATCTCCCAGAAATGATTTCCTTGTGATGTTTTAGTCAGGCAGACCGGTTCCTTCTAATTAAAATGCTCTCCCACCTAACCGCTCCATTTCTATAATCACGTGGGATTCAACGAGAGTACAGTGTTCAAGCAACAGATAGTTCACATAAAAAAACAAGAAATTTATTGCCATGTAGGTATATTGCATGTATTTGGGGCTTACTAGGGCTGCTAACCCTTTGTTTTGGGATTGAGCGGAGCAGTTGTTTCTTTTTTGTGGTTGTTTTTTTTCTTTTTATTGCAAGGTTTGTTAGTCTTTCATCGGACTGGTGAAAAATCGCTCTTTTTCTGGAATTTCCTCCTCCGATATTAGCCTGAAGTGTACGTGTTTATCGGCGAGCACCCTAAAAGTCAGCTCTTATATACTATTATAAGCAGATTACTAAGCATATTGTGAGATGTGTTGTCTACAGAAGTGTTCAATTGAGTGTCTAATGCAATTCGCATTTGCTTTGGGTGTGCCTTACAACGTTCTGTGATTACTTTAAAAATACACTCGCCACACTTTCTTTACCAATGAGAAGTAAAACCGACTAATTCTAAGCTGGTCGCCCGCCTTTTCCCGCGCTTGGTGCCAGTGACGGGTATTTACTTTGAATTCGTATTGCTTCATTACGCTTTTTAGGTTTTTTTTTTTCTTATTTGTCAGAGTAATTACTTTGCTTTGGGTCTGGCGACACTTAACTGAAACCCACTCTATTTAATTTAAAGAGTTAATTGAATCAACTGAAGATCAATTTTGATATATTAGAATTCGCACATGACTACGTTGTTCAGGGGAATAAAACGAAGGAAATTATGTTGAGGTTTAGACTCGAATAGTTACTTTCTTTAATTTGTTTTATTCCCCCAAGCTCCGTAACCAAGCTAGAAATTGATCTATTGAGATAAACTTCCGCACTTGGGAGCGGGAATTACCCTTGAGGCAGCGTCGTGTAGCTTAAACTTATTGTGTTCTCCAAAATTTGCTCAAGTGATCACAATGTTTATTTAAAACGCTTGGGGGATGTTGATAACAATGAGAAAGTCACAAGTACAGCGCGTGCTAACCTCTCACGCAGACGACCTTTGGCTCGTCAGGCACGTGACGTGACGAACCAAAGAACGTCTGCCCTGGAGACTATGCGCATGCGTGCTTTGGACACTTTGGATTTTTCAAATATTACTATCACCATACCCGTTGAAACTATGGAATTACATAATTATACAAATTTTGAAGATTATATGGAAAATGAAAAGTAAGATGAGAGTAAAGGCTGGTTTTAATATGATTGCGGGTCGCATATCCAGATCGCAAAAGGCCTGCGATCGTCTGCGATCCTGCTAATTAACAAAGATCGTGTTGAGAGATGTTTTGTATTAATTCACCTACTGTATTAATCTTTTCCCTTAGATTTTAATAATTTATCATTGCATCCTCCTCTCTGATTTCATTTCATTTCCGCGGTCCGCGGAACTTAATGGTATTGGCGGCAGACTGTCGCTTCAAGTGCCCAGATTTATATTTTCTCGCCAAAAAGAAAGATTAGTGCAATCGATCATGCTATGCACGGATTTCGTGAATTTGGTGCTCATCAACGCGATGCTGACATCTGTTATCACAGAAACAACGCGTGCACAAGGTTATTCAACTTTTACTACTATACTATTATTGTTGTTATGTGTATTACACTTGGTTCTAAACTTTTTATCTGTGATTAGCAAATATTGGTTATAAGAGTTAGAAATACAATCTTATTACATTGAAAATTGCTTTGGGTAAGCTCGTTTCTGTGCACTGTTTCAGGCACTTTAGTTTAAATTAAAATCGTTCAGGTACTCCCTTGAAATAAAAAAATTCCCATCAACAGTCGGTACTTTTCAGTAGCTATTAACGTTTTTATTACTTTTTACACTTCTACACAGTTCATGATGCCGGTTTTAACTTTTCAGTATCGATGAATGAATTCCTAAACTGTGTCCGTTTAGGGAAAGTTGGTTAAACTAATAGGCCTTATCACGGTTTTCGACGCCATTTTGACGAGTAGGCAAACACGCTTGAAATAAGTGTTTGTATGGAAATCCAATGTCAAATAATGTTCATAAAACATCGCTTCTAAAAAATTCATGAATTGGAAACTTTTGGCATTAGGAAAAGGATTTTGAGAACAAAATTGGAGGGATGTAGCTGTGCCAGAAGACGTCCATTTGTGTTTTGAACTTTCCATACATTTCCCTGTATTTTTTTCCCGCGAACTATTTTTAGTAGCAGTTTACGGCTGGTTCGCTTTACAGACAAATCTATGGAAAGTTCAAAACACGACTGGACGCTTTCTGGCGCTGCTACATCCCTCCAATTTTTTTTCCTGAAATCCTTTTCCTAGTGCTAAAAGTTTCCAATTCATGAGTTTTTCAGAAGCGATGTTTTATGAAAGTAATTTGACATCGGATTTCCATACAAACGCTGTTATTTCAAGCCTGTTTGCCTACTCGTCAAAATGGCGTCGAAAACCGTGATAAGGCCTATTCCCTATTTGATGTTTGTTTGTAATTTATTATTTGCGATTTTAAATTTGAGACTTGACTTATTATTTTTAACTTCAGCTCTGAGTTTATTTTTGGGCCAAAAATTATTGATGTAGTAAACAAACCTCTAGGTCATGTTTTGCCTCCTGTCGCTGATAAAGTAGTTTTAACAGTGTAAAGAAAGCTAATCGTTAAGCGGCGGTGGCTTTTTATCAAGGGAAGATGTTTTGGTTGTTCGGCTAAACTCAAAGCATATGATGGCCAACTAAAACAATTTAAGGAAATACGTTCACGTTTTAGTTTTGAAGAAATATTTTGGCGGTTACTACTGCGTTAGTCGGCTGCGAAACGATACTTCGGCTTGAGTTCGAGTGCCTTGATCGACATCTTTTCAAGTTGTCGAAGATCAACATTGTTAATGTGATCACACTTCTCTGTCATAAATATATAAGCTAAACGGTCTTGCTAGCAGGGGACAAGCGCATAAACACGATACAACACACAGTTAGAACTAAATACAATAGAAATTAATCATTTTTGTAGTCAGGGAGCAAAGTGATAACTTTCAATCCTGGTATAAATTAGTAATTTCTTTAGAAAATGAGAATGAAAATTTAGAAAATTTGAATGCTGCCCCAATATTCCCCGCGGCTCCCTGCTGTCCTAGCTGTCAGAATTTGGCCAATCAGCGCAAACCGGAAACGATAGCTAACGTAAACAAACATGTGAAAGGTACAATGTTATGAATATCAGATACACTTCGAAACACGGGAATCCTTGCTGACAAAAACTCTAGTTTCTCTGACCGAGTATGCCTACCGTGTGCCACAAAAATTACTATAACATTTAGTGAAGGGTTTAACTTTATTGTGAGCACACTAAAAGCCGGTAAACCAAAAGGCCGAGGTCACAAATGTCGTCCCAAAGGTCAAGGGAACCTGGCCAACTTCAGTGTCAACGCCACAAAACTACTGGACAGAAAAAATGTCGAAAACTGGACACAGTCCGGCCAGGGAAAAAAGAAGCAGTGCAAAGAAATCGGTAGGATCTCAATTATGCAGCCGGATCTTCGAGAACGAGGACGCAATTTTCAATATCAACAATATGGTTCAGCATTGGAACATTCAACCCGTGTGAAATTTGTGATGTCGTGAACCAGACGTGAGAGTGCCAGATGAAAAGGAAAACATTGCCCTAAAAAACTGGCAGCTCGTTGCTAACGCCGTACCGACGCACGCGAAAGAGCAATGACGTAAGCACTAAATTCAATATCCACCAATCAGCATTTTGCATCGACTTTTTCGACGCAGAAATGAAAATTCCTAAGACATTGTTGCATGCTCTCTCCTCTTTCCCCCTCCCGCCCCCCATCCCTAAGAGAGCTTGCTCGCAGGCTATATAAATGTCATAACTTTTAGATCCATTTTTTATGTTGCTTTTTATTCCTTTACTTTTAAAATTTGCATGTTGACTGTACTCTTTCTGTTTTTGATTGATGTAAGCAAAGGCGTCGCCAAGGTTGATCACCTCTTTTACTTCATGTTAAATAATAATAAAGCTGATAATTGTGATGATCATATTTGAAATATATTTTTTCGCATACAGACCAATGTCGTCAACTGGAGTTTAAAGCAACCGGTGTTTACAAGGGCAAACGACTTAAAAATCACGTGATAAAAACCTCTGACGTCACAGATGAGAACGTCTGCCGGGTGTTATGCTATATGGAACCAAACTGTGTTAGTTATAACTTCATGAAGAGAGTGGGCCCCGAAAATCACGTCTGTGAATTGAACAACTCAACTGACGAAAGGTACAAGGGTGACCTGATGGAAAACGCCAATTATTTATACCATAAAACGGAGGTTAGAAAAAGCAACCTTACAGAAACTAGCAAAGTAATTTTTAGGGAGCATTGCAAATGGGTTCATAGGGTAAAATCGAAGTTGCAAAGATGGAAGTCGCTAAAACAAGTGCTCAAGCACAATTAAAGGGGAGATATTTCGGCGCAGCTTCCGCCATGAATTAAACATTCACCACAGTCTCCCGAAATATTGACAGAAAAACTCACCACGAAGCTGCAAATTAAAGAACAAATACTGTCCGAAGTTCCAATAGTCTGATATAATTATTTCCAGTGGCTTTTTTCAACACAATTTGGGACGTAAAATACATTGAAAGAAAGTAAGATGCGGATAAAATAGGCCATTTCCGAGTTGCTTTGAGCCTCATTATGAAAGCGAGGCTGAGTGCAAAGCTTTTGAAATGAAAAGTAGTTATGTTTGCATATGTATGAAAAATAATTTTTCTAATAGAATCTATGCATGAAGCCTCGCTTTCGTAATGAGGTTCAAAGCAATTCTGAAATGGCCAATTGGTTTCCTCCTCAAAATCGTTTTATACCACTGTAACCCAACCGAATTTGACACTTCGTTCTTTCATATGATGCTTCTACTATGCTAATCACAAGGTGATTCTAACTTTTGAAATGCCAGTCTGTGAAAAAATCATTTGGATTGACGATTCATTCTGACGACAGGTAGACCTGACGCTTTCTACTAAGCCAAAACTTTCGGTTGCAAATTTTCGTACATTTTCCATGTCAAATGGGAATATTTTTCTTCCAGTCATTCTAAACTCGCAATCAACGATGAGCAACAAAAGCGCAAGAAGCTGACAAAGTAAAATTGGACATTTTGTGCAAATGGAGTAGTAATTTTAGTTCCAGTCGATTGGAATTCGAACAGAAAAAGTGAACGTGATTTCTTAAATGGTCCTGAGGTTTTCTTTTAATTCCTGTATTTCTTTATGTCTCAGGACTTTTGCAGAAACAACCTTTGCAAGAACAATGCAACCTGTCAGACCGGCTTTACAGACCGGGGATACCGCTGCTGGTGCACGGCCGAATTTGAGGGCGACAACTGTGATATAGGTGAGGTTTAACCCTTTCAATTTTTGGACGATTGCAGCTGACTCAGTGGACAAAAAATAATGGTTTGTTAAGGCCTGATTCAAACATAATGCAACTAAAATGCCAAGCTGGCTTGTCATTAGAACGACTTGGTTTCAAGCGTGGAATTTAATTCAGTCGAATCCAATAACCGTTCCAAAAGAAACAACTTACAATTACAACTAAAGATAAAATATGTATTATTTATAGCTCGCGAATTATTACGCCATCCTATAGAGCGTTTTCACTCACGTGACTACCGGCCATATTGGTTTACTGAAACAAAAGAAAGTATTTGCATAAAAATAGAATTCAATTCCCAGAGGTTTAGTTTGGGACACCAACATGGCCGCCGTGACGTCATGTGAAAACATTCTATAAAAAACGTTTCGTTAACATTGCGCAGCATGCCCTTTTTTGAGTAAAACACAGGTTTCAGTCATTGACTGCTTCCTTTTCTCAGGTGTCTCGAAGTTTAATGTGATTTCTAGACATCTTAATCCTAACGTGTAAACCAGCCCGCACCTACATTATTGCTCTCAAGCAACAGTCATCCGAAAGATGTAAGTAGAGCGCACGATGTTTAGATCAAGTTCGTGTAACTACGACCAATCAGCACAAAAAAGGTTTATTGCGAATAGACAGTCCATCTTGTACCCTCCAAAATAAGAAGGTCACTATATGTTGGACGAAGTCATTTTACAGTATAACGAACCATTATCAGTCCACCATTTGGATTTTTTGCTGATTTTCTGAAAATTACTTCACTTTGAACGAGTAATATTTCAGGAAATAGTTTATGCAATTTCATCGCTTGTAAAATGACCGCTTATAACTGAAAAAGGGCAAACCAAAAAGGAGCACAATTGGGATAAAGACGTTAAAATTGGTACGGATAGTGCATTGAAGAAATCTTGACTGAAAACTCGGGCTTGCGTTATGTCACGATTATCTCGAATTGCATTAAAGTAAAATCTACAAGGCTTAGAATGATCTTAGTTGGTCGTGTAGCCATGATTCATCAGCAGATGAACTTCGTGTAAGTATTTTTATTTTGAAATAACAATAAGGTACAGTTACAAGAACGGCTATTTAATATGTAAAAAAATGGTTTACTATGCTAACTTTAAATGTCATGTGGGGACTATTTTTGGGTCAATAATTTGTCTAAAGACAGATAGAACGACTACTGAAATCCACCTTATAATTCAATAATTCGCTATTTTTAAAAATCGAGTTTGTTGGAAATTGGCCATAAGTTCTCCCTTTAGACAGCTGGGTGACTAAAAAAAGTGGGGATAAATTCTTTTGTTTAAGATATCAATGAGTGCACCACAGGAAAACACAAATGCAGTGCTGATGCTGTGTGCAATAACACCGAGGGATCGCACAACTGCACGTGTAACCCAGGATATTATGGAGATGGACGAGATTGTCAAGGTAAATATAAACAAGCTGATACTTTTCAAAAATAATTACAAAGTTGTTTATATATCTAGATTTCCCTGATTTTTCTTCCCCATGACCAAATACATGTACTTCAGAGTGACAATAGAAGTTTGGGTTTCAATAAGGAATTGCAAAGTTAATGCTAACTCAAATACTCCGCTCTGATTAGAAGAGAGGAGGAAAATTAATCGTTAAGTCTAAAGTTCCAATTATGAGAACATTTGCCATACTGAAGACCGCTGAAAGCCTTCCGTCCCACTGGCAAGAGTTCAAATGTGAAACTTACTAAATTGGGCCTAAAACCAGGCTAAGCGACCAAAAAAATAACTCAGTGACCAACACACAAACCAAATGAATACAATGTACCATTAGAGTACCAATGTGTTGGTATTAACTGAAATAATTTTTTGGCTTAAAAAACAAATTGCACCCAGAAAAAGACTTGAAAATACTGTTTACTGTGTTGCTTTATGAATAGCTAGCTAGATGGAGAAAATTTTTCCACATTGTCAGATTCGCTCTAAACTCGACCACCTGATCAGTAAAGGGTATTCTTGGTTGTTATGAAAATATTGAACTGTAAGTCGGTTTTAGTGGGGCGAGGTCACCGTAAAGCCGGGAAAAACACGGCCATTGAACTAAAAACGATTCCTGTCTGCTGAAACACGAAAATGTTTCTCTGTTTGCGTAAAGTTTCAATTTTGTGGTTAAAAACCACCTAGATTTATCCGATAATTACGCGCATGATTTGAAACAATGGAAATGAGTAGACAATTCGGGAATAGTATACGTAATGTAGTAGAGCTGAGGATCAAAGCATCGAGTTTCCGTTTTTACTTTGCGTTGTTGTTGTTTTGTTTCCGTTCTTTTTACATGATCTCCAAAAAGTACTTAGCTTTCAGCACACCGGAATCGTTCTCGGCTTTTGCCTACATGTTGAAAGTAAATGAGTAGAATTTGGTACCCCCGCCTCCAATTTCTCGCCTTAGCACCCAGATGGCATTGTATGCCGCTAAAAGGTCTATTGATGTTCTTATATAGCGTCTTCAGCAAACTAAATTATCACGAATCTGGCTCTGAATAAATTTTTGCTACAAAATGTTTACGTAAGTGTAACGCTCAGGCAGTGATGACGTAAATGAAAGCTAGAAAAAACCTAAAACAATCGATGAAAGACAAACAACACGTTTCAAATGAAGAGAAATACTTGCTTTTTACACAACGGAACTTATTTGTAATGGATTTAAAGGGACACAGTCACCTGGTGCACATGCGCATTAGATACCATTTCTTAGCTGATTTGCAATCACACTTCATTCGCAAGTCTCTCGCTGAGAAGCGCATCCTTTGAAAAATCTAAACAAACCTTGTCGAGTCGAAGTGTTTGCCAGTCAAAATTATTATAGTGATTATAGACCTAATGTCTCATTTTCTTGATACCATGGAAAATTTACTGATGGACTTGTCCAGGGAGAGCCAAACGTCAACAAATACCTCTGAAGTCGAAGAATCATTTAATTGTTTATTTCGGTATCCGGTGGTGTACATGTGAAAAATTAACTTAGCTGTTTCTACGTTTCACAGTGTTTGCATAAGAAGCAAATTGAGTTCAAATATTAGCAAATCGCCTGAACTGCAGTGTAGCGAAACAACTTTGTAGCGAAACTACCGGTAAGCTTTATTTCTGCTTTCAATCATATATTTTGCGTTTATTATAATTTCGTTTCTACAACTTCTCCGTTATCTAAATTTAGGAACCAAACCAATGTCATTACAAGAACGCTTGCTCGACCAGTAGAAAACAAGGTTCTAATAGAGGTTTTCCTTGTCGAGGAGATAATCAGTCGACTGTGTACCGAAGCTTGTCTTCGTCTGAGCTCAAAACCAAGCAGCTATGACGCGAAGTTCGAATCATTTACGAAGATTCCCTCCGGACGAAGCTTTCGCCAGGTTGAGAAAATGCGATTTTCCAAATATATATAATGGAGATTTGTTCTCCAGTGTTTTTGATGGATTTCTCTCGTTATATTGGTCAACGCAGGCGATTTCTTCCGCCCGGCGCCTTCACGTTTCCCACCTCTTCTTTTCATGTTTCGTTGGAGACGCGATCCATACTGTTTTTAACCAAATATGATAAAATAATACCACAGGATGAGCAAAAGCATACTCAGAAACAGGTTTCCAGTAAAAGATTGAAAATCCAGTAAAACACTGGGAAGATTGAAGCGGATTTCTAGATGTATTCGTCGCGTACTTTTGATTTCGGGCGGTTACAGTGGACGTTTTTCAAAATTGACAAAACTAATGTCCAGGTCAGCGCGGTCACAAAGGTGACTGTGTCCCTTTACCTTTTCCAGTTTTAATGATTATGCACACAAATCCTTTGATTTCTGGACTTGTTATTGTTCTTGGTATTTATTGAAAAGATGTCTTTAAGTTTTGAGATATAAACCCGAAAGCTAAGTATCAATTCCTTTCATAATTAAAGTACGCCTCCCTGGTATGTACGCTCTGTGTCCACGCATAACCATAAAAGCATTTTCCTCATTTTTCAGACGTTGATGAGTGTGCGACAAGAACACACAAGTGCAGCACCAATGCTGTGTGTAATAACACCAAGGGGTCATACGACTGCACGTGCGAACCGGGGTATTTCGGAGATGGAAGAAATTGTAAAAGTAAAGAACATTGCTTCGTTAAATTAAATTTCGTTGTATTCCGTTTCAGTGTAAATTCCCATTTTAATGTTCTCAAGTGCCCCTTTTAATGTTGGTCCGATTCGAATGTTAAATTGAGAACACGAAAACATCAATGGGTCAGTTATTAAGAGGCAGTTTAGACGGTGTTTAACAAAACCACGTTCTAAGCTATTTTCAATTTTGGAAACAGTCATATCTAAACATTGTATGCTGCTGACGGTAACAAGAAGGCTCGCAACCCAGAACCATAGTTTTTCGAAGGCAATGGTTATGAAACCTGACAAACTTCTTTGTTATATGTTTTTGTTTGCCATTTTGGCCTTGACCTTGAACAAACAATGATAGAATTTAGAATGTGTTGGAGCAACTGACCAATCGAAATGTTTTTGTTAAGGTATTCAACTGTGGTGTGAACGTTAAAACAAAGGATTGTGCAAGGTCGCGGCCCTTCCTACATAAACTGCAGCACAATTGTTTTCATGGCAAGGTTTCATAACCAGTCCCTCAAGTTACTATGCCCAGACTAGAAAAATATTTATCTACTTAAAATAAACCACTTATAAAGAGGAGGCCCACTGATTGCCATAAGCCGCGGCCTAAGTTAGACTCTGTTTAAATAACTGGCCCATTTGATTTAAATCGCAACTAATTGGTGGTGGGTGTAATAATGACCATGCATTTTGTTTTGGTTGCAGTGTCACGTTGTAAGGACATATACGACAGGAATTTGTAAGTGAGAATTGAAATACTTAAACGTTGTTACAACGAAACAGTGATGAATTGCGTACATATTTCATCATATCCTAGTTTATGTAGCTGTTATCAATATCAATCATTTTCACGTCCTTTGGATGTAAAAACAAAAGCACATAGAAATGAAAGGGTAACCTTTGCAAACCTGAAGAATACTAAATATTACTACTTCCAGTGAACTCAGTTCACGTCTACGGATAGAAGGACTGTTATTCCCTGTCCGTGAAATTGTCAAAGCTGTTCCTACATTTGGTACTGTTTATCTCCCCTTGTTTCCTTTAGCGAATATAAACGTCTTGGCCTAGTTGTTCAAAACTCAAATAACCTAATCCTGGGTTACCGACAACTTTAGTTGGAGTCTAATAACTTATTACTTACGATTTTTCAAAAGGATATTTGTTCCTCAGTTTTGCCTTAGCCTTTTCTTTACCATTAGTTTAGAATGCGTTTAAACGGTATATCTAACGAGCGAGATAAAAAGCCCAGTAGACTTTTAATATCTGATTAGCGTTACAATCGGGTCTTGGTATTCCGGATTTCATTTTCCTGATTTTCTCACAACGTTCAATTCACTGCTGAACTTTTCCATCAAACTTAAATTTCAGAACTAAAGAAAACAAAGCCTATGAACTGCACGTAGGATCCCAAAACACGCTCGTCTACTGCCACATGAGTGACACTGGACTTGGAGCATGTGGTGGAGGTGGATGGACGCTGGTCATGAAGATAAATGGCAGTCAGGTGTGGTAATTCAATCCTCTCGCGGGGTTCCCTGACTGTCGTGCAGTCGCTTTTCAAAGGAGTCGTATTTTCGTTTCTATTTGTTGTTGTGTATTAGGTTATTTCGTCGTGTGAACAAATCTACTTACTGGATTGAAAACATTGAAAACAGGTTTGAAAATTGCAATATTTCTGCTGCTTTCTAGCATCTATCTATTCTATCTCAAGTGACTGCTAGGTAAAAAACATCTTAATAGGTCAAAACCGGACTTTTTGCTCTCCGGTTCAGAATAGACCTCTTATTTGCCCATTTTTTCCCAGTCATTTAACGTCAAAGACGAACACACACTGCTGTGCCATTGCCCTCACAATGCAACAAGCTACTCTTAATCTTGGACCAAACAGCTTAAGAGACAGCCAATGTTTTTTTAAAATTTCCAAACGAAGAGAGAATGAAGAAGCGAAAGATCAATGTCATACGAAGAGATGTTTTGCACTTTTTAATTCTTTCTATTACGTAGCTGAGGTATGTGATTTTAAAATATGAGATAGGAAACGAAAAGTTCGAACCCCTGCTGATCGATTAAAACGTTTTAAGTATAAGGAGAACAAATTCGTCGTAGGAAATGATGCCCTCATTCGATTTCTGAGGTAGCAGCTTCGTTGGTAACTTTCGTTCCTGTGTTGGACAATTTGTCGGCTGATTCAGATGTTTTCTGGGATCTGAAAACAGACTACCAATTTCAGTTGATCAAGAATTTGGCACAGATACCGAAAAAATGGATAAGAAAATTTCTTAACCTGAAAGCAACCTCTGAGGACGTTAACAATTCAGAATCGCCTGAAAAAAAAAAACAGCTACTTGCCAGAGAGCCACAGAATACTGTAAATTTCCAACTTGATTATATTCGGATAAGACGGCAGAATTTGACAGAACGATGCACTCAGCAAATTCTTTGCCACTTGTCTCCAGTTTATCTGTATAACCTGTATATTTCTTACTTCTTTGTCTGTTGATTTTTCTACAGCAAACTTTTCATTATAAATCGGACCTATGGATCAACAACGCGACCTTCAACATTGCAGGAGGAGCGTCTGGGCTTGACACCCAGCAAACAAAGTTACGAACCTACTGGAGCACACCATTTTCCAAGATCTGCCTCGGAATGAAGAAGGGTGAGCAGATCAACTTCATTGTCATCGACAAGATCGCCAGTTCGTTGTATTCACTGATAGCTGACGGGCAATACCGTGCCACCGCACTGGGTCGTAACACATGGAAGACCCTTATTGGTTCTCAAGCTTCCTTGCAGCGCAGATGTAACAAGGAAGGGTTCAACGTCTTAAGTGTTGCCGATCAGCGTGCTAAAGCAAGAATTGGTATCATTGCAAACAATGAAAACCAATGCCATAGCTGTGACTCGAGAATCGGGTTTGGTACAGGAGGAACCCCTGACTACTATAACACGTGTGGAAATGCGGCTGCAGTAGCACCCGATAATGGAAATAAAAACATTAGGGCCATGGGATACATCTTGGTGCAATGAGAGCTGGAAATCAGAGAAATTTATATTCACATGCACATTTATATATAGCGAACCAGTCAACCACCCTTTGTCACATAAAATGAAATATACAGCAAGTACACGATGAAAATTATCGCTAAAAAGATTCTGAGTCCCAGCAGGAATCGAAACCATGACCTTTCAGTTACTATTCTAGATGCTCTAACCACTGAGCTAAGGGTGATAGGTATAAGAACTTATGTGAGTAACTTACCATATATGAATCAGAAATAGCTCAGTGGTTAGAGCATCCAGACCAGTAACTGAAAGGTCATGGGTTCGATTTCTGCTGGGAGCTCGGAGATTTGTCGCGGGAATTTACATCGTCTATTTGTTATTTGTTTCACACTACATAAAGCCAGCCTTTAAAGAAAGAAGTGTTAATTATACTGGTGATTTTGCAACTATTTTGCTTGAGTATTCCTTTACACCAAAAATCAAAATAATATAACTGTATCATCTCCTATGCAAAAGGTCAAAATGACCTATTTCTTGGCGATTTTTTACTACAGTAAACTCTCTCATAGTGACCACTTCTCGTAAGCGACCACCTCCCGTAAGCGACCACTTCGTAAACAACCGTTTTGTTTCTCAGTTAAATACTGTTTCAAGAGTCTCTTGTAAGCGACCACCACTCAATTTCTTAAGAGACCGCGACCACTTTTTAGACCAGAAATTACACATATTCTTTTGTTTTCTGTTTCCGGTAAGCGACCACCCAACATAATCACGTATGATCGTTAGTAAATCATTACTTAGAAGTGACAAAAGTTCAATTTTTAATGACGTT
Source organism: Pavona decussata (assembly GCF_977016875.1). Lineage (NCBI taxonomy): Eukaryota > Metazoa > Cnidaria > Anthozoa > Scleractinia > Agariciidae > Pavona > Pavona decussata. The sequence continues at coordinate 104,364 of NW_028145699.1, forward strand.
ATTCCAGACTGCTGACAGATAATAACAGTTTACAGACAGAGAAGATGGCTATAATTAGATCTGTAGGTAAACGGGACAGATCTGTTCCGAAATGTTATACAAAGTTTCATCAGAAGAATGACTAAATGTGAAAAATTCAAATAAATTAGTTTCTATTTGCCTAATTTAGCTGCTAAGGTAAAATTACGCTTATTTTGTTGATCTTTCCCGTAAGCGACCACCTCCCGTAAGCGACCACTTTGTCGTGCACCAAGGGTGGTCGCTTACGAGAGAGTTGACTGTATTTTACCAGTAATTAATTCAAAGCTTCAATTCAATGCAGATAATTGGATTGATGAAGTTTTAATTTCCATTATTGTGATTCAAAATTCTTAATTCTGTCTGTAAGGTGTGGATAGCTCTTACAATTTATCTATATACTTCCTGTTCAGCATATTTCAGTTTTTCAATACAGAACATTAATACTTAATATCAATCCAAGCTCCTAAAGTTGTGAGAAAAGCTTTTTGGTCTCTCTTCCTTTCGCAGAGGCTGTCCTGTCTTATTTGTCTCTGCCCTAGCAGAGAATTTTTCTTAGATAAGAAACTTTATTCCACGTTGTCTCCTCCTACGTAGGTTGATAATGAGTTTATTGCAAATTTCCACGGAATTATTTTCTGATGACCATTTGTTCACGTTCCTAAATGTCTTTCCAAAACGTTTAGGCTTAAGTCGCTGTTCGAGTCACAGCTGAAACTGGTTGCAATCAGCGTAACGTGAGACGAAAACTGAGAGGTTTCTAAACGTAACAAGGGCTTAACTGAACATTTTTTTTCTGTTAACAGAAAGCTTGTTGTTCTGAATCAAACACGATTTTCAGGCCGCCACACGATTCGTCCTGGGTTTCAAACTGTATAACAGTTTGGGCATGCTCAATAAAGACTTAGCACACCTTTGCAGAGCCTTTTGTCTCTGCAGGAGTCAAAAAAGGCTCTACTATCAAGTTGATGAAATGGATATGGGGTGGTTGAATAGTTCATGTTGTAAGCTTCCACCAAGAAATCATGGTTATTCTCTCTTGCTTGTTGTAAAACAGAAAGAAGTTGAACAAACCAAAAATACCCTTGGAATTTGGTGCCCCAAGGCTAACTTCAGACCCGTATGAAAAATAGGGCAAGAGGGACACATTTAAACTTACAAAACACACGTCAATAACGTACTTCCCTTGCTTTACTTTGTGGGTTACACAAGGGCACCGTTTTTAGCATATAATAAAATTTTGTAGTCCAAAACTGTACATGTGTGAGAACATGCTCACATCAAGAGACCCTGACGCTTGCCCAAATTCAATGTCATTTTTCAAATACTGCTATTTTGATTATAATCTTTAGTTAATACCACGTCAATTGCTTATGAACTAACATGGAGATCGATACACCACCTTATCAGAATTCCTCTGACAGTTTGGAGCTTATATTTTTATAGGCACACGCGTGTTGATAAAAACATCTTATTCGATGGTTTTACATTTAATACGCGCGGATATTTTGATAGTTGCGGAGTATTTACGAGCAACGAGCAAAATGTATTCGCGTATTATATTTAAAACCATCCGAATAAGGGATTTATTATTCCACCAGGAAAAGATTTTGTTATTTTGGTTTCTCTTTTCTAGTAAGAGTGTTGAAATACACCCAGCATTATCTGTCCATCCAACTGTCTACCAGTATATGGCGCGGGCGAATGATGTAAACAACACAGCAAGCTAGTGAAATGTCTTTGTCCGTATTTGCTCTATTGTAAACCGGTCAAACCGGGACACTACAGTGTATTGTGGTCTTGTATTTTGCGCGTTCTCTTGACCTTATTTGGTGAACTGCCATAATAGTGGAATAATAATAATAATAAACTATTATTCGACGAGGTTGAGCAAAATATCGTGATTTGTCAGTGGCGAGCACAGCAATTATTCGGCTAGGGCAACTAATTGATCTGCGAGACACTGGCAAATCACGATATTTTGCGATAACTGAGTTCGAATTTTTTTATCATTCGATCACCTAGTTTGTTTTTCATAATTATTTCGGCTCAGTTAATCTGCTGTTTTCACACAATAGCGTGGTTTCAGTTACGCATGAGCAGAATATTATTTGAAGCAAAACACGGTTGGAAAGTTTTGGGCATGGCTAGACTATTATTTGTAAGCGGTTATTGCAGGTCACGTGGTTTGCTCTCGGCCAATGAAAAAGAAGAAAAATGCATCGAATGATAATCACTTTTAGTTGCAAGGGTTACTTAAAGGGGAAATTTCATGGGTTTTTTGACCCGTTTTGCTAAAAAATGATGAAATAAGACCTTCACTTGGCTACAAAATACTTCTAGAACAACGAGAGGAAAGAAATCAATTCAATTATTGAAAGGAACAATTTGTGATTTACACATCTATTCCAACTCATGATCTGTTCTAGCGCATTTTGGAAACAAAAATGCGAGAACTTGAGAAACGTTAGCCTAACATTTTTCAAGTTTCAATCGATTCCGATCTATTCTGTCTCTGGCCAGAGGCACTTATCGACAGTTTTATTGGACTGGGGTGATAATATAGTTAATCACAAAACAAGACAATTATTTTTTTTTTCTGTTGACCGGACAAACATTTTTGGGTTTTGAAATTAGAACACATTAGCGTGATACTTCCCCTTTAAGATAACTTGTGCTTAAGTATCGATGGCTTCAGCTTTTACAAACTTTATAGATTTTTAATATACTCAGCATTATTTACTTTCCTTTCAATGCGGCATTCTTATAAGAAACGTTAGATAATAAGTTATGAAACTAATGTATAATAAAAATAAAGTGATTCAATCTCTCTCTCTTTCTGTCTCCCTCTTTCCGTTTTGGACTTTCCGATCAGCTGGAAAACAGAATTTATAACAACTGCAGTGGAATTTTGTTTTAGCGCGATCGATTTCTCTAAGTAAACGGCGGACAAAAGATATACTTATATCTTGGAACAAACTTAATCATGGAAGTTTGTGCCGATGAAATCGATGTCTTTAGCTAAACTGAGGCGACCAAGTCAATATTTTTTTGGAATTACTTAGGGTAGTTTTTTTGGGGTACGATCAATATAATCTCTCTAGCCAGTAAACCGACAGAAATAATATATTCTGTAACAAATTTTAATTAAACTTTGTTTAATTTTTACTTTTTAATTTCCCGGCGATGTCTTTAATTAAAGCAAGCAGTAGGGGAATCTTGAGACAAATTTAATTAAAGTTTGTTTGGGTACGATCGTTGCCTCTAGTTAATAAAAAATAGTAGAAATGTCTTTGTAGAACTATGAAGGTGAAACTAACTTGGTGCATAGGCAACTTTGCGTCCACTGAAGACAACAAGACGAAGAGCAGGAGAGGAGAAGGGGAATTTGAAAGGTGGACACATGTCGCTGAGAGTGTCTTATCAAAAGACTAAATCAAACGTATGTTTTTATGGGAAGCCCCATGGGTATTTTGTCTTAGGCTGAAATTATGACAACTTTGAAAAATGACCCAATTTATGCTTACTATTGGAAAATAACAAATTTGAAACTGAACAAACTCTTTAAAAATGCCAGTTTCGGGTAGCCAAAGGAAGCTCAAAAAATATTAGCCAAATCTATTTTTATTCCTCAGCCGTCGTTTAATTAATTTTTTAAGAACAAAAATTACAGTTTAGTCCAGTTTTCGAAATTGAAATTGAAACTACGCAGTTTGTTCAACTCCGTTATTGCGGAAAAGGCAAGGAGAAACTGCTTCTCATTATACTGATTATTCAATAAAGGAGATAGTTGCGCCATTAGCCTTGATTAGGATGCCAATAAAATTCCTGCAAACAGTTGAATATAGTGGAATAGTTAGATAGTAATAGAAGGATGGGAAGTCAGGCGCAATTTCCGCGGGACCTAAACGTCGACCAGACGCCATTGGAGTGTTGCATCAAACGTTTATTTTATTGAAGTACTTAAAAAATGTATTAATAATTCATGGCCCATTGACCTATCAAATAGTCGATAAAACATCACGTCCAGTGGTTTAATACGCGATAAACCTTCTCCTTATTAGTATCTGGTTTTAAATGTTTTTCTCGTATGCTAATTTCTAACGTTCACAAAAGTATTGTTATAAACTCTCTTGACACACGAGGAATGTTTTTCAAGCCGTTCAAAAAACTCGCAGCACGTGTTTTATAACTTTTCTGCTCGTGTCTTAAACATTACTTAACACATTTCAAAAGCTTGTTCAGAAGTAAACAGTAACAACGCTATTAAAAGGCAGTGAAAAAAATCGTGAGCGTTATTATATACTCAGCTTGAACAACGATATGTAACAACAACTTCTCGAAAGTAACGATCACTGCAACTGAAACTCCGTGGCTCATTTCAGCGAAGAAAAAAAGATCGCCAGTAATTCTCTGAGGTTTTCTAACTCGGAAAAACATATATTGATTGTTATGGGAAAACGACCTCGCAAAACTTAGGAAATGTCCCTTAGTGGCAATCCTAGCAGTATGCAGGATGTTTGTCCCATGAACATAGTTTAATGGCCTTTAATAGCTCCATGAGAGTCCTGTAGCTTAGTGGTAGAGCATCCGAACTAGTAATTGGAAGGTCTTAGGTTCGACTTCTGGTAGGATTACTCGGTTTTTTTTTCGAGTTTGCTTGTGTCATTACTGAACAATACATCATTCTCATCATATTATATTTGTTTCCTAAAAGGCTAGACATGCCCTTCAAGAAAAGAAATAAACTGCAGTGTTCAAATTTTCGAACAACTGTTCAAAAGGCCTTGATAGGTGAATACGTGTTTTGTGATCCTGTTGCGTAACAAAACACGTGACAGCAAGAGAGGACTGACAGTAGTAGTGATAGTGATGATGATGATGATGATGATAATGATGATGATGATGATTATGATGATGACAGTAATAATGGGCGCTTTTCAGCTAACTATCACATGGTACAAAATCCACCTCGCTGTAGAGCAAGTTGCGCACTGGGACATTCAAAACAAAGCGACTTCATCCAGTCACACCTTTTTTGTTTTGGATGTCTCAGTGCGCAGCTTGCCCTCCAACGTGGTGGGTTTTGTACCATGTGACTGTTAGCTGCAAAGGGTCCACTATAAGTTGAAAAAGGCAATTAAAGAAAAAGTAAGAATTAGGATATTTATTATTCCACTATTATGTCATTTCACCAAATAAGGTCAAGAGAACGCGCAAAATATGAGACCGTAATACACTGTAGTGTCCCGGTTTGACCGGTTTACAACAGAGCGAATACGGACGGAAAAGGCAGAAAAAAGGAGCAACAATGTCCGGACTGGACGAAGAATAGTTTTTGAAACGATGCAGACTCGAAAACAAGTTTTTAGCATGCCAATCACTTGTCATTTATCTTTTCATTTTATGTAATCAAATTAAAGACATTTAACTGGCTTTCTGTGTTGTTTACATCATCCGTACGCGCCATATATACCGATGGACAGTTAATGCTGGGTGTATTTGAAAACTGTTACCAAAACAGAGAAGCCAAAATAACAAAATCTTTTTACAGTGGAATAATAAATCTCTTATTCGATGGTTTTACATATAATACTCGCGGACATTTTGCTCATTGCTCGTATTTTTCCTCGCCCCTTCGGGGCTCGGAAAAATACTACGCAACTCGCAAAATATCCGCGCGTATTATATGTAAAACCATCGAATAAGATATATGTATAACAAATAACTGAATGTCGATAGTGGCAACACTTATCTTGCGGCAAGTGAGAGTTTATAATAACGTACGCGTTTAACTGGCAAATGACTAAAATTACCAAGAGACACATAAATTAGTCCACTTGAATATTGTTAGCCATTTTTCCGGCTCTTAGTTTTATCAGCTTATCTTTATTGCACCAGGATATAACCAAAGGTTTTGATGTGCTTTTCGCCATTATCTGGAAACCACTTAGCTTCGTTTCCGCACGTGTTGGAGTCATCATGGGGTCCTCCAGTACCAAACCCGATTCTGGAGTCACAGCCAGAGCAGGAGTATTCGTTGTTGCTAATGATACCGATTCTACTAGCAATGAAGCTAGAACCACACCGAGTGTTGAAGCCTTCTTTGTTACAGTTGTGCTGCAATGAAGCGGCAGACCCAAGAAGTGACTTCCACATGCTGCGACCCAGTGAAGTTGAGCGATATTGCCCATCGGCGATCAACGAAAACAATGAACTGGCCTGCTTACTCATGACAAGAAAGTTGACTCGCTGGTTGACCTTCATACCGAGGCAAAGTTTCGAGAATGATGTGTTCCAGTAGGTCGGCAGTTTGGTCTCTTGCGAATCGAATCCAGTCTCCCCCCCAGCAAGGTTGAAGGATTCTTTGTTGCTCCAAAAGCTGGAATCGTAGTGAAATGTTCGCTGTAAAGAATTTAAAATAAATGCATAAAAACGCGAATTCTTAAAGGCAATGGATTTGGGATAGCTTGGAAAAAGCATTTTTTATTTGGTAAATGCTACGAAAAATAGTAACGAAGGAATGAATGAAGAAAGGAACTGAGGAATAAATGAATGAATCAGGAGACTCGTGGGAGCTAAGGCCATGGATGTTTGTTCCATGAACCTAGTTTAATGGCCTTAGCTCCCACGAGTCTCCTGTAGCTCAGTGGTAGAGCATCCGAACTAGTAAACGGAAGGTCTTAGGTTCGACTCTTGATAGGGGCACTCGGATTTTTTTCCGAGTATTCCTGTGCCATTCACATTTATTCACTATTCTTAACATATTCCATCATATTATTTCCATTGCGCATATGCCACGCATTGACTTTCCAATCCTGGCAGTATAGAGGATGTTTTTCCCATGAACCTAGTTTTATGGCAGCCTCTTAGCTCCCACGAGTCTCCTGTAGCTCAGTGGAAGAGCATTCGAACTAGTAATCGGAAAGTCTGAGGTTCGAATCCTGATAGGAGCACTCGGATTTTTTCCGCGTATGCCTGTGTCATATACTAATTAATACATCATTCTTATTTATTCACCAGGCTTAAAGGAGAAGTATCATGAAAATTTTATGTCATTTCAAAACCCAAAAATGTTTGTCTGAAAAAAAAGAAACAAAAAATAATTGTCTAGTTTTGTTATAAATTATAACCCCAGTGTAATAAAACTGTCGATTAGTGCCCTTGGCCAGAGAAAGAGTAGGTCAGAATGGATTAAAACTTGAAAAATATTGTGCTAATGTTTTTCAAGTTTTCGCATTTTTCTTTCACAAGTGCGCTAAAAAAGAGTACGAGTTGTTTCTGTCAAGAATTGGGTTGATTCCTTCACTCTCGTTGTTTTAGAATTATTTTGTAGCAAAGTGAAGGTCTTATTTCACCTTTTTGAACAAAAGAGGTCAAAAACTCGATACTTCCCCTTTAACACATACCATCACATTATTTCCATATCAATACCTTACTCCCATCAATCTTCATGACAGGCGTCCATGGCCCATCTCCGCATCCAAAGTCGTTATTCAAGTGACAAAGAATTGAAGTTGGTTTGGAGTCCAAGTAGATGGTAACCACCTGACTCGCGCGTGACCTATAGAACAGTGGTAACATATATGCACGCGTAAAACAGCCGATCTCCAAACCGTATTTAAAACTCTAGTACTTCAAAACAAATGCTATGTTTTTTTGGTTTGTTTGTTTTGTCTTGCTTTTCTGTTTTCTTCGATTATTTGCCAGTTTTAAAAACCCCTTCTCCAGGAAGCTTCAATAGAATGTAAGTTGTGACAGTGACACTTAGATGCTCCGAAAAATAGGACAGTGATATCATACAACGTAGAAATTACGTCATAAGTTTCGCGCAGCCACCATTCCCTAAACCCCCTGCCCCACCCAACCATCCAAACATTTATTTAAAAATTATCAAATGTACTAAAGAGACCCCAGACTGGCACAAAATGAAATAAAAAAGGTAGAAAACTGTTAAAATTTTCATAAAATGGTATAAAATCCAAATTTCGATAAACATAAATGTTAAAATCTTGTTGACATGGAAGCTGCTTAATGTCATACAACTTGGTGTTAGAAAAAACTTAACAAACGTCGCAGACTTTGGCTCTGTTTGATTCATTGAGATATTAAGCCTCTGTGCAGTTGTCAAAGGGTATGTGATATTCTAACAGATAGTGCACAGAAATATATAAGGTCATGCTTACTTGTATGCGTCATACAGCTCCTTACATGAATTTCCAGCTGAAAAAACAAATGATGCATGAGTTAAAACGCATTGTGATTTCGCCACAAAAATTACACTAAGTCAATTAAAATGCCGTTTTAAAATGCAAAATGAGGTAAGATTAATTATCTGGATATAAATCTGAAAGTTAAACACTTAGCTTTTGCCAGTTATGAAGACTTTGAGTTGAAGCGTACCGTACTTTGATCCGCTGTTTAACATTTATGTCACCAAGTTCATGAATAAGAATTACCTATTTCGCAATATTCTCCGATGAAGCCTTCTCTGCATTTGCTTTAAATGTGCGATGCCTGTAGTTGGGCACGCATGTACCCCCGTTTCGGCATGAAGACATACGAGGGGTCTGAAACCAAAAGCGAAGGACAAAGAAATAGTGTTAAAAGCAGGTTAAAGTTTGTCCCTGTCCCTGGTATTTTGTCAATATACATTTTTTAATCACCCTGTTGGCGGAGACCTTGTGTCTCAGAGAACCTCGCTATTGGCAAGGTGTGAATTGTTTAGAGTAAGTTAAGGTTATACAATAAATAAATTGAAAAATTGTCAAATACTTGTGAAATGTTCGTGGCTGGTCTAACGTGGCGTTTCGTCTAGGCCAAGAGAATCTTCAGGTTCTTGCATAAATGAGATCAAAGCGAGACAAGTAGGGAAGAGGAGGATGGTTTTTTTTTTAACAACACTTAAGGCCCGGTTCATACGTCGAACTTGACATGAGCCGAACCTAATACCTATTAAGGACAACCCTAATAATTAAGTTCGGCAGTTGATTCAGACGTCGAACCTAACTGAAGTCGAACTTAATTTGAAGCTCAAGTGAGAAAGTAGATTTTCGTGGTCAGCGGCTATTGTTTTTTTCTCAACAAGATTCAAAATGGCCGGAAAGATGAGTTCTGACATGGAAAAGCTTGTTTGGTAAAATGGCATTGTAAGTTTATTTTAGTATTAGTTTTTATTGATATTTCTTATTATTCTCAGTATAGTTATTATATTTTTATATAAAATTTTTCAATTCATGTAAAGCGCTTTTGATCATTTTAATGTTAAAAGGCGCTATATTAAGTGAATAAATTATTATTATTATTATTATTATTATTATTATTATTATTATTATTATTGTTATTATTATTATAATTATTATTAAAATAATGAAGCCAGGCCAAACACGGCTCCTATTGGTCGAGATAGGAAGGATATGACCTTCAAAACTAACTTGCTCTTACGAGTACGTCTTTCAAAGATCTCCCTTTTCTGTACGAAAATGAGTAGGGAAGGGTCTTTACAGATCTCTCTTAGCAGAGGCTGATTTTCTATCAAATGCCATTTACTCATCTGAATGGTTTTAGGTTAGGCACAGAAGGGCGATATTCTGTAACAAACGGCAAAATGTTTTTGCGCTTTTTTTGTTTGTTTTGTAGTGCCGATATTCTTTCGCTGAAATTGACTTCTGAGAGAGTTTTATCTATAAGGTTATCGAGGTAACCTCTGTAGCGTAATCTCTGTTTGAATAGAGTAATGTTTTCTTCAAATGTTGTTTTTGAAGATTTTGTTCTGAGAAGTCTTGACGCTTCGCCTTTGATATAGCCTGTATTGGAAAGTTTCTGTCGGTTTGAAGTGCGCGTGCACATCAAGAATAGATTCTTTTATTTTTTAATCTTTCGCATCTCAGACAAGTATATTTAGTTGTTTCTAAACAAGAAGAACAAGCACATTCCTTTTTTCCCGCATCTTGTTCAGAATGAAGTCCTTTGCGCATGACAAGTCGATGGAACGCGTAGACCTCTGGGATAGATATAATTTATATAATTTATACGTAACGTATGCATTTGGTTCGACACATGTAAAGTTCGACGTATGAATCGAAGTGGAAGTTTTGCCGTTCTATTCGACTTGCGCAGTCGAATAGAACGGCGGGTCGACCCAAATACAAATCTGTCGATCTTTACATGCGCCGAACTAAATGATTAGGTTCGGCTCATGTAAAGTTCGACGTATGAAGCGGGCCTAAGATTATACGTTCCAGAGATAGAAAATCATCCCACCTTGACGGAAAAGTGATGCGAACTCTCGTTTCCCTTGAACTCCCCAGATTCGCTGTACTTAGTAGAGGACAATAATTCACACCACAGTTTTCCATTAGCTCCTTTGGAGACGGCCATGTTCACAGATAGACAAAAAGGATTGCTGAGGCATTCAAAGGTGCAATCAAAGATGTCGTACACTCTGTATGTTCCAACACTTGGCACATTCAGATAATGAAACTCGTCTTTAAGAAGCACATCTTGACGGAGAAAATGTGTCTAAAAATTGAGGGAAAGTTGAGCTCGCAGATATTCTACACAACTGGTAATACCCAAAACTCTCGTGCAGCTCTCAAACTTGCCGGCGTAACGAGGAAAAATGTTGACGACCCCCAAGAAAAATATCAGGAGTTCAGTTCAATGGAAAGGTTGAGTCTTCAGGGTGGATAAGAGTTTTAAGGTAAATGAAAGAGAAAGTCGTCACTCTCGACTATTATCGGCGACCGCATCGAGCTTTCGCGTGCTACATTTTCGATCTGACCTAATGATGCTATTTTTCACCGCAGAATTCACTATCAATGCGTTTTTGGTGGGTCTTTAGCAACAAAGCTTTGTTTCAGCTGGTGACCCTCGTGTGACCTCTGGTATCCATTTCGATTACTTGAAGACAGTAAGATTACAGTTCAGTTGGTCCTAACCTCGCAACAAAGTTACGTGAAGTTTGTTTCGGTGCAACTGAGCGATGTCTCAACCAAAAACTAGGCGACCAAGTCAAGAATCATTTTGGAAAAAAGTTAAGGGAATTTTTTTGAGGGTACGATAAATATAATGTCTCTAGCCAGTAAACCGTGAAAAATTTATATTCTTCAACAAATTGTTTAATTTCTGCGCGATCCGGCAATGTCTCTAGTTAAAATCAATAGTAGGGACATCTTGGAACAAATTTAATTGAAGCTTGTTTGGTTGCGATTGTTAAAAATAGCAGAAAAATCTTTGAAGAACTACATGTATGAAGATGAAACAAACCTTGTGTGTAGGCGACTTCAGGCACCATTGAAGACAACAGGACGAAGAACAAACAGGAGATGAAGGATGAAAACATGTCGCATGAGAGTGTCTTATGTATCAGAAGACTAAAAGGAAACTTTTTTTTTAAATGGCAGTGCCTTTTTTCGTATGATCTGTTGTATCATACTTCTTCATTTCTTCTTGTGTGTTTATGCCTCTTCAATAAATTGTATATTTCTTTTTCTCTTTCACTGTCTGCTTCGATTAGCTTTCGCTACTTGCGGTCCAGTGCAATTAGCATTGAAATTGGTATCCATATAAAGATTGATTATGGGAAGCCTGTGAGTGATTTGTGTTGGGCTAAAATTATGACAACTTTGCAAAATTACACCAATCATGCTAACTGATAAAAATAACAAATTTGAAACTGCCAGTGTCAGTTATCCAATGGAAGCTGAACAAACGTTAGCCAAATCTATTTTTATTCCTCAGCCGTCGTTAAATTAATTAAAAAAGAAGTTTTCGGAATTGAAATTGAAACTGTGTAGTTTGTTTAATACATTAATGAAAATGCATAGAGAAGCTGTTTCTCGTTTTATTATTCGGTAAAGGTGATATTTTTTTAAAAACTGCGCTATAAGCCTTGATTAGAGTACCAATAAAATTTCTGAAAACGGCCAAATATAGCAGACCAGCTGGATAGTAAAAGCACGATGAGGATGTTTGGCGTAATTTTTGAGGAACCCAAAGGCCGACCAGACTTTCTAGGGCTATTGAATCAAACGCTTCTTTTGCTGAAATGCTTGACACATTTGAAGAGGTTTTTAGTAAACAGTATTAATTATTAAATGAGATACAATCTCATTTATCTACGCACGTAGGCAGCTGCGACGAAAAAATCTGATAAAAAAAATCGAGGCTTGTTGAACGGGAATTGAAACCATGGCTACCATGATTATCATATCCGTGCAGTGCTCTACCAACTGAGCTACCGTATCAAGCCAACTGGAAGGAAGCGAAGTAGAATATATGAAATTGATATGTGAATTTCATATATTCTACTTAACTTCCACCTCTTCACTTCTATGAGTATATTACAAATTTGAATGACCAGCTCCCAGCTGGCTTGATAGCTCAGTTGGTAGAGCACTGTGCCGATATATAAACGGTAACATATTTCAATTCCGAAAAAACGCCCTCATAACTATAATATTATTGCTCTGGGTTGCTTTTAGTTAGCAAATTAATCGGAGGAATTTAAACTAAAGGCGATTCTCAAAAGTTGAAAGGCCCAGGAGTTTGGCCAGGTTTTGAGGGGTGGGGGGATGTTAAAGTATTAGGCCCCGTTCAGACTAGGTGCCCGTTCCCGGTTCTCGGGCACGGGCACTAGTCTGAACAGAACTTTTTGTCGGTGCCCGAGCAAAACTCTGGGCACCATGCCCGGGCACGGGCACTACCTCCAAAGGTAGTACTCGGGCACCGTTCCTGGGCACGGGCACTGGTGTGAACAGGATTTTGTCAGTTCCCACGTTTTTTTCCTCATGCCTCCTTACCATACAGCAAACATAATGGCGGGCGCTAAATTGAAGAAGGAGAACATGATTGCTCCTTGGGCACCGAGGAGTCTGAACAACGTCCTTTTAAATGCCCGGGCACAGAGCTCTGGCACGGGCACCTAGTCTGAGCAGGGCCTTAGTTTCGAAATTTTTTTATCCTGTTGCGTGACGAAAGGCGTGACAGCCGAAAAGGACTGGTTACTGGTAAGCTGTCACATGGCAAACGGATGGCAAACGCAGTGAAATCGTCACGATTCAACTTCTCAGCCGCCATGAAAGGAATTATTACAGCACGGAAAATTTCCAGATAGCTATATCGATGATCCAGAATTGTCACTGCAGTCGATCCACAGCGAAGAATATCCCGAGTTTTTACATATCTGTAAAATTTTGACTCCCGTGGAATATTTAAAAACAGATGCCAATATGAAGTTCTGGAAGTTCGTGGCAATGTTCACTTGCCTGATGATCAACTTTATCTCGTGTGCTGTGAAAAACAAGCAGTGTTTTTGGGTGATAGACGCTGTTGAGAAGGATAACCTTTTAAAAGTGGCCTCTAAAATTGTTCCCAATGGACAGTATTTCTTGAGGATACGAATAAAATGCAACGAGATGGTAAGGGTTCGTAATTTATTTGCTTTTTAGATTTAGGTTGATTTCACCATTGTTAATTCACCAACAGCAGCGTGCTACAAACATTAAGCTTGAGTTTCTGATTGAAAAGACTAGGACTTACGACTATTATAATTAAATAATTACATGAATCTTTCGAGGAGGCACTAGACTATTTATATTTTTATTATTTGGACTATATATTCTCAATATTGACAGCCAGTTACCGACTTCTGACCTGCATATTGTCTTAAAAAATTGAGAACGACATTGTATAAGCTTAAGGTATTGCTTGCATTCTTCCTTGCCTTAAGTCAGTGATAATCTTGATTCCCTTCCCACTGCTCAGCCCTAAGCTGCTGAAAAAAGGCTGTCAAAATAATTCTAAGTAGCCTTCTGATTTATACTTTTATTTTTAAAAATATGAAAGGTGTTCACCGACGCTTTGGAATGGAAACATTATCTTCGAACTGTTTGGTGCCGGATTAGAAGAACATGATAATAAACGTGTTTCAGCTACTCCCCAAGATTTCCCAGAAGTTGCATACAAAGTGTTTCCCAATTCTCTTTCTCTTTAATTCTTTTGGCAGATAAACTCAGAGATGCTGAGGTCACTGGTATTAACGGGTGTAAACCCGCTGATCAACATTGAATCGGAAGTATTTGGAATAAGCCATCACAATAAAAGGAGATTTTCCATCTTGATCTCATCAGTACTGATAGAGATGGGAGATCAGCATGACTGTGGATGCATCTTGAGAAATAAAACCAGTGGAAGTAATAGGTAAAATACCGCTTTGCCATTCATTTTAGTGTCAAAATTATGTTTAAACAGATGCAGACCTTTCAGGTATATAACCCTTCTTTAGTGTGCATTAGGAAACCATTCATATTATGCCACAAGAATGTACTCAGTGCCCTGTGTTTGTGTATTATTATTATTATTATTATTATTATTATTATTATTATTATTATTATTATTATTATTGTTATTTTCATAAACACCAAATTTAATGTTATACTGTTGTATAGGTGTCAGTGTGTGTGTGTGTGTGTCGAAGGCCACTGGCCTTCTGAGGTCGGCTATACTATGTATTGATTTTTTTGCTAATCTAGTTTAGACCTTTTTACCTTGTGAGCTTTTTACATTACATTGAATCCCCCCGGTAAAATGGTCAAAACAAGTACATTCTATACAGGATCTAAAATAGGAAGGTGTCTGACTGTTTCGCACTCTTTGTCCAGTAGTCCTTTTAACAAACAAACAAACAATGACAACAGCAACAACAAAGCAATTGGATCAAAACAACCCCATTAATATTTTTACTGTAATATAATGTCAGAGTTCATATTCACTCACAATTTAATCTTATAAAACGGTTGTTTAGTTGGTAGTCATCCATGTGTGTGTGAATGGCCATTCAATGGCATTCATCTCATTGTTCATTATTGACTCCTTATTTCATTTTTTTTTTTCAGGGGAAACAAATGCTTTTGCAATGGTGTGAAGCCTACTTGTTCACAAGCTGCTCAGATGGTTCAAGAAGGAGTCAAATGCTGTCAAATTGAAACAAATTGTTCTAGTTTTACTGGGCTGTGTAACCCAGCCTGGTTGGCACCCCTTTACATACCTGACAGAGCGACTGCATTACACTGTGAAGTTGTTGACAGTGGCATAGGACCATATATTAACTCCCGCAGGTGATGATGGATCTTGCATTGAAATTTTCTAGGTGGTGGGGATGGGAGGGGGTCCTGAGCATGTAAACATCTTGGAACTTGCTTGATATCCATTATGATCTAACCTTTTAACCCCTAATATCAAAGAACAAATTCTCCTATCTTTTCCCCATACTTTTATAAAAGCACTGGGAAGAGGTTAATAAAATATCAAGAAAATTCACCTTAGGTGATCATATCCTTAATTCTCATGACCTCAGGGGTTGAATAAGGATTGATATTACAAGGAGAAATTTGATGCTGATCACTGTTAGATGTAATAGTCATATACACATGGACACAGCCTTATCGCCTGTGCAGTTGCAGCCATAGACAAGATTTCTTGGAATAAACCACCTAATATATACTTTATCATAGGCAATCTCTAATAGCCTGTTTTATATACACAAAAAAGGAATTACGTTTCAAAAAATGCATTAAATTTATCATAAAAGAAGGCGATCAAGCTCTATGAAAGAATTCTTGTACATGTACATGTAGTTTTCAAGATCTTGAAATTCTGAATTAATTTTTGTGCCTTAATTAACAAATGTGTTAATTTATTTCATTTCAGATTCACCTTGCATTTAGATGGTTTCCAACTGTCAATCAACAACACACTTCACAACAGATTGGGAGAGGAAGTAACACAGTTGCCGTCATTCTCCCAGCAAACACCCATTCACTGTCTTCCATACGTTGCACCTGTGTGTGTCATTGGATCCCGTCAAATGGCAAATAACATCATTTACACCAACTCAGAATTTGAGAGAATGCAATTTCTAAAGATTCAAGTTAGTTATTTCCTTGGTTTACTTTCTCACTTACAGAGTTTGTAGTGACAGCCAACTCTTTTTAGGACAGGCACCATTCAGAACAGCACCAAGTGTCTGTCTGAGGGAGATCTTGATATCTGCCTTAAAAATCATACTTGGAGTACCAAACTGATTGAGACTCTTACATTGGGATCCGATTTAAGGTGTCCATTTTAGTGAGGTTTAGAGAGATGTAACATTTATTTGTTTTGGGGAATTGTGATATTTTGGCTAAAAAATGCTGACTGCCTTTTTTTCTAAAAATATTGATCTTAATTGAAGGAAACCAAATTAAATTAAGACGAGAAGTCAGTTAATTTAATTTTACAAATTTTGACAATCTTTTCCCCTCTGTCTTTTTTTATATGTTGGGATTCTAGCTAAAACATGACAAATTTAATTTTTCATAGTCAGGTACTCAGTCCAGTAGGTTCTTAACATTTGGGTGCTTACTTATTTAAGAGGGAAAAATATGACAGGCCCCATGACAATGTTTTAGAGTCTGTTACTTCTTAGGGGGGAAATTAATTGAAAAACACCCTCGATTTGAAGGTTTTAATGGTTTCTTGTAGGGTCTCATTTTGAAATTTTAGGCAAGCTTTGATCCCCATCATGAGTTTACATGGATACCCCCTCCACAACCAGGAGATACCCATCAGTACATGCTTCCCTTTGTTCAACTACAGCCCTAAGCTTGTTATTCATCTACCTCTTTTTTTTTTTTTTTAAAGTTTGAGAGTGCAGTTAAAAACTGGTGTGCATCTAAGCAGTATCTATCCTCTGTGGAAGTTAAAGGAGCTCTGTCTCTACCAGACAGAATTTTACTGAATACTGGTGTAAGTATATTTATAAGCATTAATTTAGCCCAAAACTGTCAGTAAATTTGAAAGTACAGTGATTGAGTCCTTTGTAGTCATGGACTTGAGACTGTTCTCCACAACTCCAGCTTATATCAGTTTGTCAGCTGCCGAAACGTTGCAGAGACATTCGTCTGGAAAGAAATCCATCTGGCACCAGTAACCAGAGTATCAGGCCTTCTCAAGAGTTGGTGGGACATCAGTGTGTTTGGCACCCTGGGCTCTCAGCAGTAAAACTACACCTGTCATTGAATTTATGATCATCTTCTCTTGTTTCTGCACTCCAAAATCATTATTTTGTCTGCATTTCCTAAACTCTGACCAGCGTACATGTAATTTTCACCACTTCTGGACTGTTATTTAAAGCCTAAGGCAGAATATGAACTATTCTTAAGTTTTGTATCTTCTTTTTCAAAGGCTGGTATCGTTGAAGTGCAAGCTGACCAAAGAATCGTCTCTAGCAGTGCTGAATGTAAGTATGTATACATAATTTATACCGCATAGCCAACGCATTGCCCCTGCACCCGAGCTTAACAGTACAATAAGCCAGTTCTGGTTTGATGTAATTTATTATCAAATGTTTTGACAGCCAAAGACCATACTCTCGTATTGTCCGCTTGTGTAAGTCACGTGGTCGGCCCCACCCAGCCCTCAGCTCACTCAGTAACTGTCTTGGGATTTGGAGAGGTACAAGATCGGGAGAAGATTTTTGTGGCCTCTGTAGAGCAAGGTAAGGATAATTTTATGAAAGAACTTTACTCTCTAAGACTAACTTTTACAAAGAGACAATTGAATACCGTTCGCAAATGTGCACTACACACCAGAAAACGCTACAACATAAATGAATAAATCAGAGGGCTTGAAGCTTGTACACAAGATCGTGACAATATTCCAATAATATTAATATTTCAACAATAAATTGAACTTATCGTTAATTCTTATGTTCTTTCGTTCATGGATACAAGATGTTTTTAGTGCGTACCTTATATATTGAAATGAAAATTACACTGAATGCACTGGCCAACGCTAATTTTTACCCTGTCACCAAACAATTTTCTTTTTCTTTTCTTTTATTCTTTCTTTTTAACGAACGTTAATAGAAACTGCAGGCAATTTATATTTTTAGGTTGTGAAAACAGAAGTGTAACTTTAATCCGTGTAGAAAAAAAAACTGAATAAAGCAACCAACAAATTCAAAAAAAGGTCATTTTCGTTTTAGATAGGTCCTTTGTTTATTTAAACTGCAAGCAGCTTCTCTTAGGATAGTTGAACGGAGGAGCTAATAAAAAAAGACTTTGACAAGGATGGAGTAGCCACTTTTATAAAGCTGCATTCTGTTTTAAAGGCAGGTCATCCGAGTTCAAAGAACAAAGGGATTCAAACGGACTAAACGTCTGCCAGTTCCTGAGATCGCAGGTTCAGAATACAGGTAACAATCAACAATTATGGTCTGAAGGCATTTCTTAAAGGAGGCTTTAGTTTTTGCACGGAAAGATTCCGGTAATTCATTCCAGATCTTACAACCTAATCTCGAAAATGAGTGGCTCAGTTGTGTCAGCTTTGAGCATTTTATATGAAATTTGCCCGTGGATGCAGACCTGGTTCTATACGAGTGCACAGAATCTACTCGATCAAAAAGATTTATTAGGTTCAGGGGAGCACTTTGGTTATTGATATCATGCATAAGACTGGCTATAGATTTGAAATAAAGCATGTCAACTGGAAGGATATTAGAACATACGAATAACGGGATGGCATGCTCTCTGTTATTGCGGAAATAAATTAGACGTAAGGCTCTTTTTTGGAGGATTAAGATTTTCTCCAGATTTGATTTTGAAGTTTGGCCCCATACTGAAAGACCGTAAGAAACGTAAGGATGGATTAGAGAACGGTAAATATGAAGAAGAATAGAAGTGGGTAGAACGTATCTCAACCGTGATATAATACCAATTGTTTTACTTATCTTAAGCGAAATATAATTAATGTGATATTGCCAAGAGAGGTTGCTGTCGATCAACACACCCAGATACTTAACACAATCTTATTGTTCAAGGTGTGCGAACACATTGTGTTCGCAGTCGAATACTTTTATGTGAAGGCGATTTGCTGTCGCTCTTTGGCGAGGGTGAAATAATACGTAATTAGATTTTTTAGTATTTAAAGTCAACTTGTTAGCTAGTAACCAATCACAAACATTTTCCAATTCTTTGTTTATTATAAGCTCCAGGGTCTTTAAGCATTTGTCAGCAAATAGCAGATTCGTGTCATCAGCGAAACTTTCTTAATTTTAATTTAGACAGTCATTATTTTTTTACTTAACTTATTACACATTAATTATTGGTATATCTTTAAATTATATTCTGTAAATATATACTAATCAACTGCACTACCCGCCTAGATTAGCCTATGCTATTTGCGAGCTAGTGCATTCTTGCCTTACCTTCGTGAAAAATGTGCTTTAATAAATTGAATTGAATTGAATAAATTATACTTGGAGGTTAACCAGCCTTTGAATTCTTTGACACCAGGGTTTCTTTCAGTTCCTTAAGCCGGAGGGCTGTTAAGGCTTTAGTTAAGAAAACTTGCCTGTGTATCACTGAATATTACTGTCCAGTGTTGGCTTTTTTTATTTTTGTTCCAGATTACTTCTAATTGTTGAATTGAATGTGAGGTACAGGAAACACTGCTTTTGATTTTAGGGGTTCAAAAAAGGTCTTAATTCTTCAGGCAAAAAGGGAATTTTGCAGACGTATTTCAGTCATAATTCTGAGAGATGCGCAGAACGTATGCGGAGTAACAAAAGTAGGCACCGTCCTTAATTACTGAAATTATTTTAAAGCAGTTTTGTGTTGTTTCAATAAACGTTGTATTGTAAAAACAAAAACAAAAAGGTTACAGACGACAGACTGTGTCAGGCCCAAGAAAGCTAACTATTTGCCTCTTCTGCTTGTGTTGTTGTTTGTTGTTTCTGTAGATAGTTATCCATGCCAAGTGATATCAGGCAGTATAAGTGGTGTCATGGCACAGTCGTTTGTTGTCCTGGT
Organism: Pavona decussata; assembly: GCF_977016875.1. Lineage (NCBI taxonomy): Eukaryota > Metazoa > Cnidaria > Anthozoa > Scleractinia > Agariciidae > Pavona > Pavona decussata. The sequence goes on from NW_028145699.1 coordinate 124,235, forward strand.
CAAGTTAAAGAATCCTTCTAACACAGACACATTTCATCTGGTACGATTTGAAGGTGGGGAAGTACGTTCCATTTAATTTTTTTATTTGCCTGTATGGCAGTCGCTTTCTTTTCCAGAGCGCGGGGGATTCGTGAAGTCGAAATGGGTCCAATAGAGAGTTTTAGATCCGAGTTTACCGCGAACTGCAAACCGCTGGAGGTCACGTGACCAGTCTTTCACTTCACGTTTGAGGTTTTCGATGTGCGTTTTCAACGTGGAGAGGTAGGTTTTCACGTATGTCATTTACCTGAAAGCTTTTAGCGTATAACTCTTGTTTTATCACACGTAATGGTACAAAAATCTTGCCAAGCAAGTCTTTATCCATTAACAGAGGCACAAATTCGGGCAAAATGCTAAATTTGATAAATCCTATTGGATCTTGAAAACAAGTGCCATTCATGGCTGCTGATTCAAAATGGCGGCCGTACATTTGCAAAAAGAACTAAATCGAATTACGTTTGAACGTCGAAACGCAAACGGGTAACCGCAAACCGCGGCTAGAGGTTCGGGGTAAACTCGCATCTAATACCACGTTTACGACAAACGGCAGAACTGAGCATTTGACCATGTTTATCGCTCGCTGTTTTCAGTTTCTTGGTAGAATTGAGTAGTTTTGCGTTAGCATAAAGGGTCAGAATTGTTTTGCACTATTCTCATCGATGTACTTAATATTATTTCAAGAAAACATCAACGCGAATGTCACGTTTGCCGTAAATGGGCGGGCTATTCTAAATCTCTCTATTTGCTAACTTTGTAAACATTTCATCAATCTCCAAAACTTGACAAACTTGATACTTTAAGTGAAAAAAGAAACTCCTATGCAAACGTACCATTATTGATAAGTGTTATTTCAGTTTGATCATGTGGCAATTGCGGTTTCTGTGACCTACTGTCTGTAATTGGCAGCGATCAAGGTCTTGAAATCTTCATTACCCGTGTGATTCAGAAAAGCTGGAACACTTTTTTTCAAATCAAACTTGAAAGGCAAAAATACAAGACGAATTATTTGTAAAAACAAATACTGACATAAGAAATGTTTCCGTCTCTTCCCGTTTACAGATTTTCTTGCGGGTTGCGATCCCATGTGAAAGTTTTAAAACTGTTCCTAGTCTTTTTGATCAATTGTCAGCGTAATTATAATAAACTTCCACACGTCCACTGCAGGACTAAAGTTTACTTCCAATGCGTAAAGTTTTTGAAAAACGTCCAGTGAGAATTGAGACTTCAACCTCTGCCAATTTATGTTTCAGTTGTTGTTGTTAACGACTGCTGTTGCGAGGTTCCATGAAAACGCCAACTAGGATAACTGTCAATCGGCTTGTAAGGTGAAGTGAACCGTCAGAGGAAGGTGCTATTTTAATATATCCTTCTGTCTACAGGCTCATCGAACAGTGGAGTTTGGACACTACTTTTTCAATTTCCAACTGCTCTTGATTTCGCGGAAACAGGTGATCAGATACATATAACCATCATCCGGTTTCATAATTTGTTGTACAACAGATTACACTTTTGGCAAATAGACCCTTCTCCTAAATGGCGGCCGAAAATTTAAATAAGTTAAAATTAAAAACGTACACCAGCACTAGAAAGAGCACTTTTACTTTCGTAACCCTGCAAAGTTTTAGCATATCAGGTGTAATATCAGCTGAGGAAATTTAAGTTGAAAAGTGAAAAATTTACAGACGTTTGTATGACTGGTGGTATGACGTATACCCCCAGTCATACAAACGTTTTTAAATTTGTCAAATTCCACCTTACATTTCCTAAGCTGATATAACACCTAATATGCTGACACTTTGCAAGGTTACTAAAGTAAAGGTGCCCTTTCCAGTACTGGTATCAGTTTTTCATTCAGTTCAATTTTAACTCATTCAAATCTGTTGCTGCCATTTTGGAGAGTGCGTTTTTTGATGACTGAGTTAACGGCCATACAATTAGAGAAATTCATGAAGTCTTTCTTAGCTTGTTTGGGCTTTAGATCTTTCTAACACTTTTTTCTTAGAGATTTGAACTGTTTAGAACAAAGGAAATTACAATAAGTCTAGATTTCGTTGCTCTTTTTAATTTGTAACATGTTTTCATAAGAAAAAAAACTTAGAAATAGATCATATGTAGGACGTCTTAATGAATTATGCCGAGTTTTATCCGTAAACGTTAATTGCTTAGACTTTTGATTTATATAATTGGCTCCGCGCGAAGTCTAACAATCGATCGTATTTTGTGGCGAGTATGCAAGCCGTAATTCTGAAACCTTGTGTTGGGAGTTGTTTTTCAGATTCTTTAGCGTGATCTTGTTCTCACTTTTTATATTTCGTTTTATAAAGATCAAGACATCTGGCAGAAAATCGAATCTAAGTTCAATAGACAAGATTCTCAAGCTTCATCGTTGGCACTGAGTGGCTTGTCGTTTACGGCTGTTGTCTGCAAAAGTTTGTTTCTTTGGGGAAATGCTTTGCTTTACAGGTATTCAAAATAATAATAAAGTTACACGTTGTATTATTTTTCCAGCTTTTTACGAACAACATGATCCTGGGAACGAGACAGTCGATCTCTTGTTTGAATATAACGGTACACAATGTTTTTGGTTGGCATCTGAATGTGGCCCGGAGTTGTTGTTGGTTCTCGTCCTTGCTCCGAGAGGTTTTTCTCCGGGTACTCCGTTTTTTTCCTCTCCTCAAAACCAACATTTCCAAATTTAATTCGATCAGGATTATTGTGAAGCACATTATCATGAGCCTCTGGCTCATAATAATGCTAGCTGAAATTACATATAAAACAACTTTTACTTTACTTTTTTATAACTGGGTTCTAATTTGGGAATGAACTGGTTATAATTCACTTCTCAGCTACATTACACACTATAACAATTGTATTAATCTAGAACTGATTAATTAACTTTCTTCAGTGTGCTGTAGCTTAACTATGCAATTAGTGCAAAATGCCGTTGGCCATGAGAGGGCTATTTGCGATGACTAAAATTGATGAGCGTCGATAAACAACAGCCCAAAGAGAACGAAAATTTAAACTCTTATTCCTTCGATTCTTCTTTTTTAAAGATCAACAGTTTCAACTCCCATCAGCTAGACAGTTCTAATATGAACATGATTCAATATTAAAAATAGATTTGTATCTGTAGAAATTAAAACTTGGGGGGAGATGGAGGAGTTTTCACTGAATACAGCAAACTGTGTTGATCCCCTGTGCCTGGTAGAAGACAAGAGAAACAAAACTAAAAGGTTATGATAGCGTTTCTCAGCCCAATAGGATCATTGCATTATTTTAAAATAATAATTTCTCGCACCTTTTTTTTCAGTCCAGACGGCGGAATTTCTATTCACTGGCTCACTATCTTTCCTCACGGAAACACAACTATTGTAGTGTTCACTTCTTCACCGTTTGATGGGACTTTTGCTTTCCTTACAGACAACCAGGAGGTAAGAATGACGAGTCTAAATGATACTGAGAATTAGTGTCTATACCAAAATTGGAAAACTTTTCTCGCGTGCATTCTGTACACTAAAGTAATTGAAGATAATGCTATCGCGTGCTTACTTACTAAGCTAATGGGAACTAATTATAACGGCTATTCAGTTGAATCGTTCCCGCACTCTACATACCAATGCACGTCATTTCCTACCACAAGAGGGCCCCGGACTTTAAACTGCGCTAAACATACTACAAATATCGAGAAACTGTTGGCACCCAACAAAATACCTGTTTAAATTCCCTCTTCCGAATTGAAGAAGTCCGTAGTCTATGAATTCAAAACATTCTAATAACATGAGAATAGTTCCGCACCTTCAAACGATGTTCCATTCTGGGTAGTTTTATCCAGATAATAGAGAGATTAAGAATTACGTTTTCGACACACGACAGAAATGACCTCTTGACCATGTTTATCCTTTATGTGACGCTCGCTGTTCTCAGTTTCTCAGGAAAATTGAGTAGCTTTGCGTTAGCATGAAGGGCCAGGACTGTTTTGAACTATTCTCATCTATAGACCTTTTTCAGAAATGGCGGCTGATTTATTATTCTTTTCAAAATATGTTAATTAGCCTTACTAACCTCGTTTTAGGGTAAAAATTCTATTGAAGTTTGCCCATGCTAGCGAGGATAGTAAGGCTAATTTCCATGAAAATAAAAGAATAATTGACCGGCTGCCATTTATGAAAAAGGTCTATGTACTCATTTTTTTTTTTTATAAGAAAACATAAACGCCAATCTCAGGTTTGCCGTTTGCCGTAAATGCAATTCTAAATCTCTCTTATATAATTTAACGCCCAAAGCCCTTAAAGCCTTAACTCAGTTGCGCTCAGGCTAACGGAAAGTTTAGGAAAAAGATGTGGTCAAAGTACTGTTTGTATGCAATATAGATAAGGGGGTTAGTTTCTAAAGAAACTGTGTTGGTGCGTCGGTGGATTAGTGGAAACGAATTTTTGGTTTAGTCAACAGTGATCGTAAGGCAGTTTGGCCACCGTAAGATTCGGAAAAGAGTTTCGGAAACTGAGGATCTACCAAATAAAATGAGCAACAAAGATTCCTGGCGGGGAGATGAGTGCTACCTCGGCTGCGACCGAAGAATGAGTGAAATCAGATTCGAATGCTAAAGAAGGGCTACCGCTTGAAACGTCAGCACGTAAGAATCTTTACTGCGGCCAAATTACCTCATCAATTCTGTTGTCACTGAAAACCAGACATTTGAATGTAATAGCCTGATGTTTAGAAATAAAACTTGGGCTTCATCTGAAGTCTTGAGAATGGCTTCGTGAATGCAGTTTGTTTTGTTTATTACTTAGTTCAGTTAGTTTGGTTTCTGTTCTGATGACAGGTTTGGATTGGCCAATCACGCTCCGCTAACGTGCAACGCCTGAAAAGCAGTCTGGGACCGACAGGGTTTTCACCGGGCGTATTCGACCAAAATGATGCATTTACTGTGTCGATATTCTTTGACTCTGGCGGAAGGCTACAGAAGGTTAGTGCTTACGAAAAAGGTAAGGAACAGTAAGGGAAGGTTATGAAATGTTTCTGAGTATTCAAAGTTAAAACTAAACTCTGGTTGATGAGATAAAGTGGTCACGTGTGGTGTAAAATTAATGGTCATTGCATTTACTTAGACACAAGCATTTGCCTCCCTTTTCCTCTCTTTCCTCTCTCTTTCTCTCTGCCTAGATATACGCCGTGAGGGAAATTGTGAATTTAGCAGTGAATTTAGTGAGTAATAAACTAATTGAGGCATAAAAGAAGAACTGTTTGATTGAATCAAATGATGCATCATACTTGTCTAGAAAATTTGAAAAAAAAACTTTTGAAAGCACTCAAAATAAAACCTCAAAAATTGAAGACGTCATAAAAGTTTAGTGCTTGGGGCTTAGATTCTCTTTCGCTTGTTAAGGTAAGCAGGCTCATTTTATTGAAAACACACGGGTTGAAATTACCCGATGTTGCTTTATTAACAGATCATTGCTGAGGAAGATTCCAACAGCGAAACAAAGTGTACCTCTCGTGAGGAGCTTCCGATTGGCAGAATCATTTCGCGGCAGATATTCTCTCAAAAACAGGGGGAAAACATAAAATCCTATCAAAAGGCGAGGACAAACGCAACGTCTTGCAACAGGGGAGAACCGTCGACGCACAGCCAACGTAGAAATGTACCGCGAGCATGCCCTTTTGCACGAATCAACTTTGAAGCGGGACACGATGTGCTTTACACAAGGAAATGCTTTTACAAACTTGAGCCGTCTGTTCAGTTAAGCAGTGGTCTCGTCCAGAAGACTAACACGCTTCATGAGTACTTCTCCAGGGTATACACGAAGGTGAACTCTGAATGCACTGGCATTAGCAAGGATACGAGACAGGCTACCAGGGATTTCTTGCCCGAATTGATTTATCTTGGGCGGTCCGAGGGGTACTCTTTTGTGTTTTATCTTTATCTCGACTACGACTTTCAAGTTGGTGAGTTTTCTTGTTAATGCACAGGATTCCCATCCGCTGCGAGAGTGGTGGACTGTGCTTGTGGGTATCTTAACGGTCAATGGCACATTCAAAACAAACGTTCACGAAGAACGATTGAGGGTCAACAAAAATACCCTTATCGTCAGTTGACGGTCAAAATTTCACCAATTCTGACACTTAACGTTAGTGAACACTTTCTCGCGAATAGTGCGGCTCGAGAGGCTGCATTGAGACAAAATGAACACACACTGTTGGAATAATCACAAAGTAGAATGTAAGAATGAAAACTACCTATTAAGCGACGCTTTCCTTGGCGTTGCTGTCGTGATTCCTGAAAGTCCTTACGAGGGGCTGGGGGAGGGTTAATCGGGTATATTAGTGATGGGGGATGCGAATACCTTTTTTGAATGAAAGTTAGCAACCGGGGACTCAGTTTTGATTTTGAAATTTTCAAGTCATTGATCCAGTTTTTTCCTAATAAGCCTTTCTTGGCTTTAACAACTTTGCCTCATTTGCACCTTCCGGTCACTACCTTTAGATTTTAGTACGACTACGAGGTTTTCAATAGACAAAAGCGCGTGAGTGATCGCATGAACCAGGGTCATTTTGGCGGGAAAACAAGAATGCCGCCGTCATTTTACTACGAGTTTTAATGTGAGAACGGCGTAGTGACGAAAACGAGTCTTCGAAACGTAGGTGATCCGGTGTCTCTTTGGACCGCGCAAAAGTGCCTAGCTATCATTATTCAAAACAACTGCGTCAAGTTCATTCCTCACAAAGAGTAAAATGAAGCTTACTGGGATATATCTCTTCTTCGTACGTCGCTAAAGGCGTGAAGTCAATTCTCGTATCCGTAGTCGCACTCTTACTAGAGTATAAACGTCTCTATTGTTTGCCCAATAACGTACTGTCTCAGCCCCTCCCTCTGACAGAGAAATATTTTAAGTCTCCTTGATGAGATGCAATTTACGGACCGTAAACTCTTTTTTAGGGAACGTGACACAAGTTCATGGACCGAACGAACTATAAGGACCGTAAAGCCAGTCAGCCCTTGAGTATTATCAAGACCGTGAAATATTTTAAGTCTTCTTAATAAGATGCAATTTACGAACCATAAACTCCTTCTTTACGGACTTTGAGTGACGTTCACCGACCGAACGAACTGCAAACATAGTATTACGGACCGATACAGTGCGGGTGTATTGGAAAACCCTCTCGTGGAGATTTCTCAATTCATTTACAGTCTAAGCTATATCTAATTTCCTCAGAAACCAGAGCACACGACTGGAGTCTCATCCACCTCCAGACATCGTTTCACGTGTCAGACGCCACGGTTTTAAATGTAACGTCAACAAGAACAGAAGTCATTGGGAAAAAAGCTGTCAAATATGAGGTGAGTTTCAGCATAAAAAGTGTGCAGCATATTAAAGACTAGGAATCCTAAGGGGAGCAGTGATGGCACAGTGGTGAGAGCACTCGCCTCCCGCCAATGTGTCCCGGGTTCGATCCCCGGATTCGGCGTCATATGTGGGTTGAGTTTGTTGTTGGTTCTCGTCCTTGCTCCGAGAGGTTTTTCTCCGGTTACTCTGCCTTTCCCCTCTCCTCAAAAACCAACATTTTTAAATTCCAATTTGATCTGGAATCTGAGGGCCACAGGTTTGTCAGTCGTAACAGACTGTTAAGTGTCACCCTCTTTAAACAAATTTTATTTATTTAATTTGATTTAAAATTTTGGATCCTAGAACCGCCATCTTACTTTGGAAGCCTGGGTCAAGGTGTTCAGAGAGTAGGAAACAGCGCGAAAAAGAATATGCGAGAGAGAAAATCCAAGGGGCCTCCTCGCTACATTCTTGTGTTTTTATCGCTCGCATATTTTTTATTTATTTATGTTATGTGTTTCTTACACTCCTTTCCAGTATCTAAGAGCGGCTAACGTGCTACTCAGCCTCCCCATCTACAGGCCTGCGCTTGACAAGGCAACGCTCTTATAATTCGTTTTTTTTTTTTCTTAGCGAATCCATCCATTTTGAATCGGCTTACTCGACTTTCCCCGCCCTTTGCACTAAAGTTCGCACACGTGTTAGGTATTCAGACCTCTTTCACTAAATATATTTCCTACAGGTAATCGTGCAAGACAGCGGACTCAGACTCCCACAGTACCGTTCGGGTGAAGAGCTGACTCCCGCGTCTTTACACATTCAGGTGAATGAAACAATTTATGGTAACTTTTGACATTTAAAAACGACCCTTACCGGTTCCTGTTCAGATCTTGTTATTATCACGCAATGAAAAGGCTAATGAACGAATATCAAAGTAGTTGGAAACTTTTTCTTGAAAGGTTACTTTTTTCTGGCGTCATTTTTGACAAGAAAGTAGAAAAACTGTTTATGATACTTTAGATCGAGGTTTTCCGTAAATGTCTGAAGAAAACGTCGTTATCTTTGGATTTAGCAGGCTTTTCTTTTTTCAGTCTATCCTTACTCTCGGGGACTAGCTTGCGCTCAGATGTCCTAAGAGAATCTCTTCTTTCCGCTCAAAGGAAACAGAAGGCGGCCGCGCGCAGGCTATCGGGGAATTTCTACTTTCGGGTAGCTGAAGGATATACTGCAAATAGATCGAACAAATGAGAAAAATGGGGCGAATGAGAAAATATACCACCTTTTTTCAGTTTGTACATATTAAGTGCAAACCGATAAAGGGTCGGTTTCTAAAGAAACCGAAGTGCTGCGTCTAACATCGAGACGCACAGAATTAGTACTAGAATATTTATCTTTATGATGAAGCATGACCTTGTATTCCACTCACAGTTTATTCTTATAGCTTTCACACATAGGTCACATTTTTTTCACCTTTTTTTACACATTTCACCCTTCACCCTACACTCTCTTTGCATATATATATTGCGCGCGCGGAATATTTTCTCATCCCTGATGACGCCGTTGATCAGCGAAAGCTTGGATTTTAGTTTTTCAATCAATCAATAATCAATAAATCTTTATTTTCAATCAATCAATCAATAAATCTTTATTTAAACACGGTAAAATCCATCAGGAGTATAAAAATTAGAAATAACCTAACTATCCTAAACAAAATTCAAAACCTGACTACAACTAATCTAACTAAAACCTGTTTTTCATGAATGCCTTACTTTTAAACAGCAGTTTAAGGCCTCAATAGAACAGTTTTATATATTCTTAACCACGCTGCGGAAGGACAACATGAACAGATTATTAACAGCTGGCCAAAACATGATCAAAGTGACTGGAAAATGTAGCAATGTTATATCTTGGATTGAAATGAGCCAAGACAATTTGCCACAGTCAAGTAGATTTTATATGTTTTTCGGGTTTTCAGTTTTAAAAAAATGATGTTTTTATATGTTTCCCTGCAGATTTGGAATTCTGGTTTATCCTGTACCACCGGTTATGGCAGCAAAAGCGCTCTCCAGGTATACAACGTATTATTAAAAGCTGATCATTGTAAAATGCAATTACAAGGATTTGATTGGCTTAGCGGCCATGGTATGAGCCATTATACCATGCCCGAGAAATAGCGAACATTAAGTTGGCTTCTGTTTCTTCTTGCAAAGCGAAAGATCAAGATCTAGTAATGTTTCGCGATTGTTTTAATAAAACAACTATTCCACTCGCGTTTGTTGGATATGAGATTATTATAGCCAAAGAGGCGCTACGCGCCTCGTTGACTATCATCTCATATCCAACGCGCGCCCGTGGAATAAATTGTTAATTATGCTATTTAACTTGAACACTGTTTAGCTTGGGTATCAATCGTCGATTTACGCTAGGGCAACGACCCGATGGAAAATAGTCTTTGCGCTCGTGCTTAGTCCAACTAAAACGAGAATTCCAAAGAAGGCACGAAACGTTGGCAAGAGTGCCCTAAGCTCTCGCCCTTGTTTTACCTGAAAATTTCATAACTTGTCATCGACTTCTTTTCGTACTCTCCCAGAATGGCCAATCTGCTTACTTTGTACCAGAACGCAAGACATACTTTGTTGAATTACAGTTAGTAAACAGCAAAATTTAGGTAGAGAGAGGAAGTACAGGGACCCATGCCGTTGCCATAAAGCAGAGTTTGAAACCGATACTGCTCCGCCGGTTAGTTTAGCCCTACTTTGAGCAACAGGGCACTGCTCGCTTTAACTTTCAATTCTCTAGTGAGATCCCTGATCGATTCTCCAGCGTCCTCAAAGGGTTTGATTAAATAATGTACATCAAAATGTCGGGAAAACCGTTTTGGGCATTTACCTGGCTCAATTTCGGTTTCAAATACATAACTTGTTCTTACGTTTCCCAAAGTTAACGCTTTGTGATGTATTTTCTTTTTGTTCTCTGTTAGGGTTCATACATACTGACTGTATTACTCGGGTGTCCCGCGGGTCTAAAGCTCATGTTTGATCCCGAGGCCTCTAAGAACGCCACAGGCAAAGAACACTTCTGTTCTCCTGTTAATGACGTACCTTGCTTCTATTTTTACAGAGGTAATAACACTTTTGTTATCTGCTGTTTTGATACTTACTTGGTGTGGAATATATATCTTTCAGTTGACCCACATACTTAATTTAAAAACCATACAGACAAGCACGCTCTTTTCTCCTAGTGGTTATGAACAAAAGCAAAGCAAAATGATTTTTTCCCGCGCTTGCCACCGGACGTGCACTTTTTTGCGCTTGGCATTGGATACACGTTTTCCCGCGCTTGACACCGGACAAACATCTTTCCGCGCTTGGCCTTGGATTTGCGTTTGCTTTCCCGCGCATGAAATCGGACGTTCTATCTGCCGTCGCGCTCGGCACCCGACGCCATTTTTCGCTACCGAAGCTAAGAGAAAAAGAAGCGAAGGTTCACGAGAAATACAACTTACCAATCGAAATTGAATTCTTATTGTTACGTTGTATTTCTCGTGATTTGGCCTCAAATTTGCTAGTTACTAGCCAAAGGTTTGTCTCGATTGCTTGTTGGCAGATTTTCTTCCAGTCTTTAAATTGTTGGACCTAGCTACAGGACAAATAACGCAGTTTCTAGGAAAGTATGGACTAAAGATAGTGGGTGGTGGACCGACCTATCAGTCAATAACCGACTACACAGAGGAAGAACAGATAAAATACAACTACCAAACTACAAGGTAACCCCTAAACGCATCTCTAAACGTAGGAATAACTCGGCTTACCTCCGACAGATTGCGAAGTAACAAGTTTAAAAAAGTGGATGGACATTGATTGATTTTTTTTTTCTTTTTATAAACTGCTTCTTCATTTTTATTTCAATTTCTTTTTTTAAATTTTATGTAAGGATTAGTATCATTTTGTATCTCTACTATATAGTTTTATAGTTTATAAATTTAGTTAGGGGACCTACGTGTTACATAGGGCTAACCTAACGGTCCTCTTTTTCAATTTTTTTATGTGCAATGTTTATTGCATATGCATTTGAAGAATGCCTGATTATTGTTAAGTTAAAATCCTCGACAAGGAGCGGATACAACTCGGCCCTTCTAGGCAAATACTCGTTTTCATTTCGAAAAAACTTATAAATGTATTGAGCCGAAAAATTCTGAGGTATCCCGATTGAGTCCAGCTTTAAGGTAGATACAGCTAAGTTTTCAAATTTAACTGAGAACTGAGAAAGCAGCTGTTACTAGCACATTCTAAAAGCGTTCTATTAAAATAAGAATTACGAATACAGCTTTGTAGAGGCTCCTTTAGGGAAGTCCAAGGCCCTTCTGTATTTGTGAGATTACTCCTCTCTGTCTCCGGGGTTCTTTGTTTGTTTCCCTCATATGAAATGCATTAAAATTGGGTATTGGAAAGCCAGACTATATTGGGGCTTTGAGGCTTGAATAAATTGCATGCTAATCGTTGATTGAAGATTTGATGCATTCCAACTTCCTGTTTGGAGCTAAATCCATGAGTCAAAATAACGTAAGAAATCCCCCCTAAATGTATTGTTTTGGACCTATCATGGATCATGACTCAGATATTGCTGTTAAAATAACTCTTGAAACATTACTTTGGAAGCAAAGATTCCCTCTTATGGTAGCATTTTGTCTAACATGTATCTGCGATAGTTAACCCTTTAAGTACTAACAGTAATCAACATCAAATTTCTCCTTATAATATCAATGTTTATTCAACCCAAGGTTAATTTTCTTGACATTTTAATAACTTCTCCCCAGTACGTTTATAAGAAAAGTATGGAGACAAGATAGGAGAATTTGTTCTCTGATATTAGGGGTTAAAGAGTTAAGTAAGCCCACCCAAACGAAGACAATAGTAGCTACTTCTTATGGCGCCTTTTAGTTGCAAATGTGATCTAATTTTTCTTCTTCTAAGTAGAGAAATCCAGGAAGATAACGTAATTTCTTGTCATCAAATTTTTAGTTCCATGGCGTCGCTGATTTGGGCTTCCAAACTAAAGACATTAGGAGACATTCCTGTCTTTAGCAGTACCACAAATGGCATCAGGTCAGTGAGTGTTTTACAGCGCTATTTCATTAGCTTTATGGTTTGTTTTTGTTCAGTTGTTCATTTAAATTTTTGTTTGTTTGTTTGTATTTGTTTTGGTATCGTCGCATTGCGTATTGTAACTTCGCTTTTGCGTACTATTGGCTAAACCACAGCCAAGTAGGGAGCAGGAATGACGATGTGGCGAGAGCACTCGCCTCTCACCAGTGTGGCTCGGGTTCGATTCCCGGACTCAGCGTTATATGTGGGTTGAGTTTGTTGTTGGTTCTCGTCCTTGCTCGGAGAGGTTTTTCTCCGGGTACTCCGGGTTTCCCCTCTTCTCAAAAACCAACATTTCCAAATTCCAGTTCGATCCAGAATCTGAGGGCCACAGGTTTTTACAACCTAGTTAAATTTAGAAGGATATTTGCTGCTTAGCTATAGTACAAGCTAAGAACCTCCACCTCCTTGAACATTCCCGAGGAACTGAACAGATAACTAAAGTTTGGTCACGGAAGGTCAAGGCGGGAGTTATTTTGAGTCATGTGCCAATTGGAAGTGCCTTTATTTTATCGGTTATGAAAAGAGTGAGGAAAAGATATGTGCTCTTTGAATACGTGCTTACAAACGCTTCGTCTGGGCTACAGATTTTCCGGCGCTTTTTTCCCGCGCTTCCCAAAGGGTGCACTTTGTGGTATTGATTTAGGCAGATAACTTTCAATCGTGTCATATGCTTCCTCCACGCCACAGATTTTGTCGCGCTTTTCTCCCGCATTTACGAACGGTTCCTCGTTTTGCTGTTTATATTTGCCAGAAATTCCAGTCATGCTTGATTTGGGGATACAGGATTTTTCCGAATGCTCGGAGTTAAATTCCATCAAGTGCACATGATGTTTTCCGCGCTTGCCAGAACCTGTATATTTTGGTGTTGATCTGTAGACAGGTAGTATCTCATCATCTCAAATGGACGGGAATAGAATGAAGAATTGTAAGACGATTCATGTTGATTTGTTACATCTTTTGCAGCTGGTTGTGTGGCACTCAAAGTCCGTGTGCTAACGTTGGCCCTAACTTTCCAGATAATGCGGAGTATTACTTCAAGTTGGAGTTTTCAAACAGGTACAGTAAAGAAAGGATCAACAAGAGATTATTTATAAACTGTCTTGTAGTTTGACGGTTACTATTGCGCGGGGAAGCTATTGGTCCAGACATGCATTAGCGCGATCGAAAAGTTGCTGAACTCACGTTTATAGTGGTTATTTTGTTATGAAGATTCGAGTTTCAATACAGGCGATATGAGAAGGCTTGGCAATCGGCAAATGGCACGAAGGCAGACAACTTGAAAAGGAGAACAGGAGTGGTAGAAACATGACTTTTCGAGGCCAAGGGAAAATCTTCAGAGAAGTAAAGAACACAAATAGATGAACAAATTATGACGGATATGATAACAGAGGCTGGGGCTCCTTGTCATTTATGTTGGAATTAAACTAGACTAGTGTTTGTACTATAGACTGTAAAACAGTCTACATTTGTTGCATTGGTTTGCAGTACAGAGCTGCGTGGTCGAGACGCTCCTCTCGAGTTCAAGCTTTCGATGATTCGCGTCTTCATCAGTGAACTTTGGGAGGGGGAGGGGGAGGGGTAGGTGGGGAAACAAATGTCTTGCAGGATATCTTTTAATTTCGATTCTCCGCTAAGAGACGCCATGTTCCACATCATTTTTCTAATTCGTAGCTTTTTATAGAGGTTTCTAGTATGTATGATGACTCGCTGTTATGCCTTAAATATCGCTGTTGTTGTTCAAATTGTTTTCAGGGTGGTAGATGCCGACTCATCCAACTGTGATTTCACGTTCCGTTTCCTCATCCGTGTTCACGGCTTGCCTCCGGGCTCTTTCAACCCATCCTCTGTTATTGTACTGGTAAGTGGTACGTTCGTACGCCATTAAAATGCCTTTTATCGATAAGATGCGACTTATGGTTCCATGCAGATCCCATCGGGATCGGAAATCCCCCTACCCCCGGGAGGGCAGACTCAATAAAGTTTCAAACAGGCAGGCCCCACCCGTACGGTTCAACCCCCCTAGAGAACTGATCATAACAAGCTTGCTCGAAGAGGACCCACCTTACCTGGGGTACGGGGGTGGGGGTATCGAACGAAGACCCAACCTATCTCATGAACATTACGGAAAAAATTTTGTTGGCTTTGAAATTTGAGTTGACACAGAAATATTTAGCTACTGTAGCAAAAGTGAGGCTTGAATGTCCTGGTCATTTTTACCGCTGGAGAGAGGGGTGGCTATGCAGTAACGACACCATCTTTTGAGGTTGAGGAAGCGGGGTGCAGGGAGAGACCACCATCTATTTTGCGGTTTGGTGGGTCCTGTTCGAGTATAGTAGTTTTGGCGTCTTCCTTTAGTTTTACCGAAATGGTATCCCTTTTTTATACGTAAAACAAAACGTGCGTTATCCCCGCTCCTTATACGTCAACAATAATCCAAAGACTATTCCTCTTCAGGATTTTTTCTGGCGGCAAGCGTAATCAGTTTGAGTTATATTTCTTCAAGGGATTTCTACTCAATTTCTGCTACCCTCTCAACTATTTGAATTTAATTGCTACCTTTTCCGTTCACACATTGTTAAAAATCTCAGTTTGCGAAAGTTTAATAGTGTTGTTAAATACTACCTATAGCGTTAACCGTCTTTACAAACTCGGCAGGTGATACCCACTCGCCATCGCCTGCAGCTTTTTTGTACCCAAGGAGATTATCAAATTTGAGCAAAACTCAGTAAATACGTGCAGGTGGGGCTCCATCGATCCCATCAAAAGTAAAGTTGTGCGACATGCAATTTCGTACTTTGCCTCTAGTTTTAAAGCCCTGGCAGAGACAGGATGGTTGACATTTGACGTCTTTTTGTCTCTTCTCTTTGCAGTCTTGTATTGGTATCTTGGCTACTCTCATTTTAACCTTGTTTGCGCTTAAGAGACAGGAAGCCAAGCTTTGGTCTCAGCTTAAGGGTGTGTTTATTGAAGGAATGTATGGCACGTGCAGAGCGAGGATGTACAGCTTTCGTAAAAACAAGGTTGATACACTAGCCAACGAAGTTCAGCTGGAAACTGTGGGTCGAGGTATTTTCCGATATGCAGTCTTACTTTTGTTTTGTTTTTTTTAGACTTACGGCTGACAACCCGCCTCTTGACTCTACAAAAAAGAAGAAAAAGAGAACTTTCTTCTCTCAACAAAAGAAGAAAGGCTCTGCTAGCAGTGCTAGCTGGGTGACTTTCTACATGCTATTTACTGACTGACTGACTGACTGACTGACTGACCGAGCGGCCGACCGACTGACTAACTGACGAATCGACTGACTGATTGATTGATTGACTGACTAACTGACTGACCGACCGACCATCCGACCGACTGACTAATTGCCTGATCGACTGACTGATTGACCTATTGGCTCAATTAATGATTGACTATATTGGCTGGCCGAAGGAATGACTGGAAAGAGATCACCCTGGTTGTGCTGAACACATTAGTCCTTGACTCAGTTCGAAACCGTTAGCCCTATCTACCTGTCTGGTTGATTAGGTGACTGCCTGACTGGCTGACTATCGCTTACTTCAGGTGATCGTTACATTGGTGGGCCGGGGTTGCCACTTCTCTCGCCATAACCCCAGTTAACGAACAACCGTCCTACTTTATTGCTACTTTCCTCCTGAGTTTAAGAACTTCATGATATGCTGTCTTCAAATATAACTTTTCGTTTTCTCTCTATCTACAGACACAAAAGTCAACGAAGGCTCCCAAAGCGATGTTGGTGTTTCTGTGGACATTAGAGGAAATGATTCAACAGCGCGTCAATACTCCGTTACAAACGTTTAACCCTGAGTTTAACACCTCTGCAGCGTGAAGCAAATCCGACAACGCTGTCTTATTAATATTATATTGGGCTCCTTTCCAGCGAGTTCCGAACTGTTGGTTTAAGCTTGCAAATTGTATAGCCTCAGTGCATGTTATTTGCGCATTTTGCCTGAAACAGCCGCCATAAAGTTTTCCCAGTATTGAGATACTTTGCATTCCCCATACTACTCATCCAACCTATTTTGCCTGTATGCTATTGGTCCAATGCTGCATGAAGCAGGTGCCTCGATCTTGTCCCAGCAATGCATTTCCTTTGCAAGCTTCGGAACACTGGTCCAGTGAATCCCAGTTTGGCTCTAATTCCACTGATCTTTGTCACGCTACATTTTTTGGCAAATCGTTTGTTTTTACATCTCCTTCTGTTACAATCGCTAGAATTTGTTCAAATTTTCTACAACTTGAATACTCCGTTACATTTTGAAAGAAATTTTGTCAAGCGATAAAACTGGCACTTAGTGGTCAAAGTGCTGGTATTTCACCCTCTGTTGATGTCTTTGCCAAATGATTACACGTTGCCACGTGGCTTACTTACATCAGATTGGTCTCACATAGACTAGACTACCGCCATTAAGCCGGAATAATATTCGCAGTTACGTTGTGGAACAACTGGAGAAACGGCTCTTTAAAACAGGTTTTCAGAGAATTGTCACGTAACATAACTTGTACAAGCGCTCATCCAAGCTTCAGATTTTGACTGTTAGTCTGGCCCAAATGCGCTTTGGTCAAATTACTGTGTTTTGTGTGTCATGGAGAGGTTGAAATAAAGTTAACTTTACAAATTGGACGTAGCTGTTCAGAAGATTGTTGCATAATGTCAAATTCTTCGTCTTTGACCGCGTGAGTCTTAAAGGTAGATAAAGAACGAGATTTTAAAGTCTCAATGACTTTACTCTTGAAAGTCAACGAGAACGCATGAGAGTTGTAAGGGTAAAGAGATTGGAAAGTTTATAAAAACCTTACCACGTGAAAAACTAAAATTGGCTTTTAAGAGCCCATTTTGAAGATTTTAGAAGACCATTTGCACGAAAAGAGGTCCAATATATTTCAACTTCTCATAATAAAATTTACGATAAATTGGTGAAATCTGTGCGTTGTGTTTGACGCAGTTCTGCAAATTCCAATATTTTTTATTTGGGATAAACCCGCAAAGCCGCACTTTAGGATAAACTCTAGTTTCGTGGACATTAGCGATCATTAAAATCGTAGTACGTTTATCCTACTGGACAGCTGGCGAGAGTATTCTGGAGAGTATGTTAGTTATTTCCAGTAACATTTGAAAGGGCTGAAAGCTATACTTACACCAATGAAAACCTAAAAAGTAATGACCCTTTTTTGTTAAAAGTTACCTTACCAGTGTACCGAAACTATATTTAAGTGTCCTTGGTACGGATGGCGAAGATGTTGATTGCAACTTGAAAAAAAAAAATGAGGTTTTTTTTTTTTATTATTTCCTTTTTCTTTACCTGTGTCTGGGAAAACTAAATCGATGAAAAGGGATCATGGTTTGGAGGTAGAAGTCGGAAGTCAATAGTCAGAAGTCGGAATTTTAAACTCGGAGGTCAATAGTCGGAAGACCGAATTCGGAAGTCGGGAGTCGAGGTCAGAAGACAGAAGTCCATTCTCGGCTTTTGTAAGAAGTCCGGAGTCCCAATCGGAAGTCCGAAGTCGGAAATCGGAAGTCAGAAGTCGTAAGTCCCTTTTCGGCTTTCGTAGGAAGTTCGAAGTCCTAATCGGAAGTCGGAAGTCCCTTCTCGGCTTTCGTAAAAAGTCCGGAGTTCGAATAGGAAATCGGAAGTCAGAAGTCGTAAGTCCCTTCTCGGTTTTCGTAGGAAGTCCGAAGTCCTTATCGGAAGTGAAAAGTCGGAAGTCGAGTTCGAAAGACAGAAGTCGGAAGCCCCTCCTTGGCTTTCCTAGGAAGTCCGAAGTCCTTCCCCGGCTTTCGTAGGAAGTCCGAAGTCCGAATCGGAAGTCAGAAGTCGCAAGTCCCTCTCCGGCTATCGTAGGAGAAGAAATCTTTGCTTTTCTTCTGCCAAATGTCAGCTCAACCTCTGAAAAAAAGGGGGGAGGGGGTGGAAAAAAAAGGGGGGAAATGTCTTGCCAAAAAAAGGGTCAGCTAGCATTTCCGTAAAACCAACAACAGCTCATAAATTCGGGGAATAAAATTTCGTTTCCTAAAACTTGCTTCAGTTAATTTTCAGTTAACAAATCAGGCTGTATGAGCTTACACAAATATGTCTGGAAAATGGCAGAAAACGATGTAGGAACACAGAAGATAACATTTTAAATATTTTGCTTAGAGTTACCGTTGGGAACTCCTGCTTGATTGACTCAGAGGCAAATCAGTTTAGCTCGACTGGAACGCACGCGGGCGCAGATCACTGAACTCAAATTCTCTTCATCGTTGCACCCAATCTTTACGATTTGTTCAAGACCCATGGATTCTTGAACATTTCTACCTCAAATGTTGTACTCGTTTAAGATATTAACAAAAAAAATTGGGATCTGTTTTCTGTGCGGATTTCAACTCGTTGCAGCGAACAAGCCAAAATGTTCAAAGAGCGGCCTCCATAAACAAACTGGCAGTTTCTTGTTAAATAGTTGACTGAACAACATAAGACGAGGCTGATGTAACCTGCATAGCAGTCATTTCAGAGAGCACGAAAAACGAGAAGAATAAAGCATAAGAAGAATCCTAATGTTTTTGCCTAAAATATTGTCACAAGCGAACGCGTTCTTCCGCGAAGTGTTGCTTATAATGACCGTAAGTAATTTGATAGGGAATCGCGTATTTTCAATATTATGTCTGTTTGCTCCCGGAAATGATTGCTACTCAAGTCACAGTAGACAAAAACATTTTATTTATTTTGCAATCATTTTCTCTAAATATGTTACACATCTACGTAACACTAAATAATTTCACGAGTCAAAAAGTGCATTATTCGGTTCTTGTTATATAACTCTACATAATTTCTCTTGAGTAACAACAATCGAAAACCTTTAAATTGTCATCATAAATACCAACGCCTTCACGAATTGACTATTTTCTTCGAAAATCGTTCAGCACTTTTGCTACAGTTTTCAAGTTAACCAAAGTCTGCCAAGGTCTCTTTTTTCCTTTTAAACTGATACAAAATCAGCAAGACGCGGGACAATCTTATTTTACGGGAATCCACGTTAATCAACTCTAATAAGTAGGTAAATTATGACCAGCCGGGCGAGTATAGTCCTGAGAAGGACCGCTTGTGGTGGGATAAATTTTAGTTTTAAATTTAGTGTTAGATTATTGTTTTTAAAATTTTACTTTTCGTTTTTATTTTTAATTTGGTGTTTATTATATTTTAAACCCTTTAAAATTCAGTGTTTTAACTTAAATAACGAGGATTCCTGTAAACGTTTTGTTTCCCTTCATATTTTGCTGTTAATCATCTCAATCGCAAACTCTTGGTAGCCGAGAAACCGAATTAAATCTAACGGTGAAAACGCATAAAGACTGACACGAAACTAAACCTGGGTTAACTTTTAAAAATCCTACATCGGTTCAATAAGAGAGGAAAACTGGGCCCCAGAAATTAAGCCTAGTACAAGGGTCCTAGCACGAGAGCCCTCCCTGTATGACGCATGAATTTTGACGCGAATCGCGAATTCGTCTCTGAATTCACGATGTCACCGTATGATCGAGCTGACAAACTGTTCTCAGGGCGTGACTTACGTGTCGTTAACTACAACCAAACGTTTCATCTATAAATCTACTGTATCGTAAAGTAACTTAACTTGTTTCATTTTCAAAGTGGACAAAAACCCTTCATCGATATTTAGTCACTTTTGCTATGGCCAAACATCTCCAAAACAGTCACAGCAGTTGTAATCCACACCAGTTAGGCATGAGGTCCTTCTTTTCAGTAGTCTTCACGCATTGCTATTCGATAGTGAGGAGGAAGTGAGAACGAAATATGAAAGCCGGACTGCAACATATTATTCCTGAGATTTAGAGCAACTGGGTGCTGGTTGCTAACCAATGTTTTGGAGTGAAGTCTTCTGGAATCTTGCTGATCAATTTTCACTCCTGTAAACTCCGACTTAAAAACTTCGTGAGGCTTTTCAACCAGAGAAAACTCTCTAAAAAGAAAGAAAGAAAGACAATAAAATGTTATTTATCAAGCCTGATAATAAATGTTAATTGATAATACTAAAGTACATTGATACAGCCGCTGATGTTTAAGTTTGATTGCTTCAGCATAAGACGATCAAGATTGTTCCTTCTCCACCCTCCTCCGCCTCAGATAAAATAAAGTCACTAATAGAGATTCTTGCACCAGATATAGAGTGTAAATTATGGCTTTTTAGTTAATTTTCAGTTGGTTGACTTTGTTCTACTACATGCTCATATCATGACATGGGCCGCACACACCTAACTTAACAAATGGTAAACGGCTAAGTGTGCACTGTTGAGATATGGATTCATGCAGGAGGCTAGCTACCAAACACGAAAGGAGCGTAATAGTTGCTCGGGGCGTAGTAGAGAGTGACTCTTGTTTCTTGATTGCTTAGCAAACACCCGAGTGCATCCATATTTCGTTCATTCACTTTATCCTGTTTCACAACCATAAAAAAGGTGGGACCAACAAATTAGCGGCAGTCACTGGCGCCTATCATAAGCTGGCCTATTTTCCTAGCAAAATAATGTAAAACCAGAACACTTCTGTTGGCCGTCAGGTCCAGACCATCGTCATCATAACTCAATATTGCACGTTAAGCCGTCCACCATTTGCTTTATAACATAATATAAACAGAGAAATAAATTTGTTTTTAATCGAGTTACTGACGTATATCTTTGACAAATCCTGTGTTGCATAGAGTTGAAGATGAAAAACATTTTATTGACTAATGATACTTTTATTTTCCTTCTGCAAGGTCGGCGGATAGTACGACATTTTTTGCTGCTGTCTGAAACGCCAGAAAACTCCGTCACTAAACCTGAATTATGTATATTTTCGAGTAACGACCGGAACCCCAACTAACCTACAAGGTTTCCAAGGAATAGACGATAGTGACAGCCGTTTACTATCTCCTTCATGACAGTTCACATCGGAAGAAAATTACTTCATCCTAGCTGTACTCTCCCTCGATGCGTTAGTGAGAGACCCTGCAGGGAGAAGCAAGGATGGCACAGTGAGCCTTTGTCGAAAGCCCTGGCTTTGCACGAATTTGCCGACGGCAGGAATCTACCGGACGGAATGGGTTTAACAACCTAGCATTATAACGTGTGCTGTTAATATTCCCCTTGAATTCCGTAAGTTTCGCAATTCATTTTTCGCTCTTCTGTTCCCCTGGAAGTCCAATTCGAGTTTTCCTGAATTCAAAATTCATGCTCTGGAGATAATGTGACTTGCGTTAATAACCACCTTAAATTGAACACACTCGTGGAACTTAGAAAACTCAAGAATATTGATTTAGAACTTACCGCAATGAGTTTGTATCCACATACACACCTACCTGTTTGTAAGCGTTAAATATCACTCTACGATCTGAACAGTGAGATTGTTAGTAAAAGATAGGGCTTGATAGCCCAGTCGAGGACAGCTTCAACAGCATAATGTACGAAATGCACGAGACCCCATCAGTGCATTACATTCTTTGTAAATCTCGTTTAACTTTTTTTTGTGGTTCTGAGTGACACTACTAGAATTGCATCACATTTTTCTGTAGATCAATGGCATTCATTTAATATTCTCTCTCTTCCATAATTATTGCTTCCTTTTTCAGAATATGTCCCGTTCTAGTCTGTAGTTTTTCAGGTTTTCTTTTCGCAACTGCTGTTAAAGTTTTCTACTGGCGTCTTTCCCCTATTTTATCTGTCACCCACGGTTCAAATATATGTTGCACGTATTCAGATTCATTTATTCATCCTCCAAGGGTATATTAAGAACTCAAAATATGACCAGCCCCCAGTTGGCTTGATAGCTCAGTTGGTAGAGCACTGCACCGTTATCGCAGAGGTCATGGGTTCGAATCCCGTGCAAACCTGAATAATTTATTTTTCCGCAGGCATCTTGTCGCAACTGCTTAAGTTACGTAAGAAACTGCTAGGTTCTTTCTTCTAACTTATCAGTATACATTATATTGCAAAGGAACAACCCCTTCTCAGGAACTTCAAACTGAATTTTAAAATAGTATTTGGAAATCGAATTTATGATCCGAGAAAATTGAAACAACGTCTGACCCCCGCTTGAATACAGACGGTCCTCCGGCACCAGCCATGAACTTCACACAGCGACCCAGTATATTGCCTGTCACCCTAACAGATCACGTTACAGTTAGCTGCCGGTATAACCCGGCCTGTATTCAACAGAGTTGACTACTGTACCTGTGTGCAATGCCTGCTGAGTGCATTCCCCGGCAGACCGGGATAGGTTGACTGCCACGACTACACGGGCCTCGGGAAGCGCGAAAGTAAGACAAGCACCAAGTGGAGCGCGCGAAACCCTCCACCCAGCTTGGGGTCACGTGAGTGGCAATTATTGGCCACCTTTCCGCTTTAGATGTATTTAATATTCATATTTTGGAGTTTAGTTTCGTCGAAAGAGATGTTGCAGCCTTAAAGTTACGTTGTTGAATATGAAACAGGAATTGGCCACTGACTTGCTAAGTGTCAACATTCGCGCCGTTAGTTTGTATTAAGTCCCCCTATGTAAGGTTTTTTAATTAAGAAGACAACCCGTCGTTCCTTCCTCCTCTTCAAAGAAATCTACAGGAAATCAATAGGATATTTCGTTCTTTGATGTGGTAAGTTTGAGGTTGTTCTCTTGAAAATGTAGCTTTTGCTGATATTTCCTTTGGTTGATATTTACCTTGTAGAAAGTAGCCTCTTTCGAGAAGACAAAACAGCTACCTGAAGAGATTGAAACTATTGGTTAATAAAGTTCTTGCAATTGGTAGTTTTTTACGTCTCTAAATTTCTCGGGCTTGATTGTTGACAGTAGCGCTGAAATCAGAAAGGATACCTGTTTTGAATTCCTGTTTCTAGCTCAACCATTTGCATTCCTGATGCTTTCCTCTTATGCTGTGCGTTACAAGTTCGTTTCTCCTGCAGGAATACTCGAGTGCCTGCCAAAAGCAAAATTAGAAATGAATAAATAATGAATGCATAGATAGTGATGAGAACGACGACGATGGTAATGATGATGATGATGTTGATGATGATGATGATGATGATGATGATGATGATGACAATGATGATTACGATGATTAATATTATTTTCGTAATGATGAAAACTGCTACCTCCTCCCTATACAAGATGATCGTAAGCGAAAAATCCCCCCCCCCCCCCCCCCCTTTCGCTTGAATGCAGACGGTCCTCTAGTATAGAACCTGCACGCTGAGAGGTCATGGTACAGTTAGCTGCCGGTGCCGGTATTAAGGCGGGGTTTTACCTGAAAAAAGAACACCTTTTTGTATCATTAAGTGACCCGGTCTGCATTCAACTTATTCGACGATGTAGTTTAGAAATATAAGCATTTGCATCGGAGCTTTATCGCTGGTTTAGTTACTGGGTGAAAACTGATAATAAGCCGTATGACAAAGAAAGAAGAAAAGAAAGGCAAAAGTACTTACATTTGTATATCCTTTTCTCCATGTCTGTCAGCATAGTTTGGATCTGGAATCCTTTGTTCTTGCTTACTGGATGTTTAGTACTGCATTTCTACAAAACTAAAGAAAAACGAATGAAATTATTAATTGCAGTTTATCACCATTAGTCCCAATTAATTGCAAAATAGCAGGTCTGCGGACCCTTATCAGCCTTTTCAGAATTATCCCTGATAATCAGGCGCTCGTGAGGAATTTCGAGCTCTTAGTCGATAGACCTTTATCGCTCAGCGGCCATGTTAGAGTCTCGGGAGAACAAATAACTTTGTTTTTGCACGGCAAGCTTCGCACTGAATGCGCGTCTGTGCGAGTCATCGTAAGATTCAGTTGAAAAGTTAATTTTTCTACCCAGGACTGAAGTTTGGTAAATCTAAGTCAGATTCCACCTCTTTCTGAAATATATCAAAGCTGAGATCCAGTTTTGGGGCACATTCCAACTCACTGTACACGTGCATCCTTTTATCTCCGAAATATGTTACCAAGCAATTAGTTGGCAGAGACTCAGTCGGGAAAAATTAAGCGACAAATAGCATTTTCTGCTCGCGACTTTGGAAAATTGTAGCCAATTAATTTATTTAAAACGCACTTTGCAGCTTATAGAAGATAAGCGTTTCTTTCAAATTATTAAGGACCGTTTCTCCAAAATTTATTTATTTGGGGAATTCGCACAATTCACATTTTTTTTTTTGAGTTTATGAATATGAAATAAGCTGGAAAACCACAATGACTTTTCGATTTTTCGTGCTCGAGTTCTCACTTTTCCAATTCCTTTTACTTATCTTCCTTTTCGCTGGCATCTCAGCGTGGCATCTCAAGAAAACGTTAATCCCGAGGATCATTAATACGAGAGAAATTAAGCTATAATATGCAATTAAAAGTATGCCAAAATGTGCAATTTATACGACAACAACAGAAAATAAGATTACTCGTCCAAATGGTTCGCCGTCATAGATAAGTAAACAGCTTACCCATTTAGATGTTTTTGCATCACCTAACATTTTAAACATATTGTTTCCGTATGCACTAAACCATTTGCACCCATTTGGTCCTGTTCGCTTTTCTCTGCCATGGTTTTCGTCTTACTCTACCTTGAGTCGTTAAAACTCGTTGAAACTTTGAAATTATTTGAAACTTGACTCATTAACGACTTCTCTTGCTTGCAGCTAATCTCGTACCCTGATCTCAGTTGGTTCGGGAATGTCGATTAGCTTGCAGCTCGAGCGGAGCGGGTGCGCTAATTTTTCCCGCCAAAACGACTGGTTACCAGGCCATCACGGTAAAGATTTACGCACTCGCAATATTGATGTTGTTTTGTTAAGTCGCGAAATGTCATAATCATTTTTGCATTTTATGTTCCCTTCCCGACTGTTATTTTTCGAGATTTTTCGATGTAGTTATATTCGATTGAAGAGACGTCCCGTGCAAAGTGTGAATGATGCGACCTGATGAAATTATGGGTGATCTAGTTTGCAAGCCCATATTCGTCATTTTTTTTTTTTTTTCGTCCCCCGGGAAATACTGAAATCAGCACATGCATACGAGTAAATTGATGGAATCAAAAAGTTACCTGAGCTAGGCAAAAGAAAATAAATTTTGTTTGGAAAAAATGACCAAATAATCCAAATTAACATATGAGTACTCTACCTTTAAAACAGGCACCAGTATGTAGTTCAGTGTGACTTAAGTTTTTTCCATAAACGAATTCAATTAGCGCTATTTGTTTTTTTATTTTCTTTTTTATATTGTAATTGAGTCCTTAATGCTCTATTAAGAGTAAGACTCATTCAGTAAATAAATAAAAAAAAATAAAGAAATAAAGAAATAAATAATGTTTAAAGTACTTACATTTACACATCACTCAATTCTCTTCTGCTATTTCTTCGCATTTTTTGAGTCGATTTACAGCAGCATATTACCTAAAGCAAAGAGTAAATAAAAAACAATAAGAAACATGAAGAAATAATCCTTTTTATAGAGTTCCACTTTAATTAACGAATATCATTTCTTGGTTCCGACTCGACAAAACTTTAACTATACATAAGCCTTAGAAAATATTTAATCAAGATAACTGCCAAATAGCAAGGTAATACAGATAATGGACACTGAACACAGTGTAGTTAATTAATCTTTCCCTATAATCAGGGTTTTTAGAACTTATTTATTATCTGGCACATGCAAGTGGTAACTACATTCAAAAATGACCGATTTCCTGTGTTAACCTCTTTTTATTTTACCTTAAAGCTATTTGGTGAATGTCACCGGCTGCGCAACTGACATATACAATCACGCGCAGCGCAAAGCAAATTCAATGGCTTAAGAGCATGATAGCAAAAGGAGCTAGACAGCAAATAAGTTCCTCAATTTTGAATGTATGACATTGAAATTTAACTGTTTATAAGCATCACTCACCCGCTTCATCAACTGAACAGTTTCTAGCCAAATCGGAGCCTTTTTCCTAGTTAAATAGACATGTACACCGCCACAATCTCAGGCCAGTGTCATGATCAACTGTACATTATTGGACAAGACCTCCTCCATCACTTTATAGCTCAAACACTCCATAAATCTTCAAAACTGGCCTTTTAAAATCCTGGCAAACTCTTGGCAAACTTGTACCTGGACTTGGTTTTCAGAGACCAACTTTCGCTCCAAATTTAAGTTCTTTCAGTTCGCAGAATAGCAAACGAAATGACCGTTAAGATTTTAAAATGCCATTTCAACTAAGGTACGCATGGGTGAATAAATTTTTGATACAGTCATGAATAACCATTGTGTAAGGAAATATCTTTGCATTGGTGCGTGTTTCAGTTCAGTATAGATTAGCATAATCTAAAATGCTGAGATTTTCCCACTTACGAAACAAAAAAGGCGAAAAGGAGGCATCACAAGACGCAGCCGAAAATTATGAATTGACACACGTTAATTGGGAACCATGACAGCTCAGATATGCCGTAATCATTAATTAAGCTCAATACATTTAACAATCAGATATACACCTTTTTCCTCGTTTTAGGCCACTCATCATTTAAAGTGAAACTGAGTTTTGCTTCTTAACTCGCTCTTTACTTTATAACCTGATTTACTGGTGCAACTTTTGCCAGTTATTTTAGAGGCGCGAATGAAATGCATAGCCGGATTGAAACTAAATTGCTTTGGTCCCAAGAACGCAAGCAAGGTACTAAAAACGTTGTAAAATATAATACCGAAGAGGAAAAAAAAAATAAATGAAAGAGTCAGTTGACAACTTAATTCGTGGCTTCTGATTTGATAGTAATTAAATAGAAGAAAGATCCTCGCAGTTAGCATGCAGCTTAAGTAATTGCGAAAAAAAAAACTGGAGAAGTGAGCCAGGTAGCTCAGTTGGTAAAGCATCAGATTTTTTTAGAAAGACGGTTATTGCACAACTTTGCATTTTTTTTTTCTGAACGGTTTTCATGCCAGCATTCGGTAAGATAAAGATTAGCGATAACAAAATAAGTCGTTTGATATTTTTCTTATCGTTCATCTTTAATAGAGGCTCTCGTAAGGCACGTAGCCTGCGCGTAGGAAATAGGAGATATCTGCGTTCAGGATAAAACGCACACGGAACTTAGAAAACAGTTTTTAAAGCAAAATGACCGCGAAATGGAGGGGTGCGGAACGCGAGAGGGATCAGGGAACTGCGGGTTCAACAACCATACCGGAAGATGCTTGACCAGGCATGAGAGAGGAAGGACTTTTAAAATTCAACGTAGGGGGTAGGGGTAGGAACAGGCCGAGAAAAGGCAATGCATTTGAACCTAGAATGGCCAGGGTGATTGAGTGTCCAAATACGCCATTTTACAACATTTGTCGCACGCGCACGGTGCCCTTGAACCCTCTAATCTTGTTGTAGCATTGCCATGAAGATGGAGCAAAACAAACAACAAACTCAGTACGTGTTTTGTGATTTCATTTATTTGCATCAGGAAAGAAGCGTAAGAATAAATCTCAGAGAAAGAAGCAAGAAAAATAATGGAGTAGCATAGCAAAAAACGTTGGCGCCATAAATATTGACTTGCTCGAATTGTTTATTAAACAATCGGCAATGCCATTCTCAGTTCCGTGACCTGAGTATCAGGCCTTCCTAAGTGGAGAGGGGAGGAACCTGAACCCCCCTCCCCCCTCCCACCGATGAAGTCATGGCACTTGGGCACTGGGAACTATCATGGAAACGAGACTCATTACCAGTACTCAGCAGCAAATTTCCAACATGGCGTCGAAAGTGAGGTCTATTGTCCACAAACTTCACGCAGTAACTTTGATTAAAAGCCCAATAGGACAACCCTGGTGGGAGAAAAGAACCGTTAAGTTTCTGAGATTGAACAAGCTCCATAAAACTGTGATTCTCAAGAACACAGCCACCATGAATGGACAACTACAAGCGATTAAACACCTCATCGATATCAAGCCAATCGAAGTGGTCGACGAAGAGACGAGTTCAACGGGCGAAGAAGGAGTGTTCCTGAGGGAAAATGGACAGTTCCATTTGAACAAGTTCGAGAAGCATTTGGAAGAGAATCCGCGATTAGAGAAAGTGATCAGGGCGAGACGGAAACAAGTGGTGTGGGAGAGAAGACGAAGATGAACGTGAACTTAATTGGCCAACCAATAAACTATTATTTGGAGGATCAATTTGATTTTGCGAGATTTAGAACACATATTCTTCGATGAAGTGGATAGTTTCGTTCTATAGTAACTGACGCTATTGAACACAGCGAGATTTGTGGTTTACTTACTTCTTTCTTTGTTGGCTTCTACATCCATGCAAATTAGTCATTTCCATTTCCCCAGGATGGACAATGCAAAAAAAAAAAAAAAAAAAAAAAAAAAAAAAAAATGACTCATTAAAACCCTGATGGGGATGGATACTGCTGGAGTTGACAAGTTTAGCTAACTTACAACTTGTGAGGAGGATTTGGCGACTACAGAACATGAAGCAGAGGATTCAGGAACAAAGCTTTCTTATGCCACATTGATGAAAGGATGTCATTTTCATGTTATCCAGCACAATTACAGAATCTTCTCTTACAGTTGTAGCTTGAGGATTTTAGTAGCTCGTTTGGGAGGAATACCCAATTTAAGAGAGTGTTGTACATTTGGTCTACACCATTTTTGTACTAATAGGCTAATACTATTGAAAAGATGTTAAATTTGGTAAGAATATTAAATGCTGTTTTGAATTGCACGACATGCATTGTAATAAACATAATAAACAGAACCTCAGGAAAGTACCACTTGATAGCTTTCCTTTGAATGATAATAACCTAGGATTTAGTTCCATGTAATCACAGTAAGACCATTTTGTGCAGTATAATTTATTTAAAACAGCCACAGGAAATAATTGCTTACTAACATTGATCTGAACAGCCAGACTTAAAGATGTATTCAAGTGGTGCATATAAAGGCCCGCCTTGTACAGCATATTTTTTTAAAAACAGCACCAAAGGAAAGCACTCCTTGATAGCTTTCATTTGAGTAGTAATAGCACTGGAGTATTAATGTGAGAGAAGTCTTAAGACCCACAACTTCTACGGGGAAAAAGTTTTGCTAATTTTTATAGTCAACTGTATTTCTTTGAGTGGCTTGATTAAAGTAGCAATTTTTGAGGGTTTGAAATTTTTTATTCCTATGTAGGATGCCGATTCTTGTCCAGAGCTCATCAATAGCTCTTATGTGTAAAATGTCTGTGATTACAGCTTTAAATGCAGCAAATTTTATTTTATTTGACCTATTGGAGAATTGCCTTGAGATTACAAGCTTGTTAATTTTTCCAACATACTTAACTAATAGATTATATCTAATTAATATAACAATAGCATTATAAGAAACCCTAATTAGTTTAAATTTATGAATAACCTGGGCACGGATTTACTTTTAGTAAGTAACAATAATGATACTTGAATATTTTTTTATGATTCCCTCCTGCTGTGTGAAGTTTACAGAAGAATGAGTATTATTATTCTTTTCACATTTGTTTATAATTATGTTGTGGATGAAATTTACTATTGGTTTGAAGTGAACATTTTTATTTTCCATGTTGCAGGCTATGACAAAAAAATATTTTCAATTAAAACCAGTTTGGAAGATTTCAAACGTACATCAAATAATTATATTAAATCACTACATTACAATAATTGTTGTTATCCTACAGGAGAACAAAAGTTACCTTGAGATGCCTGCTACCTAATAATATTTATTTCAGCAGCTACCATCCTGGCCAATATTTCCGTGACATATACAAAAATAGCGTTTGCAGTGTACATTTTGTATTTTGGATATCTACAACCAGTCACTATAAGGCTTGGTCGCTTAGTGGTGCTGTCATTATGAATTTCTGGAAGCCCTGCCCCCACCCCATGTTGATAACCACTGAAATAATTCAGACTGTACATAAACATGACAGCATGGGGGCGGGGGAGGGGGAGGAAAGGTATTTCAAGTTGAGTTTTGGAAATCGTCCCAACATTTTTGGCCAGGATTGTAGTAGGCATCTGAAGGGGTCTGCGGAACAATCTCCAAAGTGATCACAAGGCAATTTGGAAGGAGAATCTAGCAATTCATCAGAAGTCAATTGGGGCTTTTCTCCATGCAGGCACCCCTTCATCTGACTGAAAATAACACGGGCAAATTGCATGTTACACTGTCCTACTCCTAAAACCTTTAACCTTCTAAAATAGACACCCTTTATACAACCAGTGTTATTAGGTTGGTTCACTTTAGAGGAATGCGCATATGCATCTGGAAAGTGAGACAGTCAGAAAAGGTGTCTTAACCCACAAAGGGACCTCTTCTACTGGGTCAATAAAAGACTTATTATGTGTCATCAGTGAAGTTTGCACATGTAGACTACCAGTACACCTAAACTAGCTAAAGTTTATCACACACGACTGTACAAAATCAGTTTTAGATAATTACTTAAAAAATATCTAGCTACTTAATTTTAATTAATTAATATTGTGGACTACAGAGATGTCCTAAAATTAATGCACACAGCCTTTAGCACAGGCACCTGACTGGGGCCATTCTGAAAATCACTTTTGTGAGAACGCACCCTGTTTAAAGATTATTATTATTACTGTATTTAAAATATTTTTCTTTGGGGTGATGAGAATGTGAACTCATTGCCTTCTGTTGGTCAGCTTAACTGGACTCCTAATAGTTCAATCCTCACGATCAGTGGTCCGTTTTGGCCTTCCCCAAACTCTCCATCTTTTTCAAATTTATGATCATGGTAGTTAAAATTTCAGGTGTTCTGCATCAAAAATTCACCTGCGCAGCAGGCTAAAATATTACATAATGATAGGGGTGGCAGATGGTCTTTCAAAAAACTATCCTGGCTCTCTTGGTCATCTGTTTGAACAAATGACAATACCTCCAAATCTTGATTTTTCACCAAGTCATTTTGGAGCCTCAATGTTTTCATAAAGCTACCTGGTTTGATCTCTGAAACCACATGTAAGTCTTTGACTAAACTCTACAAAGTCCCAGCCTGGCTCAAATTTCTTGTGCTCAAATAGCTATGCGACAAAGTTTTGAATTAACCCTTTGCCATACCTACACTGTAATCATAGAAAGTGTACTTCATACAAGTACAAAAATTTAAAAACATATTTCCTAGGCTGTACAGTTTCTTTTGTTAAAGGATCACCTCAAACGCCCACGTCTGAGTAAAGGAATTGCTACAAGAATTTAAAACAAGTCCTTTCTCCTTGTGCTCTTTGCTATCCAAACATTTGCCAGAATTAACATGCCGTATTCTGTTGGAACCCTTGTCATACTCCCAGTGCTAATGAGAGAAGAAGAAAAAAATATATGAAAAATTAAAAGTGAAAATTAAATTAAATTAATTAAAAAACTGTAATGTGGATCATGAGGGAGTGATACTACAAAAGCCACAATAGTGGACAAAACTACATGTAGTTGTCAAAAATGCAAATTTTGTACATATACATGTACTGTATTTCAATCCCCCTTAAGGAAAAGACTGCCTGTAGAGTAGCCAAACTTCATTCAACCCTCCCCTTCACTCAATATTGCTTTGAAGGCTGGACGATGACCCAGACTTTTTGTGAGCGGCACCTGAGGGAAGTGGGGGACTATGCCCGGACTGTAACAGTTCTGTCCACAATGGACAAGCTATGCAGGTGTTGTTGACAATCTTGAAAATGAAAAAAGACCAGAATAGCTGTTGTACTATTAATATTATTATTTATAAAATGCCTTTTATTCTCATCTGATTTTTTTTTCCCCAAATAATGAAAGAATCAGTCTATCAATTAACCTTTAGCCAATACAGTTAAAATATCAGTACACTTTAAGGGCAGTTCTTTCTTTGCTACTACACATGTGTTCTACAAATCATGGGAATTAAGACCAAGAAAATCTGAGGTTTCTTTATGGATGGTTCCAACTAATTTTAAAATACAACGACATTTTTGCGCAGTCTATGGAATTATATGTGGGAAAAGCAGACCTCTAAAGCAAGGGCTATTGGAATTTAATTAAAAAGAAAATTGAAGGTAATACATAAATTATTTCACAGATAATAAATTATTATTAAGCTTCAAATGTTTTGGAAAAGAATATACTTACTACATTGTTAAATTATATTTTAAAGCTCTTTACAGTTATTGTTGCCTAATCATCTCTGACATGTGTGCACATGCAGTTACTCCCAATTTTCTTTTTGGATTTCAATAACCCTTGCTAAGATCTGCTTTCCCTACAAATACACAAATTGTGCAAAAACACTTCAGTCTGTATTAGGAGCTCATGGCACCATCCTTAATTTGATTCAAAATCTGAGAAGCATCTTTCTTTGTGTCATGGTCAGTTGACATAATTATGTCTCACAAAAAACAAAAAGCTTGCTCCCCCCTCCCCCCCTCCCCTCAATCCCGAGGGGAGTACTCTATGGAAGGTTCACTTGTATTCAACAGCCACATTTCCCAATATCACTGGTCAAAGAATTGTTCTGCAGAATGCTAAGTTGTGAAATAAACACTTGCATAAAGTGTACTTTTAGTTATAAAGTATTAATAATCATTAATTACCTGATTTGTGTTACTTTCATCACAATTCAGTAACAGGGCAGGAGTTCCATCTTCTTCGCTTGCCGTCTCCAGGCAGTTTGTGTCATGTTTTAGCATCTTGTTTTTGACAAAATTCCACAGCTGTTAAAACATTAATAAAAGTTGAATCAAGTTAGAAAAAGGTTGTCATGTAAGAAACTTAGTTTTACAATAACTGTCAAAATTCCTGTGTGCTGATTGGCTTGTAGCTATCGTCTATAAGAGTACAGACAATAAAAATGATGTCAAAAGTAATGTGCGTGCTTTCTCAATGGAAAATAAAGAAAGTTCCACATGTGTTTTTTCCACGTAGGTAATATTATTGTAAAAACAAATCGACTGCAGTTTTCTATGGTCTATACTCTTACAGACCATAAAATGATGCCATAAAATGTTCAAAACTTGCCAGTGAAACCACTCGCTTGCAGCTCGTGGTTCCACTTGAGTTTTGATCATTTGATGACGTCATTTTATGGTCTACAAGAGTATAGACCATTTAAAACTGCCATCAATTTGTTAATTGGGTAATGCTATCGATTTTTTTAGTTTTTGAGCGAAACATTTAAAATAAACGAGAATTAACTTTTTCCTTTTCCAAAAGTGCAAGAAATCTACAAAAAAGAGGAACTGACACTTGATGGATTTATTAATTTTTGTTTATATAAACATATTAAATGCTTTGCTTGAGCTGTTGAATTTCGTTAACACAAAGAATCAAAGGCTCCTGTGAGCCAACTCGTGAATGCAGATGACACATAGTAATTGCAATTTAGACGGCTACGGAAACTTCCTCAAAAGCTAAAAGAAATTATATCTTTGCCCGATTATGTAACGAAAAATGACCATTCTTGTACTATTAAAATGATTGTCAAATTATTCTGTACAGATTGAATAAGCCGATTATTCTGATGCGCCGATTAAAAAATATCACGTGTTTTTTTTATTCAAAGTTTATAGGAGCACGCCATGTGCAGCTACGTCATGCAAATTCGTGTGATAGTCCGTAGCCTGTTCCAGGCTCCTAGAGAGATGCGCGAAGGAGAGTGCAAGGGGACGAGAACGAGGGGGGAATGGGGGAGAGAAAAAGAGGGAAAGAAGAGGAGCCTGTAATCATTTTCTTAAATACCTCATGCCGGTATACCAGCTCCCGGTATACCCTCTGATTGGTCAGTTTTGACAGTTCACACATCACACGAAAGATATATCGAAAGAATCTGAAAGAGTCAAAATGGCGAGTGTGTCACACGCGCGTGGTTTTGATGAGACTGAGTTTAATGCAGTTTTAGAGAATTGTCTTCGAGATTTTCCGCAAGTTAAAGTACTCAGGAAGGAGCAAATAGCTCTCGAAAGCGAGAGACAACAATGATAAGCTTTGAAAGACGAGGATCTGTTAGACACTCATATCCGTGAAAAACAAACATCTTGCGGCAGTTTCAATCTCCCCGTAGCGCTTTAAAATAGCATCAGCGGCATGAATTCACGAGTAAAGAAATCCACGGATCCTGTGTCTTCACAGATAAAATTTATTTAGCGCTACCTGAAATCATGCAGTCAATCCGAGCCGATAAACTTTAACAAATGATCAAAAGGGAAGAATCTCTTATGCAAAAGGAAAACCGCTTAAAGACATGCTTGTAAAAGCAAAACTGAAAAGGCTTTTATCAAAACAACGGACACACAGTGGGAGTCGTGCAGGTCTGTTAACGGAATAACCTCATTTTAACATTAAACGTGCAATACATTTTGGCCAGGGTCCTCGCACAAGTGAGGCAGCTGACGCTGGAAAGCTCTTCGTTTCTGAAAAGCATGCGGAGACACAACCAAGCGAAGACACAACATCGGCCAACATTAGACATGACTAGAGTCTCGTCGCTCGATAACGTCGCGTTAATAAGTTTCTTATTTCCAACGGCGTTGAACAAGGACACCCGGGGAACTTTCGTTCCAAGACACGTCAAATTTTTTTCGGCAAAATCTACAGGATTTTGAGGGTTGAAATCCCAAACCCAGAGAACCTTTCTGTGTCCGCGACATCGAAGCGATGTATGGACAACCGCGCGAACTCGAGAACTCGCGCAAGTAATCGAAACCCGTGACAATGAAAAGTTTGACATTTTGACATGTTGACACATTTTTAAAAAAGTGGGCGGCATGAGGTGTTTAAGAAAATGATTACAGGCTCCTCTTCTTTCCCTCTTTTTCTCTCCCCCATTCCCCCCGCGTTTTCGTCCCCTCGCACTCTCCTTCGCGCATCTCTCTAGGAGCCTGGAACAGGCTAGATAGTCCGCGGCTACTGGATTTCGCGATCGGGCTAGTGGATTCTAACCATCACTTGCCCGATGGGCAAGTGAAGTTTTTTTCGGGAATTAAAATTACAAAATTACTGTAGGGCAAGCCGATCTCACAAAGGGAAATATGTTCAACAAAGTATCGCATTACGATTCATGCCCGACATAAATGCGTGAAATTTTTCCTTTGGAGTTCAGTCCACGCAATCCTCAAGTAAAAATAATGAACTATGACAAGCTCTTGCTAAATAAGAATTATTTATCGACCGCGTCCTTTTGCTTTCCCATAAATTACCAGTTGTAAATTTCGAAAATGAAACATTTTTTCCCTTTGAAACCTCTATGAAAGCTGACAAGATCTTAAAAGTGTTCATTTCACCAGAAATTTGCATAATTTTGTTTACGACGTCAATGATGCGTGACATGGCACGTTCCGCTTTCGCGTGAAAACTGACAAATTAAATTATTTTTTAATTAAATTATTTTTAAATTAAATTATTTTTAATTCTTGAAAGAAACCGCACTTTGTAGAAAAAAACGAAAAAATCCTATAACTTTGCTCAGATTCAACGGAAAATCCCCATTCTTACACTAAAATGATTGTCAAATTATTCTCTACAGAATGAATGAGAGAATTCTGACGCGTCATGAAACAAATTTTCACGTTTTTTTTTTTTTTCACTAATTGAGTTTACGACCCCGGACTTTCTGAAAAACTGAAAAAACTTGAAACTTTGCTCAGATTGAACGAAAAATCGCCATTCTTGCACTAAATGATCGTCAAATTATTCTCTACATATTGAATAAGAATTTCCTGATGCGCCATGAACAACAAATGTTCGCGTGTTTTTTTCCACTAATTGAATTTAAAACTCATTCACTGCGCACGCCCGAAAGTTAACGACAAAACCGACTGATCGACTGATCGACTGATCGACCAAGTCGAGAGTCAGCTATCGCTATAACTCGTTCATTGCGCATGCGCGCATTCATGAGTTAAAAACTGTCAAAAGCTGGTTCCTCTTAAATTGCAGTGTATATTTTAAAGAAAGGTAATAATCTACATATTAAATTCTTGTTCATTTAGAATTTTGCCCAAAAACTACAGTAACTTACTGTAAATATGAAATTATAAAGTTTTTAATACACAGGATAATCAGATTATGCCAAAGTAGAGCATATCAGTTCTGGAGAAATTTTGATTTTGAGGCAAAAGAAAAATACAATGATAAAAGCTGTTTAATTAATTTAATATAATTATTTAATTAAAATTTATAATGCAGATCAGTCAAAATGTTCCAGCAGCTGGCAATTATACAGCCTTCAACAAAATATCTG
Organism: Pavona decussata; assembly: GCF_977016875.1. Classification (NCBI taxonomy): domain Eukaryota; kingdom Metazoa; phylum Cnidaria; class Anthozoa; order Scleractinia; family Agariciidae; genus Pavona; species Pavona decussata. The sequence goes on from NW_028145699.1 coordinate 160,974, forward strand.
CTACCTGTTTTACACCAAAAATTAATATTATGTCTCAAAAATTTATTCTAGGTGTCTACTAGTTGCCTACTACTCAAGCCGTCTTGCCCACAACTCAAAACAATTTTGACTGGGTTGTAATGATCTCTTACCTGATTTCCTCCTGCTCCATGACACTCAAAAAGGCCCACTGTCCCACCACCCGTGTGACCAAGGGTGTCCATACAGTCTTTGCCTTGTTTAACTTCTCCAAATGCCGTAGTATCTTCATCCTCAGGAACTCTGATGTGGAAAGAAAACAGAAATTAGAACAAATCTTTGCAGAGACCAGAAACATTAAAGCACTCTTTCATTTTGAGAATTTAAGCCATCTTCTGAAAATTAATGTGATTGAGGCATAGTTTTGAAAAAGTTTACTCGCCAACTCACCTAAGTTCAGGGTAAACATTCTGCACATACCACTTGAAAGGTTTACACTTCAACTTTTTACGCAGCTCAAGTCGGCTTGATATACTGTTGGGCAGAAGAGACAAAAAAAATAAACAGATAGCAAAATGGTATTATCAATTTTTTTTATAGCAATGAATGTCATCATAATTCTGTTGGAAATGATTAAAATCATAAGATTGAATATATTTTCAGTTGAATGCCCATCACCAAATGGACAAGAGGCCACCAACATTTTCAGTTTTTTAATTATTAATAGTTATTTTAATGCCAGGTCATAAACTTTGTGTTATAAGTGCTTACAATGTGTTTTAAAGGCAGTAACCAACTGCACTTTATTCATTCTTGTTTACCATAATCTTAATAAAAGTGAAGTGCACTGTTAAGTCAAAAGAAAATCACAATTTTCATTCACTTTTTTTATAAAATAAATTGGAATATTTTTGGCCTTAACTTAACATGTACAATGCTCTATGAGTTACCAAAATATCTATACCAACCACTAGTACAGTGGATTATTTTATAAATCTGTGGCACAAGACTAATTTGTTAGTCTACATGTACATGTACATGAGCATTGTTGTAAATACAATCAGTGAAAATCCAGTAAATTTATAATAATTACAATAATAAGTACACTTAATTGATTTAATATTTAAAGACTATATTATTGGCAAACTTACTCTCCATAATCTGTGTTCTTTGCATATGGCACAGCAGCATAATAAAACTTTTTATAATCATCCATCCAAACTTCAACAGCTCTTCTGGTGTTCCTTCAATGCAAACCAAAAGACCAAGAATTACATGCACATACATCAATAATAAACAGTTAAATCTGAACACTGTACAAAAATAATTTTCTCATGACGTTTAGATACAAGTCTCAGCTCTTTTAGATGACCTTGTTATGCTGTGAATGTTAAGACACGGAGTAAATGGTAAAAATTAAAAACAAAAACTCTTGATTAATTATGATAAAGCCGCATAAATTTCCTTCCTTTAACTCTAACTTATTTTCTCACAAAAGAAGCTCTCTAGTTGGTTAATGCATACACATACGATAGTACACTGTACTATATACCCTCCACTCAAAATTCCTACAAAAATTTTCATGGTAAATAAAAAGACAACAAATTTAATTGAAGGTACCATTATTGAAGGCCTGGTGGAAAAAAGGAGTACATGTATATTAATGATTTTCTTAACCACAGCTGCAATGGGTTTTGATCTTACTTAATTTTTGGCATTTAGATATTGATGTAAAATGGTTTCTGGCAAGACTTATTGCAGATATAATGCCAGATCCTGAGAGCCAAAAACAGAATTGTCTCTTGTGAAAAAAAAAAAAAATACAGTGTGGTCCCCCTGTTCTTACATATTTTTTAGAGCATAATATACAGCTATTTCAATTAACGTTGTCGGATTAAAATCAAGCTAAAAGACAAGACCGCAATGTTTTGTGGGATTATTTTTTATGAATAATTTCATCAAAATCATCCCTGCACGTGCAGGTCATTGTACTGCTAATTACAACCTATTGTTTTCTCCAGGCATGGCTGATTTTGATGAATTTATTCATAAAAATCCCATGTAAACTTTCGGTCTTGTCTTTTAACTTCATGCTTTGAACCGACAACGTTAACTGAAATAGCTGTATATAATCAGTAAAGAGATCTAGTAAGAGATCACCACCAAGCCTTTCAACTTAATTGGCAGTACTTATATTTACTTTTGAAAGACATTCATACTGCCTCCTGGGAACTTGTAAGGATGTCTGTTTCTAAACACATGACCCACTCTAGAACAAGGAAGGATCTCCATGCTGCCACCACACTGCCATGCTCTGAAAGAGATTTCTGTGAACAGACAACAATTATTGTTCGTTAAAACCAAGACAATCCACCCTGAATAACAGGACTTAAATAAAACCTGCAATTTATATTTTTTATTAGTTGTGAACAGTACCACTAAGTACGATGTACTTAGAAACACATTGTAACTGCCTGTTACAGTTACTATTAATATTATATGAATTAATACAACTCGGCCCAGTTGTCCAAAGCCCAATTAAGCTAATCCTGGGTTAACGTGAAGTTTGATTCAACTTTAATTACTAATCAATAAGCTTTTTCCAAAAGATTTTTCCCCTTCAGTATTCTTTGCCTTTAGCTAAAAATCAGCCTTTAAAAACATTTTTAACAAGCAAGATACAAACCTGGGTTAACTTTTAATTAGGGATTAGCATTAATTGGCTTTTGAACAACCAGGCGCTGGTGTAGTAATATCAATCATTTTTACCTACACTGTTAAACACTGGCAACTGACCATAAATTTAACCCTAAACTCAGGTTCTAATTATGAAAGCACTTAGGAGTGTAGTTATAAGGTTTTTAACCTATGAAAGAGGAGGCTCTGTCCTCCCAAAATGTACTGGCAGCAGGCAATTTTGCCACAGGTCTACAATAAGTGCTGTTTAGTATACATCCCGTACTTTCACGCAATCTGTTTCTAGGGTTCAGATGAATGTTCTCATATTTCCCTACATCTTATGATTGTGCACTTTTCCATGTGTATCTCAATAAACAGTTGATTTGATTTGATTGTGAACAGCATGCACTTGAAACAATACAATGATTTGCCACTTAGTTCACACTAATCTTCCCCAAGACCCTTTTCAACTAAGTTCATTCTCACTGCCTACTTCTCCTGTTAATTGAGAAGGCTGCGGGGGAGGGGAGCACTTTTAATTTATTTAATAACTATCACAAGCAGGAAGGGTTTAAAGCTTCCTGATAGCTCTAGATGAGTCCTACACTACTGTTTGCATTCCAGCCCTGGAGATTTTCTCCCGTCTTTCAGCAGAACTTCATCTGAATTTCATCTGAAGTGGTTACAGTATTTGCAAAGCCGATAAGATTCAAAATATGACACCTGCCACTGGCTGATTTCATAACATGCAGATTTTGTGTGTGTTGGCAACCTGTTAAATTCTTTTGTTTTAATTGACAATACCACACAAAGAAAACTTATGGGGAAAACATGCACTTTTTGATGAGTCTTACGCAAGTATTATGCTCGCTTAATTCTGACTGGCAAGTTGTATATTATTATAATATATTAATTCTCATATTAACTAAAGATATTAAAATATTTTCAATAAAGAACATAAAAGAACAATGAACACTGATACTTTTTTCAACTGACCTAAATTTTCTCCTCCCCATATGTCCATATCCATGTCATATTTGCCGATTCTATCAAACCATTTCTTGTCAATGGAGAACAACCCTCCAGCAATTACAGGAGTCCTAAAAACACATTAAAAGTGACAATATTAATTTATTACAAAACAATAGCTGGTCATTTATAATCTGAATAATAATAATAATATTGATCAACAACAACAACAACAACAACAACAACAACAACAACAAAGAACATTCTACAATCAAAAGTTACAAAATTTTCACACGCTGATTGGCCCGTAGCTACGTACATGTATTGTCTAAAAGAGAACACTCCAATAAAAATTACGCCAGATGTAATGCGCAGCATTTGTCAAGGGAAAATAAAGCCAATTTTGCTAATACATGTACTTTTTCCATGTCAGTTGTAAAAACCAAAATCAATGGTAGTTTTCTATGGTCTATTCTCTTACAGAAAATATTAAAATGACACCACACAAATGTGAAAGTGAAACCACTCACGGTTCCACTTGAGTTTTGAACATTTTATGACATCATTTTATGGTCTATAAGAGTACCTTTAGACCACATAAAACTGCTGTCGATGGTTAAACATAATTATTGAGCTTTGTACCTGATGGGATCAGTGGGGCGACCAGCTCGTTCTGCAAGCACATTTGCTGGTAAATAATCCCACTTGAAATTCAAGTTCCAGCCAAATCCTAGAGAGACAGACACCTTTAATTTACTCCTCTCAATACAACCAACATGACTCTGTTTTGTGTTTACAAGTACAGTGTAGCAGTGGTGGTATAGTGGTTAGAACTACACTGTAAGACCAGGCTTCCCATTGGAAGATTGGAAGACAGCCTTTGCCACATTCAAAATCCTTGTTTGTTTACAAACAGCATGTCCCATATGTTAAAGTCTACACATGGTGCCAGATACTAACTTATTGCCTTTTTTTTTTTTTTAAATCCTCTGCCACCATTTGCAGCCTTATGCGATACAACTACAACTGTACACCTAATATCCAGGTATTAACCAATAATTGGTTTACTTAATAATTATTATTATTAACTGTTCTACATGGATATTAGAAAGCTTAAGCAGCTACTATGGTGACAACAATAAGAATGTCACAAAACAATAGGATTTAATGAGAAAAACAATGGCCCTGCATGTGCGTTATAAAGTTTAGTACATTTCTAGTTGCCGTCGCCGGCCAAACAACAACATGAAATGACCAAATTCAAGGTTCTGTGGAGAACATGAGCACATGACACTGAATTTTTATCCTTTGTCTTAGCCTGGATGCCGTTCCTACCAATAATAATATTATTCTGTTCCTGGATAGTGTGGTCACATTGTACAAGTTGAATGAGTTCTGCACTTGGAATAATTGCGAAGTAGTTTGACAAGAAATGTGAACTTATATTTTTCAGGTGACATTTTCATTGGCATAGCCACTCCTGTTGCTTAAAAGTCCCTAATTATTCTAAAGAAAGTTCTCCAAACTAAAAACAAAACTCAGGACTGCATGTACACTGTAGCAAAACTTCTAGTAAGGTACATTCCTATAGGTAAGAACAAAGAGAAAATTCCAAGTAATATATTATTCACCTCCTCTAAGATCTGATGATGATCCCATATACTCAAAAGTGTCCATATTAATCACATCAATGATTGGACTCACTATCATGTTGCGTTTCTAAAAGACAAAGATGATGGTTATTAAAAGATAATGATATTACTACTGAACTCCGTGATACAATGTATAATTTTTATTTCATGTAGGTTTAGAGAGAGATAGAGTTGTTTGTGAATATTGATATCAAAATAATAATAGAAGCATAAAATTCCAACAATCAAACTGAAAATAGGGGACTTAAAACAGGCCACTGCATTTTGATCATTGTTGGATTTTTAAGGACGTTGGCCTGACCACTTTTTTTAAAAAAAGATGGAATTCCTGTATTAATTTTATTATATGAGATCTACAGAAATGGCCTCTTAAGTGCACAGTAGCTTTAGAACTGAACAAATAAGATAGCCTATCGCAATCGTGGGCATCCAGTCAAACAATGTACAGTGCAAACTATTAAGTAAAAACTGCACCTTTTAATAACAATCAAACGCTGTACTTCAATTGCATTTTTACATCATCAATCAAAATTGTTATGATGACAACCGACTGACTACAAAAATACAGAAACCAACAAAGAAGATTGAAATCCACAATCACTACAAAATTATTCACTGCATTTTGAACCTACTGAGCAAAACGACTTTGTTACTAAGAAGTCTGCTGGACTGATCGACAACAGAGAAAAATGCAACGGTTGGTTGAAGTTTGAACAGTCAAGTCTGTATGTTATTCAAAGGCCCTCTAATATCAGTGGGCAGGCAGGTAATGGTACATGTATACACTCGATTGCAAAAACGTTGACACCTAAAAAGCATAAACTGTGAACGATAAGACCCAATGGCTTTATGGGTATAAGTGTACTAAATCTATTTGCATGATATTCTATTCTCGTGCGACGGTTGATGACCAAAATTAGTTGCACGTGTAGAATGACGGAAACTGTCCAAGCTATCCTTAAACTGTCCAAGTTGTCCGACAAACGCCAATTTGAGTGATATACAATTCGCAATTTGCCTAAGTTCAAATCAGTCAATGAACTTATTATAAGCAATATAATTGGTAGAAAATTATTCGGAAGAATTAAGTCAGCACTGTATTTTTTATTGTAAAGAATAAGAATGGTAAATTATTGATTATGGAAATGAGGTTATTGTTTAAACACTACCCACAAATCCCTTGGGTCTCATCGTTCACGGTTTAAGCTTTTTAGGTGTCAACGCTTTTGCAATCGAGTGTATAAACAGATGTATTGAATGCAGTTGAAATTATTATGAGTACATGTACAGTGTATACTATTGTCAGTACCTCCTTGATACGCTCTAAGAGAGGCTCCAGCCAGTTCTTATTACATTCACAGTGGCTGTCTAAAAATGTCAGCACTTCACCTTTGGCTTCATCTGCACCTCGCACTCGTGACCGCATCAATCCTGTATCAACATCATTGTCCACAGAACAAGTCAGTTAAAGAAGATATTAATATTTTTACTGTCTACTAATTAAAAAATTAAAAACGTCTGTGTAGATACGTGTACTTCCAATAGTACACTGTAACTGGACATTGTAACACACAACCTCTCTTGTCATTTCGGCATTATATATTCAATTATTTATTATTTATGACTAATATTGTCAGTACCTATTATTTTGCTCATTGACACCCATTTCAAGCGAGGTAAAGCACGGTAAAGTAACTTTAGTTTAGACTTACTGGGATACTCATCTCAGTGGCATTTATTTGTATATGGACAAAACTATTGGTTTAATGAACAGAGTTGATCAAAAAGTAAATCCAATTTGCACTCAAATCATCAGCTTTTGAATATTTTTATGGTTACCAAATTACATGTACCTTATCAACTCAATCTGTTAATATTTAAACAAAATATTTGTTCTGAAATCTCACTGGCAATGTTCAAAGCTGACATGTACATGTAAATTCCAAAACCCAGTTCAATTTTCAAAAATACTGGTCACACATGATGTAGAAGTACTGTGAACTTTGCCCACCTTCTCTTTGGTTATTTCTGAGAACTTTCACCTTGGGGAGTGTGGCTAGCAACTTGCCATCATCAGCTAGGATAAAACAATTTGAAACAAAAGCAATTCACTGGATCAGTGAGTAACCACTAGCCACTACACAAAGTATACCTTTACAAACGCTTTGAGAAGCTCTTGTAATGGCGAGGAAAATACTTATAAATTACACTCATGCACAATACTAATTTATTAAAAATAGCTCCACCATCTGGTTGATAATTATTAAACAACAGTTGCAACATTGTAACCACATTTTTACTTTTTTTTCCAAAAGAATGGGTACACATACAGTGAACTTACATGTGTACATGTATAGTGACTGTCGACATGTGGAAACAGTTTGTAAATTTACAATGTAAGCAGAGACATTTCTTCAAACTTACAGTAAGTAAACACAATTTTACAACTGTACATGTATTGTGCAGTTTCCGAAAAAATCTATACTCCCCCCAAAGAAGGTTTTTTGTTTTGCATCCCCCCCCCCCCATCCCTCCTGGAAATTCCAGTTTAGCTTCATACTTTGCTTCTAAGATTTTTACTTTTTAGACCCCCCTCCTCCTAGGAATTTCCAATGACCTTCCACAGGGTGGGTATGGATTGCACATTACAGGTTTGTGCATTTAAATGTGAAAAACAACTATTTTTGAATACTAAACTACAAGCAGGATTTTTTTTTACTCGTTGTTTGACGTGTGCATTCAGCTGGTTGTTGTACATGTATAAAGTGCTGACTAAAATGAAGGCAAAAATACTCTGAATACTGCCAAATTTGTCTTGTCCATGCATGCAGTAATTTCTGACACCAATAACTTACGGTTATCGCTAAAATCATCCACAAGAATTATTTCTTTCAACAAGTTTGGAGGACTCCTGTTTAGTGAGCTAAAAGAAGAAAATGAGAAACTGGGTTATAACAACTTCAGTTTAACCTTACATGTATCTACATGTCAGCCCAGAAAAGGAGGGAGGGATTCTCCTGCTACGAATTTGAGCCTGAATAACTCTTTTAACATTTGAACAAATGTCCTGAAACTTCAGGACTTTTTCATAAATTTATCTGGGAAAAATTTGATGTGATCGGTTAGTGTGCTGTTACCATGGCAACCAATTATCTTCATCAGTTTTTTAAAATTAGAAAGAAGAAAAACCACTTTTCTTACTGTAACTTTTATGTTTCTTGCTCATACAAGTGTTCCTTTAGAGGACATTGCCAAAAAACCCCTTCATTTTGTTTTGAGTCATTGAATTTGTATTTTAATTTTTGCAAGTGAATTTTGTGGAAGAACCTTATTTTAGATAAATAACTATCGACATTTGTATTTACCTTATAACTGTCCGTAGCAGTGCAGCTCTTCCTTCATTGTGGAAGCAAATAATAATAGTTGTGGTTGGTAAATCTGTCTTCCATGACCTTGCTTTGCACCTGTAAACAATTAACAATTATTATTGGATGAGGTTGAGCAAAATATCGTGATTTGTCAGTGGCGAGCAGACCAATTATTTGCCCATATGAAGACTGAGGCAAATAATAATCTGCAAGACACTCACAATTCACAATTATATTTTGCGATCATGTTGTTCAATAATAATAATAATTGTTTCATCATTCAATCACCAAGTGCGTAAACTTTTCATAATTATTTTTGGGAAGCAGTAAGCGCGCACTGCCTTTTAGAAACGATCTGCCACTTTCACACAAGAGCGTGGTTGCAATAAATATTTACCCGTGAGCAGAGTATTATTTGCAGCAAAACACAGTTAGACAGTATTAGGCATGAGTAGACCATTATTTGTAGGCAGTTATTATTTGCAGGTCACATGTTTGGCTCTCGGCCAATGACAGGGAAGAAAGCATTTGCATCAAATGATAAGATTGATTATCATTTATTTATTTATATACGTTATTTATACAGAAATTCCAATTCAGCATAGCTGGTTTAAATGGAGATCTGTATAAAATGATACGAATAAATAATGAAATATAGAAATGAAAGCAAAAAATCATTCAAAGAGTTCATGAAGGTGAGAAATTAACTAAGGTGATTTAGATGTTTGACTTGACTCTCAGTTTAAAACTAGTGAGAGACTGATCATGACGTAAGTTACGAGGAAGAGTGTTCCAGGATTTGGCGGCATTGACCTCTACTTTGTAAATACAAGCTCAGTTGTTATGGCACCACCCTCTGGAACAGGTCGTGACCTTGATCTAAAGGGATCACATGTGGCAAACAAGCCATGTGACTTGCTAACATTATTGTTTGTTCCTAGAATAGATACTCCAAAACAAGGCTGCACATGTTATGGTGTTTACACAGTTTGTACACAGTATTGAATACCCTTACAATAAATATTAAATGGTTTGCAGAATTATTAAAAAAGATAATAATATTAAACCATAATGGACTTACTCAGAAGCTCTGACATCGGGCACATCTCTGTCAAAGGCGGCTTTATCACTAGCTTCTTGATTATATGCATTTCTGGCATAAGCATCATCACCCTTCTTCACTCTAGTAACAGCTAAGTAGCTTTCCACATCAAAATCTTCTATTCTTCGATGGTCATTTTGAACGGCATTCTCTTTCACTCTTAGAATTACTTTCTACATATTGAAGGGTGAAAAAATCATGAATTGCAGATTACGAATTGTGAAAGAATTTTCATAGTAATCAGCTTACTTTCTTCAAAACTCAATCGACCAAACAATCAAGCAAGTTTAATGACTGGCCAATATAACCCCATTAAGTCTTACGTTTCTGTAGAGAGATCACTAGATTTTTTAGGCGAACGAACCCTTTAATATATACTAACGAAAAAATTCTAAATTATGGATCTATGATATAATTCACTGGTAAACAATTGCAACAAAGAGGTCAAGAGCCTCTCATTTCACTTACATTCTCATCATGAGTGTCTTCATTTGTGTTTCCGTTCTGTACATTAGCCTCTCTTTCTAACGCTTCCAAATCACTGGTATCACCCGGTATAAAATTATCATCGAACCTCGATCCATCCTTCGTTCCGGTCAAAGGTGCTAGAAAATACACCATTCCTCCAAGCCATATTGCTACTAAGATAATTAAAATTGTTTTCCTGCGCCTCAGCAATTTCATCTCCGTTGATAAACAAACAAACTACCGTGAAAACATTTTCAGTACCACTTGAACCTTGCCGACGTGGAAGCCATTGCTTAGGACCCTTGGTAACCAGGTTTTCGCCCCTTACTGGAGCCCTGGGCACTAGAGAATAACTTGAAACAACCACAGGTTACCCAAGCAAGCCCAATATACTGACCCCGGCTGATGGTTCATTTTTTAAAACGAACTGAATAGCCTGCGAGCAAGCTCTCGGGGAAGAAGAGGGGCGGCGAGGAGAGAAGGAGAGAGATCTTGCTCGCAGGCTAAACGAAATAAAATATTCGTAGAGCTAGAGCTTGGGCTACCTGTGTTTTCACTCAACGCCTTCATATTGATATGGTGCTAAAGGCAGTTTTTATCACAGTTTTTTGCTTTTTGGAGTCTTGTGTTGCCAAACAGAACTGTAGTGAGGTAGAGTGCAAGGTTTATCCTGTGAGAAAAGACGTAGAAACAGAATTCAGGGAATTCTGCTCCAAAGCTTTCGAGAATGGTGTGAGCCTTCTCTCGGCCTCAATCTGAAAATGGGCAACAACAGCTACCGTCCGCTGGAGTTACAAGACGAGTTTCAGTTTCCAGAGAAATGGGTGTGTGCTAACTCGATCACTGAGCCTATGCTATCTTTTCCCTTCGATTATGATATTTTATCTCTGGAAATTTTGAATGTCCAAATGAGGAGTATGACAGCCGCAAAATGAACCTATTAGATGCCTCGGCTAGCCTCCCGCACATGTACAGTCGTTTTTAGGGGACTCGTATTTTAAAATTACCTCCTCCTCCCGACTGCGTGGTAGACTAATACCTCACAGGCTTGCCAAAATATGGTTGTCGGAATAGCGCTGTTGGACAATGTAACACCAGTATACTTTAGCGAGTTATCAGGCGGTCCAACAGGGGTAGATTGTGTTGCAATGATAGTGGCAAATGGAAAAATGGTTTTCCATTGATTGAGTACCATTGTTGCAGTCGATTAATGCGACTCGGATTAGTTGCGATTTGAAATGACGCTTGGAAGGGGCTGGCTCGACTTAACAAATCCAAATATACCTGCAACCTCCGTGAGTGTGAGAAGGACGGATCGCATGGATGATCAAATAACAAACAATGGCCGAGCCGAGTCTAGTCAAACGAGAAATGGCTAGGAACAAATCATAAGAAGGCAGACGGCTGGAGGACGAGCAAATTCCTGTTGATGATTCGAGTCCCATTTCACTTACATCCTTTGCGTACAGATGTGTTCAACACCTGTCAGATAATTTAAGGCTATCGTTTAATGTCAAACTGGCCCTTTTGGCGTGTTTTATACTGCCTCTTGTCTTTTACCTTCACCTTTTACCTTTCACCTTAAAACAAAACCATCTGCAAGAAAGTTTAGCAAAATGTCCGTCTGGAACAACTTTGACTGGTTTCTCTCAACCTCCTGTTGTCGTAAAACTAGATGACACGGTGTTCATTGTTTTCGCGAGCCTCTGGGCATTTACGGTTTTGATGTCGGTTTGTTTTTGAGGCCGAGAGATTTCCAGGCACCACATAAATTGTGTAGTGCCTCAGTCTATATGTTTCCTCAACTTTACGACTGATCTTACGATTTCTCAAGAGAGGACATTTATCCTATTGGGGACAAAATACTAGTAATGACTTGAATCTACTGCAACAATGGCTGTGGTTATGCCGGCGTGATGACATTTCTGCTAATAAGCCTTCGCTGGAACAGATTAAAAATACCAGAAAAGCTGAGTTGCCCCTCGATGAACCTGATCAGACAACACGGCGGAGACGTGCATTGTGCGTGTTGCGCCACGGAGTTTCATATTTCAATACTTCTGGGGGCTATATTAGCAGCCATTCTTTTGATCATCTTCCTTGTTACTTCGTTTGTTATGTGTATTATTTGTTCGCCGTTTTGCAGCCTGTTATTTGTGCTGGAACGTCAAGAATTGCAACACATCAGATTGTATTAGGTAGATATCGATTCCTCTGTTGACTCTTTTTTTATGGCTGTTGGTTTACCTCGTATATCTTCACTTTTGTTGGCTCTGCATTGTTCTTTTTTGTAGTTTCATCTCTTATCTTTATTTTTGCCGTTCTTGAATTCACAATCATGCGGATTAGTTCTAAACGCTGACATTTTGACTCCATATGCTGCTTTCACTCTGACTCGTAGTCGCACCAAATATGTATCTTTGTATATTAATTTGCAAAACAGGTAAAAGGAACTGAAAGCATTGATTTTAAAGTATTGTCATGGGCAATCACAGATAAGTAACAGCGATCAGGATACAATTCCAACTAAACTATTTTGGCTTGTGTGTAAAAAGATTTCGCCCATTGAAACGGAGCTGGAATCTGCGTGATGTTTCGCAACATAGCCTTGATTGCAACCTTTTTATTTGTAGCTTCATCGTCAATCGTTTTAATTTCGAAATACGACAGTAGTCTCGACCATTGCTGTCTTCGAAAATTGAGCTATTCCAGGCTTGCTTTTTAAACGTTTAGCGAGAGAGGAGACTTTCAAGTGGCTGGGAAAAGATCAAAGCAAAAAGAGAAATTGTAAAGGTAGTGAAAGAATTTCACCGGCATATAGGCATCGAAAACGTCACTTGAAAATATAAGTTCGCGTTACTTGTTCTACTCGGTTGTATTACTTCACGATTATTCCAAGCCGTTCAATTTGTACAATGTGACCTAACTATCCAGTAACAGAACATTTAGGAATGGCTTTCAAGGGAAGACAGGGGATGAAAAGTTCACCGTCATGTACCCACGTCCCAAAAAAAAACCCTTGAATTTGGACATTTCACGTTGTTGTTTGGCTGAAATGTACCACAATACAGGGCCTTAGTTTTTCTCATTTTAAAAAGCCTATTGTTTTGTAACATTTTCTTTGCCGTGGCCGTAGTAGCTGAGTGTGTTTTTCTCTTTGTTTTTTGTGTGTGACTGCAGTTGAGCGCAAACTCCCGTTAGCAATTCTGATAAAACACATCCATTTCGATGTCAGGCTCGAGAGTTTTAACAAAAAAAAAAGAAAGAGAGAAAGAAACAATTGTACTGTGGAAATGCACCTTTTTAAAGCTACTTCCTTATTCAGGTCAGTTGCTTCATTTTGGCTGGTACAAGAGCTCGCTGAATTATTTTATTAACACAAAAAACAAAAAATTCTGGTCCTACCTTCTTCATCCCGCCAGATTTTCATCAACCATTGGTGACAGGACTAAAATAAGGGACACCCGCAGTCACAACCACAACCATTTCTGGATATCGGTTTCGTGTGCTGTGATTGGTTGAGATCAAAACCAAAACAAAGTACATTTGGCCTAGGTCATCGCCAAACCTAAAATATGTAAGTGAAAATAGAATAATTGAAGGCCTTTTGCCAGTTAATTAATATGGAAGTTAAGAGTACATTATATTCCGGATGAATACACTCGAGCTTATGAACTTTCGTCTCGTAATGTCTAGCTAGAAAATTAACTGCTGGCGTTTAAGAAATGGCCTTTGGCCTTATTATCATGCTAAATAGCCAGTGCTGTTGAATAAGAAAACAGTGACCAGTGAAAAAAAACATCTTTGTATATGAAGACAGTTACTGTGACCTTACCGTATCATATTAACAGCTGTATTCAACTGGTACCAGTTGGAGAAAGGGACAACGCAGCCCGGATGCACGGAACTCTAAACATGGCGTTCAAAGTTATTTTTCTCACTGTTCTCGTCTTGATAGCAACGCATTGTACAGCAGAACAGACTCAATATAGCGAGGCTCTTTGCAAGCTTCTTCCAGTAGAAGATGTGGCATCCCAGTTTAAACTTCTGGCTAAAGAGAAAGGTGTACGAATGATCTACTTGAATTTAGACCTTCCTTTCAAGATAGATGAAGAGTTCCTACCTTGGAGATGGGTGTGGGCGAAGTCGATCAGCGAACCTATGCTGTCACTGCCGTATGACTACGATATTTTATCTCTGGGACTTCTGAATTACCAAGTGAAAAGTATACTGAAAATACAGTTGCAAGATTATCCCAGAGGATGTTTCGTTCATTTGAATCGCTCGTCGGGCCGAGACGAGGTGATTGGAGGAGCGCTGCTAAAAAATGTGACAACAGGAAACTTTGGCGGTGAATTGCAACGCGAGGGAGAGGTCGTTTGTGTTGCTGTTGTTAATACAAGCATCGAAGACTTTTTTGATGGCAACGTCGTTTTTCAATGTTGCAAGCGAGATAATCAAGCTCCTGAACAGATTCGCTGTAAACAGCCAATAACGAAAAATAGTTGGCTTGTGGCATTTACATATGTTCTCAACGTTCTGACAATTCCCCTTATTTTCTACTGCCCTGCTTTGCCCCTTGCACTGCCAAGCTGTATGATCTGGAGGAGGAAATTGAGAAAGAGAAACTACAAGAAAATGGCTCACAAGTCCCTCCAGACACTCAGAGTGAGTACAATTCACTTGACCAAAGTCTACTTTACTTGGACGACGCGAGTCCAATTACTTGTTCCACTCTCCTGGGTAAATGCGGTAAATATACCAAGGAATTATCGGATTTTAGACTTGCCTTTAATTTCAAAGTGGCTTTTTTTTGGTTCTGTGCAATTCCCTCTTTTTTCTATATGTCTCTACCGTGTTCCTTAATCCTTTCATGCATAGATCTTCCCTTAGGTCGCACCTAAGGACACTGTCGACCCTGCAAAACAAGACGGAGTAGTCTACAAGATTTCCTGTGAGTGTGGCAAGGTCTATATTGGAGAGACGGGAAGATCTATGCATGAAAGGATTAAGGAACACGATAGAGACATACGGCTTGCTCGAACCCAATCCTCCGCCGTTTCAGAACACAGCAATGCGACGGGCCACTATCCGCTCTGGGATGAGGTGAAGTTTATTGACCGAGACCCACATTGGTACACCCGTATGGTTAAAGAGGCTATTCACATAAGGCTTCACCCTGACAACATCAATAAGGATAATGGAATTGAAATTCCGGAAGCATGGATGCCCACGATCAAACTACACAGCAACCGATCAGTACCAAGGCGGACGGCCGAGGGAACAATTTCTACTCTGAACGACGAAGATCGAAATCCTCCAATCAACAACAGCCTAAGAGAGGATCGAAACGCACCAATCAACACAAACCAAGGTGCTACTTATACTGTCACGCAATCAGTCGACACCGTCGCCTGATGAAGACCAGCAGTATAGCCGTCGAAACGTCGCGATCCACATCTTTGTGACTCAATCGTGAGACAAACGATTAACTCATCTATTAATCTGTAAAATGTTCTATGAAGCCATGTGTAAAGTTGATCGGGAATCCATGTAAGCGACTGAGAAGGATACTTATTAACGGCCTTTGGGTCTTCCCCTGCGTTGTTTTTGTTCTAATATTTTGTGGTGTGATATTGGGAGTAAGGTACATCTTTGTGTTTCTAGTAATGACAGGAGTATTTTGTCTATATTATTCACCTTTGGTCTATCTTTGTTTCTTTTTATTCCAAAAATTACTACAATCGTATCTTATTTCCTTTATCATGTTATGGAAACGCTATTATTTTGGTAAAGAAGCCACAGCCAAATGCCTAGTCAAACTTGCATTTCTCATCTCTGTTGTTCCAATAGCTATATTTTTGGGCTTACCATTTGTTTTTTTTACTTCTAGAGTTCTTAACTGCTAGTTTTATAGCATCTGTATCTTGTCGGTTTATTGTTAAAATGATCGGTTTCGTGATCATGTGATTGGTTTTGAATGCAGCAATTGTAGGCCCATTTATAACATTCTTCGTCGCAGTTTCTACAAACTTGTATCTTTGTTGACTTTTATTTTTATCTTTTCATTCTTGACATTGTGTTCGAGAATAGTTTTAAGAAACAGTTATAGCATTCCCTCTGTAGCCGCGTCGGTTCCTGTGTTTGTAGGTGGGATTATTCCAGGGTTGTTTTTCAAAGGATCCACAAAGAAATTTAGTGGTGCTAAGAAGGAGGAGATGATGGGTGAAATTGAACTTGCTGTAAAAGAGTATCTCAGACTGGAAGGAACTAGCACAGACACAAGCGCCGTTCCTGTAAATAGACAAGACATCGAACTTACTGAATATGAGACGGTGTAGCTGTCACTTCCTTTATTTGCTATTATTTTATATTGTTTCATTATTTTCATATTTTTTTTTTCGGTTTGGTCTTGCAGATTTTACTCGTACTTACGTTAGCCTGCGTTGCAGCCGGACTTGTCTGCGACGCGGGCTAACGTGCGTACGTACGTATGTTCGATTCTTGAGCAGAGCCAGAGGAAGAGTTGAGAGGGGAGAGGGGTGGGGTACAATCCCCACTACGAGAACTAGAAAGTTGACAAATGCCTCATTTCACTATGTTAATTTCAACCAGTTCCAATATTGCACCGCCATTAAAATCTAATTAGGACCAACTTTGCCTGAACCTCCCGACATTGCCAGTGGGAAAAATTTCTTTAAAAAAAAGCATCTGCAAAGGGATCTATAAAATGAAAAATGCGTTTAAAGCTTCTTTTGTAAGATATTTTGTTTTCGCGCTTGCTGATATTAAATTCTTTGTCCATTTTCGTCCCGGACGAAGATTTTTTTTTCTGTGGCGCTTATGCAAGAAAACCGCTTACGTTATTGAATTTGATTGAGTGGATTTTTCTAGCTATGTTATAATGCTGTTTCATACTGATTGGAGCCTGTGCCACAGACGGAATCAACCGCCGGCAAATATGTTATTTACTGGTGTTTTAATCCATCTGTTGCGCACGCTATTTCATATATAACTGTATAGATGGTATATAAAAAATGCAACAATAGACCGTTATTGAACTGGATCTAGCTAGCAACGGAGGCTCCAGCTTCCTGAGCTCTCAGACGGTATTTGAAAAAGTTGAGCCAACGATTTCAAAATGGTTCTTTCAACACATGGAGTCTACTGCGCATTTCCCCCTGCTGACATAGTCCCTTTAAGTTCCAGTTCATATAACGCCGAAAATACAATATACTAGCAATTTCAGTTGTCACTAAAAATTATTACGAGGATGATAGGATGATATGAACATTATTAATTGAAATGTGTTTTGTAGAACTTTGTAGCGAAAATAATTATTACTACTTACCCTTTGCATTGTTTACTTTTGGAGTAATTTTAGTAATTCTTAAAACTAAGATTATAAGTAATCGATCAAGCTCCGGATTTCAAGACTTACATCTGTCTTTTCAAACTTTCGCTTTTTTATTCAATAACTGCTTTTCTGCTTGATTTTTTTATGCTATAAATAAAATCTTTTTTGTTCTGACTTATAAATTATCATCCCAGTGCAATAAAACTGTCGACTCTGGCCAGAGACAGAGTAGGCCTGTATGGATTGAAACTGGAAAGTATACTGAAGTTCGCGTTGCTTGTTCTACTTGTACTACTTCGCGATTATTCCAAGCTGTTTAACTTCGGTACAATGTGACCTACCGTCAATGATCCAATAAACGCCCCCTCTCTTATGAACGCCTCCTATCTAATTAACGCCCCCTTCTAACAAAAGCCCCCTGTCTAATAAACGCCCCCCTTCCCTGAAAACCACACATAAACTAGAAACAGATGTACAATACAATCAATCAATTTATTTGCGTTCTTGCTTAATTAACACCGGTGTGCGAGTTCCGTCTTGCTCAATTTCCAGTTGAAAGCGAGGATAGCGCTCTTTAATGTTCTTGATCTCTGTGCTTTCAACAATTTTCCTTCGGCCGTTGTCCAAGCATTGTAGCATCCCGGAATTACTTATCAGTGGATGGACTTGATAGTCGGCTAAAGCTCTGTCATTTAGGTTATTATAATACCGTATTTAAGTTACCATGTTACAGTTATTAGAATAAGCGCCTCTCTCTTTTAAACGCCTCTTATCTTTTGAACGCACCTCTCGTACCCTTGAAATTCAATAAACGCCCCCGGCGATTATTAGATCATTTACGGTAACTATTAAGTAACAGAACATTTGGAAATGGCGTTCAAGCCTTAAGCGGAGACAGCTAGGGGATGAAAAAATTCCCCTTCATGTACGCAAAAAAAAAGGTCACAAAACAATAAGATTTTAAAATGAGAAAAACTAAGGCCCTGTACATGGGCTATAAATTTTGGTACATTTGAGCCAAACAGCCCTCGCCGTAGTGGCTGAGTGTGTTTTTCCCTTTGTTTTTTGTGTGTGACTGCAGTTGAGCGGAAACCCGTTAGCAAATCTGTATAAAATACATCCATTTCGATGTTAGGCCCGAGTATTTTAAAAAAAATTGTACCGTGGAAATGCGCCTTTTAAAAGTTACTTCCTTGTTCAAGACAGTCGCTTTATTTTGGCCAGTATAAGAGCTCGCTAAATTATTTTTTTTTAAAGAAATACAAAAACAACAAATTCTGGTCTTACCTCTATCTCCATCCCGCCAGATTTTCATCAACCATTGGTGACAAGACTAAATAAGGAATTTCGTGCGCTGTGATTGGTTCAGATCAAAACCAAAACAAAGTAAATTTGGCCCAGGTCATCGCCAAATTAAAATATGTAACAAATCTTCTTGCCTAAAATGGATTTCTGTATGCTTTAGAAGCCTGTTTGGTTAATTTGGACCTGCCCTAAAAAATAATTATCTGTTCGGATATCTTTGGGGAACTTTGCCCGGAAAGTTTGAAGGGGCTTCTTTGTCTCATCCCAAAGTTTTATCTATCCTGGTGAAAGTTGTCGAGAGGTCGAGGACACGTAGTAGCCATAGTTTCCCTTAGAAAATTTTAGGGGACGTTTTACGCTATAACTGTGACTACGAAAATTGAGCGAAAATCTTAGGGAATAAAAATGTTCTTCCGAATATTATAGACGTATGACCTATTCATCCAAAAACGTGAGAGGATAAAATTATACCCTCTGACAGACCTAAATAAGATAAATTCCTGATGATACCTCAATTTCTCACCGAAAATTTTCGCAGCTCTTAGAATAGTAACGACGAACGAAAATTTTAGCCGAAGAAATTACCATGTCAAAATTATGTGAGTTATAAAACGTAAGCACATCATTTCAGAAAATTCTAGGGAAACTTGATGGTTTTCAAAAAAACCCTCGAAAAGTTTAGGGGACGGCTAGGCGAAAACTTTCGAAATTTTTAGGGGATTTTTTATCCGAACAGATATTTTACCGAAATATTCCGGTGGGTGCTCCTGATGTAAGTGAAAATAAAATAATTGAAAGGGAAGTTTAGAGTAATTATAATCCGGATGAATACACTCGAGTTCATGAACTTTCGTCTCGTAATGTCTAGCTAGAAAATTAAAACTGGCGTTTAAGAAATGGCCTTTGGCCTTGTTATCATGCTAGCCAGTGCCGTTGAATAAGAAAACAATAAACAATTGAAAAAAAAGCATCTTTGTATATGAAGTGAGTTACTTTGACCTTACCGTATCATATTAACAGCTGTATTCAGCTCTTACGGTGGCTGGTACCAGTTGGAGAAAGGGACGACTAACGCAGTCCTGATGCACGGAAATCTAAACATGGCGTTCAAGGTTATTATTCTCGCAGCTCTTTGCTTGATAGCAACGCATTGTACAGCCGACCAGACTCAGTGTAGCGAGGCACTTTGCAAGGTTCTTCCAGTAAAGGAAGATGTGGCACCCCAGCGGTTTCAACTACTGGCTTCCGAGAAAGGTGTCCGAATAATCTACTTGAATTTGAAAATCGGCAACGACACGTACCATCCTTTGGAGGTAAAGGACAAGTTCCTACCTTGGAGATGGGTGTGGGCCAAGTCGATCAGCGAACCTAGCTGTCATTGCCGTATGTCTACGATATTTTATCTCTGGGACTTCTGAATTACCAAGTGAGAAGTATAACAATACAGTTGCAAGATTATCCCAGCGGATGTTTCCGTCTTTTGAACCGCTCGTCGTGCCAAGACGAGGTGATCGGAAGAGCGTTGCTAAAAAATGTGACAAAAGGCAACTTTGGTGGTGAAATGCAACACGAGGGAGAGGTCGTTTGTGTTGCTTTTGTTGATACAGGCATCAAAGACTTTTTTGATGGCAACGTCGTTTTTCAATGTTGTGAGCGAGATAATCAAGTTCCTGAAAAGATTCGCTGTGAACAGCCGATAAAGAGAAATAGTTGGCATGTGGCATTCACATATGTTCTCAACGTTCTGACAATTGCTCTGATTTTTTACTGCCCTGCTTTGCCCCTTGCCCTGCCAAGCTGTATTTTTAATCTCGAGGAGGAAATTGAGAAAGAGAAACTACGAGAAAGTGCCGGCTCACAACTCCCTCAAGACACAAGTGAGTACGATTCACCGCTTGAAGAAAGTCCAGTTTACTTGGACGACGCGAGTCCAATTACTTGTTCCACTCTCTTGGGTAAATGCGGTGAATATACCAAGGAATTATCGGATTTTAGACTTGCCTTTAATTTCAAACTGGCTTTTCTTTGGTACTGTGTAATTCTCTCTTTTTTCTACATTAAATTAGGATTAAGTATAACGCTAAAAAGTCAATTTTTGGATGAAACGTCAAACAATAACGCACGCCTCCTTGGACCTCTTTTTTCAATTATTTTTAACTTAGGATCACCCTGGATTTTGTCCGTGTTCATCTTATGGTTAATTGTCCTTCCTTTTGTCTCGATTATATTCTTGAGTCCTAAGAATTTTTTGGCTTGGGGCGATGTGTCATTGGGAATGGTTTTGCTTGGAAGAATGCGAGACATCAAAATAGCAGTTTTCTATTTAGCCATGATATTAATAGAATTTCATAGTGCTGGAATTAATAAATCTGTAAAATGTTCTATGAAGCCATGTGTAAAGTTAATCAGGAATCCGTGTGAGCGACTGAGAAGGATACTTATCATCAGCCTTTGGGTCTTCCCCTGTGGCGTTGTTTTTGTTCTAATATTTTGTGTCGTGGTACTGGGAATAATTTACTTCTTTGTGTTTCTAGTAATCACAGAACTAATTTCTCTATATTATTCACCTTTGGGCTATGTTTGTTTTTGGTTATCCACCAATCTAATAGAATCACAGGCTAATTGTGATACCGAATCCGATTGCATGTCAATCGAAGGCTTTGGCGTCTGTGATGGTCCGATGCTTATAATACGCGTAATTTGTGTTTTTTTATCCTTACTTATTTTTTTTGTACTTCTAAATGCGGGGATAGCATTTGCTAGTTTTATAGCATGTGTATCTTGTCGGTTTATTGTTAAAATAATCGGTTTTGTGATCATGGGATTGGTTTTAAATGCAGAAATTGCAAGCCCATTTGTGACATTCTTCTTCGCAGTTTCCACAAACTTGTATCTTTGTTACCATAACTTACAAGAGAGGTACAAGGAGGTAAAGGAAATGATATCAAATCATTGGAAACAACTAAGGCGCCCAGAAAGGGATACAGGCGTTGATTTGTCGAGTGGTAGGCAAGACACGATTCCTGAGGGTCTCTTCTGGCATGTTTGCAGTGAAAAATCATGGTCTACTCATCAAGTTTTGCCTATAATGCATGAAATTTGCTGCATGCTTGGAAAAATGACTCTTATTTTGATCTTTTTATTCTTGGCATTGTGTTCGGTAATATTTTTGGGAAATACAGTCAACTCTCCGCTAACGGACACTCTCGTAAGCGGACAGCTCTACTTACGGACGGCTTTTTAAATCCCCGTTTTTACCTCCCAGTCAAACTTTCTATTTACACATTCCCGTAAACGGACACTCTCTCGTATGCGGATGCGGACACTTTTGAAAATGAAAATTGGATTTTTCTTTTGTTTACGCTCTCTCGTAAGCGGACACACCATGTACGTAATTGACTCTTGGCAATGAAATTAAAATTTGCAATAAATCAACAAAAATATGACCTTTAACAGAGCAACAGAACAGCGGGGATCGCTTTTTACAAATTTCAATTTGTCCGCGGCAAAGCAAGCTGTCCGTTCGTTTGACATTAACAAGAGTCCGACGAAACATTTGTAGTGTCACGTTAATTATGGCCTAGCCTGTTCACGGACGTTTTTTTTTTCGTAAGATATTGGCGCTCGCCAATATCTTACGAAAAAAATAAACGTCTGTGAAGGGGCTAGTTATGGCCACGTTCGTCATGGTCTACTTTACTTCTTGTTTCTGTTTTCAATCACTGATTGTACCAAACACTGTATCCCAGATAATCAAGCTTGGACTTGAGCCACGGTAAAGATGTTTCAACATCACCATAAAAAACGTATTTACAAGGAATTTCCATGCCGTACCCAGATCCTCTGTTGACAGGTTTACCCGTTATGATGGCTTTCCCTTTGTTTGTTCCGCGCTTTAAAAACTTGGTGACAAATTCAGCCATCCTCCGTTGAACGTTTTATAAGAAGAGTTATGTTTTTAAGAAGCACCAAAGTTACATTTATAGACGGCAACAATAAGTCCCGTTGAATGTTTTGTTAGAAGAGTTATGTTTTTAAGAAGCACCAGAGTTACATATATGGACGGCAGCAATAAGTCCCGTTGAACGTTTTGTTAGAAGAGTTATGTTTTTAAGAAGCACCAGAGTTACATATATGGACGGCAGCAATAAGTCCCGTTGAACGGTTTGTTAAATGTAGAAGAAATACTGTATATATATTTTTTCGAGTTTTAACATTTGACATCAATAAAGAGTTTCGCTTTATATCTTCAGTTGCTATTTTTGTCTACGCAATAAAACACAATTAACACCCGCTAATTAACTCTCCCGTAAGCGGACATCCACCCTATTTTTCTTTGGTGTCCGCTTACGGGAATAATTCTCGTAAGCGGACAGCTCTACTAACGGACACGTTTTTCAATTCCCGAGGGTGTCCGCTTACGAGAGAATTGACTGTAGCTATAGCATTCCCTCTGTAGCCTCGACGGTTGCTGTGTTTGTAAGTGGGATTATTCCAGGGTTGTTTTTCAAAGGATTGACCAACGCAAAGAAATTTAGTGGTGCTAAGAAGGAGGAGATGATGGGTGAAATTGAACTTGCTGTAAAAGAGTATGTCAGAGAAATGGAAAGAACTGGCACCGACGCAAGCGCCATTCCTGTAAATAGACAAGACATCGAACTTACTGAATATGATATTGTTTAGCTATCAATGCTTTTATTTGCAGTTATTTTATATTGTTTCATCATTATCATTGTTTTTTTTTTTTTTGTTGTTGTTCTTTCGGGTCTTACAAATGTTACTCGAAATTCTATTTTAGCTCAGTTTAAATGTTCGATTCTTGAGCAGACCCAGTGAAAGAGCTGAGAGGGGAGGGGGTGGGGTACAATCTCCACTATAGACAACTGGAAATTTGATAAATGCCTGATTTTACAATGTTAATTTCAACCAGTTCCAATATTGCACCACCATTAAAATTCCATTAGGACCACCTTTGCCTGATACTCTTAACATTGCCAGTGGAAATGTACGCAGTTGTTTGACAAAAGCTGGGGGAAAAAGTTAAAAAAAGATCATCTGCGAAGGAATCTATCAAATTAAAAATGCCTTTATAGCATTTTTTTGTAAGATGTTTTGTTTTTGCGCGCGCTTGCTGATATTAAATTCTTTGCTCATTTTCCGGCCGAAGATGTTCTTCAGTCGTGCTTATGCAAGAAAACCGCTTACGTTTGTGAATTTGATTGCGTTGATTTTTCCAGCTATGTTATAACGCTTTTTCATGCTGATTGTAGCCTGTGCCACAGACGGAATCAACCGTCGGTAAATATGTTATTTACTGGTCTTTGATTCCGTCTGTGGCACACGCTATTTCATTGCTGCATACATGGCATATAAACAATGGAACAATAGACCGTTATTGAACTGGATTTAGCTTGCAATGGAGGCTCTAGCTTCCTGAGCTCTCCGACAGTATTTGAAAAAGTTGGACCAACGATTTTAAATTGGTTCTATCAATGCACGGATTCCACTGCGCATGTTCCCCTGCTGACATAGTCCCTTTAAGTTCCAGTTCAATAACGCCGAAAATACAACATACTAGCAATTTTAGTTATCAGTAAAAATTATTACTAGAATGATATAACATAAAATTATTGATTGAAATGCTTTTGTAGAACTTTGTAGCGAAAAAAAGTAATCGATCAAGCTCCGGATTTCAAGACTAGTTCATCTGTCTTTTCAAACTTTCTCTTTTTTATCCAATAAACTTTTCTGCTTGATTTTTTTATGCTATAAATAAAATCTTGTTTGTTCTGACTTCATTTTTCTATTCATTTATCCAGTGCCTTCTGATTTATACCTAGTAATTCAACCATTATCAAAATTAACTGTACTTACAGGAAGTCTTAAAATTTAATAGTTTAGTCATAATTAAATGGATTATAGTGATTTTTTCTATTATTTTCTGAACTTTGTTAACATCCTTACAGCTAGTTGATAGTCCAAATCTCTTTCCGAATTTTTAAGTTCAGCTTTTCTTTAATTTTCATTTACCTTTCAGTAGAGATTATTGTTTAGTTAATGATTATAATATCCTGTTGTAAGTAGGCAAAATAAGTTAAATAAAGTTGATTGAATTGAATTGAATTGAATTGATACACTTTACTTAGTTAACACAGGACCCACGAAATTTGCCATTTAGCTGTCATTTCAAAACCCAAAAATGTTTGTCTGCCAGCAGAAACGTAGAAATAATTGTCAAAGTTGGTTATAAATTATCATATGCATCCTAGTGCAATAAACTGTCGACTCTGGCCAGAGACAGAGTAGGCCTGTATGGATTGAAACTTGAAAATATAAGTTCGCATTACTTGTTCTACTTGTACTACTTTGCCAACCTCGTTCCCAGGGTCTCTCCTCTTCACGTCCCAGGGAGCGAGAGAGGAGAGACGTGGGACGTGAAGTGGAGAGTCCCTAGGAACGAGGTTGCTACTTCGCGATTATTCCAAGCCTTTTAATTAGTACAATGTGACCTAATTATCCATTAAAAGAACATTTGGGAATGGCATTCAAGCGGAGACAGCTAGGGGATGAAAAAAATTCCCCTTCATGTACCCAAAGAAAACGTCACAAAACAATAGGATTTGAAACATGATGAGAAAAACTAAGGCCCTGTACGTAGGTCATAAATTTTGGTACATTTCAGCCAAACAACCGTCGCCGTAGTAGTAGACTGTGTTTTTCTCTTTGTTTTTTGTGTGTGACTGCCCCGTTAGCAAATCTGTATAAAGCACATCCGGCATTTCGATGTTAGGCTCGAGTATTTTAACAAAAAAAAAAAAAAGAAACAATTGTACCGAGAAAATGCGCCTTTTAAAAGTTACTTCCTTATTCAAGACAGTTGCTTCATTTTGGCCAGTACAAGAGCTCGCTAAATTATTTTTTTTAACACGAAATACAAAAACAACAAATTCTGGTCTTATCTCCCCGCCAGATTTTCATCAACCATTGGTGACAAGACTAAATAAGGAATTTCGTGGGCTGTGATTGGTTGAGATCAAAACCAAAACAAACTAAATTTGGCCTAGATCATCGCCAAATTAAAATATGTAACAAATCTTCCTGCCTAAAATGGATTTTTGTATGCTTTAGAAGCCTGTTTGGTTAATTTGAAGCTGCCCTAAAAAATAACTATCTTTTCGGATATCTTGGGGAAACTTTGGCCGTGTCGAAAGTTTGAGGGGGCTTCTTTGTCTCATACGAACGTTTTAGCTATCCTGATGGGTCATGTCTAAAGTTCGAGGACACGTAGTAGCCATGGTTTCCTTTAGAAAATTTTAGGGACTTTTTTCGCTATACCTGTGACTACGAAAATTTATGCGAACGTCTTAGCCGGTGCTCATCCGAATATATATAGGCGCATAACCTATTTATCCAAAACGTTAGGGGAAATTATACACTCTGACAGACTTAAATAATGTAAATTCCTGATGATACCTCAATTCCTCACCGAAAATTTTCGCAGAATAGTTAGAATAGTTACGACGGACGAAAATTTTTAGCGGACAAAAGCACCATTCCAAAATTATGTGAGTTATAAAACGTGAGTACATCATCTCCGAAAATTCTAGAGAAACTTCAAGATGGTTTTCAAAATAGCTTGCGGGCCGGGATCATTTGCAGGCCTGTACAGATACCTAGGCGGAAACTTTCGAAATTTTTAGGGGATCTTCTATCCAAACCGATATTTTACCGAAATATCATCCGGTGGGTGCCCCTGATGTTTAAGGGAAAATAAAATAATTGAAGTGGTTTTGCCAGTTAATTCAGTATATGGAAGTTTAGAGTAATTATATTTCGGATGAATACACTCGAGTTCATGAACTTTCGTCTCGTAATGTCTAGCTAGAAATTAACTGCTGGCGTTTAAGAAATGGCCTTTGGCCTTACTATCATGCTAAATAGCCAGTGCTGTTGAATAAGAAAACAATAATCAGTGGAAAAAGCATCTTTGTATATGAAGTGACTTACTTTGACCTTACCGTATCATATTAACAGCTGTATAGCTAGTTGTATTTAGCTCTTACGGTGGCTGGTACCAGTTGGAGAAAGGGATAACGCAGTCCGGTTGCACGTAACCTAAAAATGGCGTTCAAGGTTATTTTTCTCGCAGTTCTTTGCTTGATAGCAACGCATTGTGCAGCCGAACAGACTCAATGTAGTGAGGCTCTTTGCAAGGTTATTCCAGTAGAAAAAGATGTGGCATCTGAGTTTCAACTTCTGGCTTCCGAGAAAGGTGTACGAATGATCTACTTGAATTTGGAAATGGGCAACGACACGTACTATCCTTTGTACTTAGAGGACAAGTTCCTACCTTGGAGATGGGTGTGGGCCAAGTCGATCAGCGAACCTATGCTGTCATTGCTGTATGACTACGATATTTTATCTCTGGGACTTCTGAAGTACCAAGTGAGAAGTATAACAATACAGTTGCAAGATTATCCCAGTGGATATCTCAAAGTTTTGAACCGCTCGTCGTGCCAAGACGAGGTGATCGGAAGAGCGCTGCTAAAAAATGTGACAAAAGGCGGTAAATTGCATCGCAAGGGAGAGGTCGTTTGTGTTGCTGTTGTTGATACAGGCATCGAAGACTTTTTTGATGGCAACGTCGTTTTTCAATGTTGCGATCAAGTTCCTAAAAAAAAGATTAGGTGTGAAAAGACAATAAAGAGAAATAGTTGGCTTGTGACATTCACATATGTTCTCAACGTTCTGACAATTGTTCTGATTTTCTACTGCCCTGCTTTGCCCCTTGCACTGCCAAGCTGTATTTTTGATCTGGAGGAGGAAATTGAGAAAGAGAAACTACAAGAAAATGGCTCACCAGTCCGTCCAGACACTGAAAGTGAGTACAATTCACTTGACCAAAGTCTACTTTACTTGGACAACGCGAGTCCAATTACTTGTTCCACTCTCTTGGGTAAATGCGGTAAATATATCAAGGAATTATCGGATTTTAGACTTGCCTTTAATTTAAAACTGGCCTTTCTTTGGTACTGTGTTATTCCCTCTTTTTTCTACATTAAATTAGGATTAAACTTAACGCTAAAAATGCAATTTTTGGAAGGAATGATAAACAGTAAAAACGCACGTCTACTTTGACGTTTATTTACAACTGTTACTATTTTTGACTTAAGCCTGTGGGAATGGATTTTGTTCTTCTTCCTCGCATGGTTAATGCTTCCTTTTGTCTCGATTATATCCTTGAGCCCTAAGGATTTTTTGCTTTGGGACGATTCATTGGGAATGTGTTTGCTTAGAAAAATGGGAAACCTCAAAGTAAAAGTTTTCAATTTAGCCAGCACATTAATAGAATATCATATTGCTGGGATCAATAAATCTGTAAAATGTTCTATGAAGCCATGTGTAAAGTTGATCGGGAATCCATGTAAGCGACTGAGAAGGATACTTATCAACGGCCTTTGGGTCTTCCCCTGCGTTGTTTTTGTTCTAATATTTTGTGGTGTGGTATTGGGAGTAAGTTACATCTTTGTGTTTCTAGTAATGACAGGAGTATTTTGTCTATATTATTCACCTTTGGTCTATCTTTGTTTCTTTTTATTCCAAAAATTACTACAATCATATCTTATTTCCTTTATCATGTTATGGAAACGCTATTATTTTGGTAAAGAAGCCAAAGCCAAATGCCTAGTCAAACTTATATTTCTCGTCTCTGTTGTTCCAATAACTGTATTTTTTGGCTTACCGTATGTTATTTTATTTCTAGAGTTATTATTTGCTAGTTTTATAGCATCTGTATCTTGTCGGTTTATTGTTAAAATGATCGGTTTCGTGATCATGGGAGTGGTTTTGAATCCAAGAATTGCAAGCCCATTAGTAACATTCTTCCTCACAGTTTCCACAAACTTGTATCTTTGTTACTCTAACTTACAAGAGAGGTACAAGGAGGTGAAGGAAATGATATCAAATCATTGGAAACAACTTAGGCGCCCAGAAAGGGATACAGGCGTTGATTTGTCGAGTGGTAGACAAGACACGATTCCTGAGGCTCTCTTCTGGCATGTTTGCGGTGAAAACTCAAAGTCTAATCATAAAGTTTTGCCTATAATGTATGAAATTTGCTGCATGCTGGGAAAAATGACTCTTATTTTGATCTTTTCATTCTTGACATTGTGTTCGGTAATAGTTTTGAGAAACAGTTATAGCATTCCCTCTTTAGCCTCGACGATTGCTGTGTATGTAAGTGGGATTATTCCAAGGTTGTTTTTCAAAGGATCCGAAAAGAAATTTAGTGGTGCTACTGAGAAGGAGGAGATGATGGGTGAAATTGAACTTGCTGTAAAAGAGTATGTCAGACTGGAAGGAACTGGCACCGACACAAGCGCCGTTCATGTAAATAGTCACGACATTGAACTTACTAAATATGAGACGGTGTAGCTGTCACTTCCTTTTATTTGCTATTATTTTATATAGTTTGATTATTATAATACTTTTTTTTCGGTTTGGTCTTGCAGATTTTACTCGTACTTACGTTAGCCTGCGTTGCAGCCGGACTTGTCTGCGACGCGGGCTAACGTGCGTACGTGCGTATGTTCGATTCTTGAGCAGAGCCAGAGCAAGAGTCGAGAGGGGAGAGGGGTGGGGGTACAATCCCCACTACGAGAACTAGACAGTTGACAAATGCCCCATTTCACAATGTTAATTTTTAACCAGTTCCAATATTGCACCGCCATTAAAATCTAATTAGGACCAACTTTGCCTGATACTCCCGAGATTGCCAGTAGGAAAAAAGTAAAAAAAAAAAAGCATCTGCGAAGGGATCTATAAAATGAAAAATGCCTTTATAGCTTCATTGTAAGATATTTTGTTTTTCGCGCTAGCTGATATTAAAATTCTTTGTCCATTTTCGTCCCGGCGGCCGAAGATGTTCTTCTGTCGCACTTATGCAAGAAAACCACTGACGTTTATGAATTTGATTGCGTGGATTTTCCTAGCTATGTTATAACGCTGTTTCATACTGATTGTCGCCTGTGCCACAGACGGAATCAACCGCCGGTAAATATGTTATTTACTGGTGTTTTAATCCGTCTGTGGCGCACTCTATTTCATATATAGCGGTAAAGATGGTATATAAAAAATGCAACAATAGACCGTTATTGAACTGGATCTAGCTTGCAACAGAGGCTCTAGCTTCCTGAGCTCTCAGACGGTATTTGAAAAAGTTGGGCCAACGATTTTAAAGTGGTTCTATCAACGCATGGACTATACTGCGCATGTCCCCCTGCTTACATAGTCCCTTTAAGTTCCAGTTCAATAACGCCGAAAATACGACATACTAGAAATTTCAGTTGTCAGTAAAAAATTATTACTATGATGATAGGATGATATGAACATTATTGATTGAAATGCTTTTTTAGAATTTTGTAGCGAAAATAATTATTACTTTTATGATTTGTATTCTTTACTTTTGGAGTAATTTTAGTAATTCGTAAAACTAAGATTATAAGTAATCGATCAAGCTCCGGATTTCAAGACCAGTTCATCTGTCTTTTCAAACTTTCGCTTTTTTATTCAATAAACTTTTCTGCTTGATTTTTTTATGCTATAAATAAAACCTTTTTTGTTCTAACTTCATTTTTCTATTCATTTATCTAGTGCTTTCTGATTAATACCTAGTAATTCAACCATTATCAAAATTAACTGTACTTACAGGAAGTCTTAAAATTTTACTTGAAAACATAATTAAATGGATTATAGTGATTTTTTCGATTATTTTCTGAACTTTGTTAACATCACTTACAACTAGTTGGATATAGTCCAAATCTCTTTCCGAATTTTTAAGTTCAGCTTTTCTTTAATTTTTATTTACCCTTCAGTAGAGATTTGTTTAGTTAATAATTATAATATCCTGTTGTAAGTAGGCAAATTAAGTTAAATAAAGTCGATTAAATTGAATTGAATTGAATTGAATTGATACCCTTTACCTAGATAACACAGGACCCACGAAATTTGCCATTTTGCTGTCATTTCAAAACCCAAAAATGTTTGTCTGCCAGCAGAAACAAAGAAATAATTGTCAAGTTGGTTATAAATTATCATCCTAGTGCAATAAAGTGTCGACTCGGCCATGAGACAGAGTAGGCCTGTATGGATTGAAACTTGAAAATATAAGTTCGCATTACTTGTTCTACTTGTACTACTTCGCCAACCTCGTTCCCAGGGTCTCTCCTCTTCACGTCCCAGGGAGCGAGAGAGGAGAGACGTGGGACGTGAAGTGGAGAGTCCCTGGGAACGAGGTTGCTACTTCGCGATTATTCCAAGCCGTTTAATTTGTACAATGTGACCTAATTATCCATTAAAAGAACATTTGGGAATGGCATTCAAGCGGAGACAGCTAGGGGATGAAAAAATTCCCCTTCATGTACCCAAAGAAAACGTCACAAGACAATAGGATTTGAAACATGATGAGAAAAACTAAGGCCCTGTACGTGGGTCATAAATTTTGGTACATTTCAGCCAAACAGCCGTCGCCGTAGTAGTAGACTGCGTTTTTCTCTTTGTTTTTTGTGTGTGACTGCCCCGTTAGCAAATCTGTATAAAGCACATCCGGCATTTCGATGTTAGGCTCGAGTATTTTAACAAAAAAAAAAAAAAAAAGGAACCGAGAAAATGCGCCTTTTCAAAGTTACTTCCTTATTCAAGACAGTTGCTTCATTTTGGCCAGTACAAGAGCTCGCTAAATTATTTTTTTTAACACGAAATACAAAAACAACAAATTCTGGTCTTATCTCCTCCATCCCGCCAGATTTTCATCAACCATTGGTGACAAGACTAAATAAGGAATTTCGTGTGCTGTGATTGGTTGAGCTTAAAACCAAAACAAAGTAAATTTGGCCTAGGTCATCGCCAAATTAAAATATGTAACAAATCTTCCTGCCTAAAATGGATTTCTGTATATGCTTTAGAAGCCTGTTTGGTTAATTTAGAGCTGCCCTAAAAAATAACTATCTGTTCGGATATCTTGGGGGAACTTTGCCCGTGTCGAAAGTTTGAGGGGGCCTCTTTGTCTCATACGAACGTTTTAGCTATCCTGATGGGTCAGATCCAAAGTTCGAGGACACGTAGTAGCCATGGTTTCCTTTAGAAAATTTTAGGGACTTTTTTCGCTATACCTGTGACTACGAAAATTTATGCGAACGTCTTAGCCGGTGCTCATCCGAATATATATAGGCGCATAACCTATTCATCCAAAACGTTAGGGGAAATTATACACTCTGACAGACTTAAATAATGTAAATTCCTGATGATACCTCAATTCCTCACCGAAAATTTTCGCAGAATAGTTAGAATAGTTACGACGGACGAAAATTTTTAGCGGACAAAAGCACCATCCCAAAATTATGTGAGTTATAAAACGTGAGTACATCATTTCCGAAAATTCTAGAGAAACTTGATGGTTTTCAAAATAGCTTGCGGGCCGGGGTCATTTGCAGGCCTGTACAAATACCTAGGCGGAAACTTTCGAAATTTTTAGGGGATCTTCTATCCGAAAAGATACTTTACCGAAATATCCGGTGGGTGCCCCTGATGTTTAAGTGAAAATAAAATAATTGAAGTGGTTTTGCCAGTTAATTCAGTAATTATATTTCGGATGAATACACTCGAGCTCATGAACTTTCGTCTCGTAATGTCTAGCTAGAAAATTATCTGCTGGCGTTTAAAAAATGGCCTTTGGCCTTATTATAATGCTAAATAGCCAGTGCTGTTGAATAAGAAAACAATAAACAGTGGAAAAAAGCATCTTTGTATATGAAGTGAGTTACTTTGACCTTACTGTATCATATTAACAGCTGTATTCAGCTCTTACGGTGGCTGGTACCAGTTGGAGAAAGGTACAACGCAGTCCGGATGCACGGAACCTAAAAATGGCGTTCAAGG
Source organism: Pavona decussata (assembly GCF_977016875.1). NCBI lineage: Eukaryota > Metazoa > Cnidaria > Anthozoa > Scleractinia > Agariciidae > Pavona > Pavona decussata. The sequence continues at coordinate 193,767 of NW_028145699.1, forward strand.
TTTTTTTTCTTACAGTTCTTTGCATGATAGCAATGCATTGTGCAGGCGAACAGACTCAATTTAGTGAGGCACCTTGCAAGGTTCTTCCAGTAGGAGATGTGGCATCCAAGTTTAAACATCTGGCTTCCGAGACTGAAGGTGTCCGAATGATCTACTTGAATTTGACGGTCGGAACTTGGCCACCTTTTTCGGAGTTATATGTAGAGGGCGAGTTCTTACCTTGGAGATGGGTGTGGGCCAAGTCAATCAGCGAACCTATGCTGTCATTGCCGCATGACTACGACATTTTATCTCTGGGACTTCTGAATTACCAAGTGAGAAGTATAACAATACAATTGCAAGATTATCCCAGCGGATGTCTCTCTCTTTTGAAGCGAGACGATGGCCGAGAGCTCGAGGAGGTGATCGGAAGAGCGCTGCTAAAAAATGTGACAAAAGGCGATGAATTGCAACGCAAGGGAGAGGTCGTTTGTGTTGCTGTTGTTGATAATAATAATACACGCATCGAATACTTTTTTGATGGGAACGTCGTTTTTCAATGTTGCGAGCGAGATAATCAAGTTCCTGCAAACATTTCCTGTAAAAAGACAATAAAGAGAAATGGTTGGCTTGTGGCATTCACATATGTTCTCAACGTTCTGACAATTGTTCTGATTTTCTACTGCCCTGCTTTGCCCCTTGCACTGCCAAGCTGTATTTTTGATCTGGAGGAGGAAATTGAGAAAGAGAAACTACAAGAAAATGGCTCACAAGTCCCTCCAGACACTGAAAGTGAGTACAATTCACTTGACCAAAGTCTACTTTACTTGGACGACGCGAGTCCAATTACTTGTTCCACTCTCTTGGGTAAATGCGGTAAATATACCAAGGAATTATCGGATTTTAAACTTGCCTTTAATTTCAAACTGGCTTTTCTTTGGTGCTGTGCAATTCCCTCTTTTTTCTACATTGAATTAGGATTAAATTTTACATTAAAATCGTATCAATTTTTAATGAATGCGTCTAGCAGTGGAAAAGCACATCTCCTTGGACCTTTATTTACAACTGTTAGTTTGTCCTGGTTTTGGGGTTTGTTCCTCGTATGGTTACTTGTCTTTCCTTTTTTCCCGATTATGTCCTTGAGTCCTAAGGATTTTTTGCTTTGGGACGATTCATTGGGAATGAGTTTGCTTAGAAAAATGGGAAACCTCAAAGTAAAAGTTTTCAATTTAGCCAGTACATTAATAGAATATCATAGTGCTGGGATTAATAAATCTGTAAAATGTTCTATGAAGCCATCTGTAAAGTTGATCAGGAATCCATGTAAGCGACTGAGAAGGATACTTATCAACGGCCTTTGGGTCTTCCCCTGCGTTGTTTTTGTTCTAATATTTTGTGGCGTGGTATTGGGAGTAAGTTACATATTTGTGTTTCTAGTTATGACAGGAGTATTTTGTCTATATTATTCACCTTTGGTCTGTCTTTGTTTCTTTTTGTTCCAAAAATTACTACAATCGTATCTTATTTTCTTTATCATGTTATGGGAACGCTATTATTTTGGTAAAGAAGCCAAAGCCAGATGCCTACTCAAACTTACATTTCTCGTCTCTGTTGTTCCATTAGCTATATTTTTGGGCTTACCATTTGTTTTTTTACTTCTACAGTTATTAACTGCTAGTTATATTGCATCTGTATCTTGTCGGTTTATTGTTAAAATGATCGGTTTCGTGATCATGGGATTGGTTTTGAATGCAGAAATTGTAAGCCCATTTGTAACATTCTTCGTCGCAGTTTCTACAAACTTGTATCTTTGTTACGATAACTTACAAGAGAGGTACAAAGAGGTGAAGAAAATGATATCAAATCATTGGAAACAACTAAGGCGCCTAGGAAGGGATACAGGCGTTGATTTGTCGAGTGGTAGGCAAGACACGATTCCTGAGGGTCTCTTCTGGCATGTTTGCGGTGAAAAATCAAATTCTAATCATAAAGTTTTGCCTATAAGGCATGAAATTTGCTGCATGCTGGGAAAAATGACTCTTATTTTTATCTTTTCATTCTTGACATTGTGTTCGGTAATATTGTTGAGAAACAGTTATAACATGATTCCCTCTGTAGCCGCGACAATTGCTGTGTTTGTAAGCGGGATTATTCCAAGGGTTGTTTTCCAAAGGATCCGCAAAGAAATTTAGTGGTGCTAAGAAGGAGGAGATGATGGGTGAAATTGAACTTGCTGTAAAAGAGTATATCAGACTGGAAGGAACTGGCACTGACACAAGCGCCGTTCCTGTAAATAGACAAGACATAGAACTTACTGAATATGAGATGGTGTAGCTTTCACTTCCTTTATTTGCTATTATTTTATATTGTTTCATAATTATCATAATTTTTTTTTCGGTTTGGTCTTGCAGATTTTACTCGTACTAACGTTAGCCTGCGTTGCAGCCGGACTTGTCACTCAAAACCTATAGAGAACTCGATATAGACGGACTATATCAGGGACTGTATAGATTGTTTGCGACGCGGGCTAACTTACCTACGTACGTATATTCGATTCTTGAGTAGAGCAAAAGCAAGAGTTGGGAGGGGAAGGGGGTGGGGTACACTCTCCACTTCGAGAACTGGAAAGTTGACGATTATCCTCATTTCACAATGTTAATTTTCAACCAGTTGCAATATTGCACCACCATTAAAATCTGATTAGGACCAACTTTGCCTGATACTCCCGACATTGCCAGTGGGAAAAAAGTCCGAAAAAAAAGAGCATCTCCGAAGGAATCTATCAAATGAAAATGCGTTTATAGCTTCTTTTGTATGATATTTTGTTTTTCGCGCTTGCTGATATTAAATTCTTTGTCCATTTTCGTCCCGGGCGAAGATATTTTTCTGTCGCGCTTATGCAAGAAAACCGCTTACGTTTATGAATTTGATTGCGTGGATTTTCCTAGTTATGTTATAACGCTGTTTCATACTGATTGTAGCCAGTGCCACAGACGGAATCAACCGCTGGTAAATATATTATTTACTGGTGTTTTCATCCGTCTGTGGTGCACACTACTTCATATATAGCTGTATAGATGGTATATAAACTATGCAACAATAAGACCGTTATTGAACTGGATCAAGCTTGCAACCGAGGCTCTAGCTTCCTGAGCTCTCCGACAGTATTTGAAAAAGTTGGGCCAACGATTTCAAAGTGGTTCTTTCAACGCATGGACTCTACTGCGGATGTCCCCTTGCTGACATAGTCCCTTTAAGTTCCAGTTCAATAACGCCGAAAATACGACATACTAGCAATTTCAGTTGTCAGTAAAAACTATTACTAGGATGATAGCATGATATGAACATTACTAATTGAACTGTTTTTGTAGACCTTTTTTAGCGAATATAATTATTACTACTTATCATTTGTACTGTTTACTTTTGGGGTAATTTTAGTAATTCTTAAAACTAAGATTATAAGTAATCGGTCAAGCTCCGGATTTCAAGACTAGTTCATCTGTCTTTTCAAATTTTCGCTTTTTTATTCAATAAACTTTTCTGCTTGATGTTTTTATGCTATAAATAAAACCTTCTTTGTTCTGACTTCATTTTTCTTTTCATTTTTCCACTGCTTTATGATTTATACCTAGTAATTCAACCATTATCAAAATTAACTTTATTTACAGGAAGTCTTAAAATTTTACTTTAAGTCATAATTAAATGGATTATAGTGATCTTTTCAATTGGTTTCTGAACTTTGTTAACATCCTTACAACTAGTTGATAGTCCAAATCTCTTTCCGAATTTTTAAGTTCAGCTTTTCTTTAATTTTCATTTACCTTTCAGTAGAGATTATTGTTTAGTTAATAATTATAATATCCTGTTGTAAGTAGGCAAAATAAGTTAAATAAAGTTGATTGAATTGAATTGAATTGAATTGAAACTCTTTACTTAGTTAACACATGACCCACGAAATTTTCCAATTTGCTGTCATTTTAAAACCCAAAAATGTTTGTCTGCCAGCAGAAACGAAGAAATAATTGTCAAGTTGGTTATAAATTATCATCCCACGTGCAATAAAAGTGTCGACTCTGGCCAGAGACAGAGTAGGCCTGTATGGATTGAAACTTGAAAATATAAGTTCGCGTTGCTTGTTCTACTTGTATTACTTCGCGATTATTCCAAGCTGTTTAACTTATACACTGTGACCTAACTATCAAGTAACAGAACATTTGGGAATGGCGTTCAAGCGGAGACAGCTAGGGGATGAAAAAATTCCCCTTCATGTACGCAAAGAAAACGTCACAAAACAATAGGATTTAAAAGTGAGAAAAACTAAGGCCCTGTAGGTGGGTCATAAATTTTGGTACATTTCAGCCAAACAGCCGTCGCCGTAGTAGCTGACTGTGTTTTTCTCTTTGTTTTTTGTGTGTGACTGCAGTTGAGCGGAAACCCGTCAGCAAATCTGTATAAAACACATCCATTTCGATGTTAGGCTCGAGTATTTTAAAAAAAAACAAAAAAAAGAAAGAAACAGTTGTACCGAGAAAATGCGCCTTTTCAAAGTTACTTCCACTTTCAAGACAGTTGCTTCATTTTGGCCAGTGTAAGAGCTCACTAAATTATATTGCTTAACACGAAATACAAAACAACAAATTCTTGTCTTACCTCCTCCATCCCGCCAGATTTTCATCAACCATTGGTGACAAGACTAAATAAGGAATTTCGTGGGCTGTGGTTGGTTGAGATCAAAACCAAAACAAACTGAATTTGGCCTAGGTCATCGCCAAATTAAAATATGTAACAAATCTTCCTGCCTAAAATGGATTTCTGTATATGCTTTAGAAGCCTGTTTAGTTGATTTGGACCTGCCCTAAAAAATAATTATCTGTTCGGATATCTTGGGGGAGCTTTGGCCGAGTCGAAAGTTTGAGGGGGCTTCTTTGTCTCATCCGAAAGTTTCAGCTATCGTAATGGGTCTTGTCGAACGTTCGAGGACACGTAGTAGCAATAGTTTCCTTTAGAAAATTTTAGGGGACGTTTTACGCTATAGCTTTGACTACGAAAATTAAGCAAAAAGCTAAGGGAATAAAAATGCCCATCCGAATATTATAGGCGTATGACCTATTCATCCAAAAACGTAAAGGGATAAAATTATACCCTCTGACAGACACAAATAATGTAAATTCCTGATGATACCTCAATTCCTCACCGAAAATTTTCGCAGCTCTTAGAATAGTAACGACGATCGAAATTTTTAGCGGACGAAAACACCATCCCATGTGAGCTCATTTCAGAAAATTCTAGGGAAACTTGATGGTTTTCAAAAAAACCCTCGAAAAGTCTCGAAGAACGCTAGGCGAAAACTGTCGAAATTTTTAGGGGACCTTCTATCCGAACAGATATTTTACCCAAATATTCCGGTGGGTGCCCCTGATGTAAGTGAAAAAAAAAAAAATAATAATTGAAGGGGAAGTTTAGAATAATTATATTCCGGATGAATACTACTCGAGTTCATGAACTTTCGTCTCGTAATGTCTAGCTAGAAAATTAAAACTGGCGTTTAAGAAATGGCCTTTGGCCTTGTTATCATGATCATGCTAAATAGCCAGTGCCGTTGAATAAGAAAACAATAAACAATGGAAAAAAGCATCTTTGTATATGAAGTGAGTAACTTTGACCTAACCGTATCATATTAACAGCTGTGTTCAGCTCTTACGGTGGCTGGTACCAGTTGGAGAAAGGCATATAACACAGTCCGGATTCACGGAACTCTAAACATGGCGTTCAAGGTTATTTTTCTCGCAGCTCTTTGCTTGATAGCGACGTATTGTACAGCCGACCAGACTCAGTGTAACGAGGCACTTTGCAAGGTTCTTCCAGTAAAAGAAGATGTGGCACCCGAGCGGTTTCAACTACTGGCTTCCGAGAAAGGTGTCCGAATGATCTACTTGAATTTGAAAATCGGCAACGACACGTACCATCCTTTGGAGTTAAAGGACGAGTTCCTACCTTGGAGATGGGTGTGGGCCAAGTCGATCAGCGAACCTATGCTGTCACTGCCGTATGACTACGATATTTTATCTCTGGGACTTCTGAATTACCAAGTGAGAAGTATAACAATACAGTTGCAAGATTATCTCAGCGGATGTCTAGTTGCTTTGAACCGCTCGTCGTGCCAAGAAGAGGTGATCGGAAGAGCGTTGCTAAAAAATGTGACAAAAGGCAACTTTGGCGGTGAATAGCAACGCGAGGGAGAGGTCGTTTGTGTTGCTTTTGTTGATACAGGTATCGACGACTTTTTTGATGGCAACGTTGTTTTTCAATGTTGCGAGCGAAATAATCAAGTTCCTGAAAAGATTCGCTGTGAACAGCCGATAAAGAGAAATAGTTGGCTTGTGGCATTCACAATTGCTCTCAACGTTCTGACAATTGTTCTGATTTTCTACTGCCCTGCTTTGCCCCTTGCACTGCCAAGCTGTATTTTTGATCTGGAGGAGGAAATTGAGAAAGAGAAACAAGAAGAAAATGGCTCACAAGTCCCTCCAGACAAAAGTGAGTACAATTCACTTGATCCAAGTCCAGTTTACTTGGACGACGCGAGTCCAATTACTTGCTCCACTCTCTTGGGTAAATGCGGTAAATATACCAAGGAATTATCGGATTTTAGACTTGCCTTTAATTTCAAACTGGCTTTTCTTTGGTACTGTGTAATTCCCTCTTTTTTCTACATTAAATTAGGATTAAATTTAACATTAAAAAGTCAATTTTTGGAAGAAACGTCAAACAATGAAAACGCACGTCTCCTTGGACCTTTATTTTAAACTATTTTTAATCTAAAAAAGCCCTGGATTTTGCCCTTTGTCACGGTATGGTTAATTGTCCTTCCTTTTGTCGCGATTATGTCCTTGAGTCCTTAGGATTTTTTGCTTTGGGACGATTCATCCATTTCATTAGGAATGGCTTTGCTTAGAAAAATGGAAAACTCAATTTAGCCAGTATATTAATAAAATGTCATAGTGCTGGGATTAATAAATCTGTAAAATGTGCTATGAAGCCATGTGTAAAGTTGATCAGGAATCCATGTAAGCGACTGAGAAGGATACTTATCAACGGCCTTTGGGTCTTCCCCTGCGGCATTGTTTTTGTTCTAATCTGATTTTGTGGCGTGGTATTGGGAGTAATTTACATCTTTGTGTTTCTAGTAATCACAGGACTATTTTGTCTATATTTTTCACCTTTAATCTATCTTTGTGTTTCCTTTTTACTACTCGAATTACAGATTATTTTTAATTTCTATATTAGGTCATCGAAACGCTTTGGCGTCTGTTATGTTCCAATAACTGTAATACAGTTTACTTTAGTCTTACATATTATTTTTTTACTTCTAAGTGGGGAGATATTATACATGTACAATCCCTGCCACGAGAACTGGAAAGTTGATTAATGCCTTAATTCACAATGTTGATTTTCAACCAGTTCCAATATTGCAACGCCATTAATATCTCGCTAGGACCAACTTTAATAACGCCAAACATACGGCATACTAGCAATTTCAGTTGTCAGCAAAAATTATTACAAGCATGATAGGATGATATGAACATTATCGATTGAAATGCTTTTGTAGAACTTTGTAGGGAAAACAAATATTACTATTATCATTTGTATTGTTTACTATTGGAGTAATTTTAGTAATTCGTAAAACTAAGATTATAAGTGTAATCGATCAAGCTCCGGATTTCAAGACTACAGTAATTCATCTGCATGTCTTTTCAAACCGTTCGCTTTTTTATTCAATTGACTTTCCCGCTTGATGTTTTTTACGCTATAAAACCTTTTTTGGTCTGCCATCATTTTTCTTTTCTGATTTATACCTAGTAATTTAACCGTTATCAAAATTAACTGTACCTACAGGAAGTCTTAAAATTTTACTTTTAGTCATAATTAAATGGATTATAGTGATCTTTTCGATTATTTTCTGAACTTTGTTAACATCCACTAGTTGTATATAGTCCAAATCTCTTTCCAAATTTTTAAGTTCAGCTTTTCTTTAATTTTCATTTACCCTTCAGTAGCGATTGTTGTTTAGTTTGTTACATTATCCTGTAGTAAATAGACATAAGAAGTTAAATAAAGTTGCATGATTGAATTGAACTGAATTGATATCTTTTACTTAGTTAACACAGGACCCGCGAAATTTGCAAATTTGCTGTCATTTCAAACCCAAAAATGTTTGTCTGTCAGCAGAAACAAAGAAATAATTGTCAAATTTTGCTATAAATTATCATCCCAGTGCCAGAGACAGAGACAAAGTAGTGTGAGAGAGACACAGAGAGTGCCAGAGACAGAGTAGGCCTGTTGTGGATTGAAACTTGAAAAATGTTAATAGGCTAATGTTTTTTAAGTTCTCGCATTTTGTTTCCAAAATGCGTTAGAACAGATCACGAGTTGTTCCTTTCAAGAATTGAGTTGATTTCTTTCGATCCTCTCATCATTCTAGAATTGACAGCTAATTGAAGGTCTTATCTCATCATTTTGAACAAAAGATATCAAAAAACACCATGATACTTCCCCTTTAAACCCCTTTGAAACTTCGTAATTCAGTTTGCTTTTTTGGAGAGCACAAAACCAGTTGCCAACAAGTTCATAAGCAGAGATTTTGTTAGCCCGTTTCAGGCTCTCGGTGCTCGAAGGAGCGGGTGAGTGGATCAAAAACTGGGCGGACTGGGTTAGAGTCACGGGATCCTGAGTTCAAGTTCCCTTTCTAACTACTAGCCAGATTCGTTTCATGATAGTCCCATGTTTCAAATTCTTGGCCATGCCTTGTAAATAGCCAACTGGTAAGCCTGGTTCACACTAGGGATATGCCGAGTTTTATGACCCAAATTTGAACAGCATAACATAATGACATAAGCATAATGACATAAAGAAAAAACTGATGTTTTCTTTATGTGCTTATGTCATTATGTCAATGGTGTGAACCAGGCTTAAGCTTCGCTACCAGTTGGGATTTGTTTTAGCTTGCTTCATTTCTTTCATTTATTTAGTGTCGCCAATTAGCACTGCAGTGCTAAATATATTGAAACTTACAAAAGTTATTATAATTTTATCATCATCATCATTTTCATTATTATTATTACTAGTACTAATCAGAGATTAGCGAGATGCGTTCGACCATTCGGGAAAAGAAAATTACATTAATTGTGCCAGATATTTTTCACATGTTTATTAAAATCGCAAAAAATGTTATCAATCTATAACCCAGTGTTTATAATATAGTATATATTTGGTGGCTTGTTTGTCGAGCTTGACCTTCTCTTCGCGTTTGGTGTGCTTGCTTGTCGAATTCTGGACTGTGCTTCCTTGCTGTGTGGACTGTTATCAGGTAAGATGCGTTGTTTACGTTTGAACTTAGAGTTACAGGCATTTGGAATCTTGCGAAAGCATATCGATATGTTCATTTCCTTCGTTTCTAGCGGGAGTTGAGCTACACGTTAATCTGCGTTAATAGAGGAAAAGGAGCCAAAAGATAGATAATTATATAAGAAATCAAAAATAAATCACTAAATAAATAGCTAAATATACTAAATGAAAGAATAAAATATAAAAATATATTTGCTACGCAAGCAGTACGTACGCTACGCGAGATAATAATCATTTGATTGTTCTTGAATCTTTTGAATGAAAACTTCGAAAAAAGCATTTTCTTACTAAAAACGCACAACATTTACGGTAGAATTCGGCAAGGAACCGGGGAAACTTCAACGTGGCCGTTCATATGCCATTGCCTTTGAGGAGACATTGAAAGCCGCCGCGATACATCTTCGGCGTTGCGTTACAAATTTGCATAAATATTATTGAGAGCAGCTCAAAAGGCAATTTCCCGTTTTCTTCATTTTCTATCAACTGATCCAGATTGTAACCGTGTCTTCCACTGACAGATGACAGGATAACTCAGGTGGATAACTTGTTCACTAAACTCAGTTTTAACAGTGAAGGAAGCGAAACTAAAATATTGCGACTTTTTCGGCCGCTGTTTCACAAGCTGAGAATGGAAACACGCGCCATCGAATTTAACCTCGCTAAACCAGTACGCCGCACATAACTATGCTTTAATCTTTTGAATCAAATCTTCGAAAAGCGCATTCCCTTGATTAAAAACGCACAATATTTTCGGCTGTAATCGGCAAAGAACCGAGAAAACGCTCGAAGAGCGAACACTTTCCAGCTCGAGCGTACACGTCTGCACATCGCTCCAACAATATTAAAAACGCAAAACGAAGTTGGCTGTCTCGTAGAGTTGTTCCCCGTAAAACGGAACCAAACTGTGGCCGTTTCGCTGACAAAACTGGGTACCACCGAGTGGTTGCAATCCCTTATAATCAAATGACTCGATAAAGTGTCCGCCATTGCAACTGCACCTGTTCGTTTCGCTCGCATTAGGAATGTTGCTTTTCTCGAAATAAATCATGGCCATTTGCCGAGCTACACAACTCTTCAACGTTTTGCTTTGGTGATCACAAATTATGGCTATTTGCCGATTTACAAAACTCGGTAGGTAAATTATTTGCCGAGCTACACATCTCCGAAACTCAAACTACGCAACTTGTCTCTTGATTTAGTCAGCGCAAGGTAGCGTTGGTTTCTTGTAGTGAAACGGGTAAACAACACTGTGCCGAACTTATTCCTGTGTCTTCGCAGTCGTACACACTTCGTGAAGGCGTTGATAAATCTAAATCTAATCCGCAAGTCTTCTTTCTAACTTAAACAGCGAAACCATCCAAAGGAAGCACACCAAATGCGATGCACGAACGTGAAACTCGACTCCCGCTGAAACGAAGGAACTGAACATCGATAAGCTTTCGCAATACTTTCACAAGTTTCCAAATGCCAGTAACTCTAACTTCAAACGTAAACAACGCAACTTATCTGATAACAGTCCACACAGCAAGGAAGCACAGTCCAGAATTCGAAGAACAAGCAGAAGATAGAACTCAAGAAAGAAGCACACCAACACGCGAGGATATACGTGAAACTCGACTCCCGCGAGGACTCCCGCTAGAAACAAAGCACATGGTTGATGGAATGACGTCATTCGCCCCTGCATAATATTCTTCGGGGGGGCCAAACTGGTGTCGATGAATACGCAGTCAAAAAATCTCGATTTCGCCTGGATTAGGAATGCGTTCTTTGTCGAACGCAATTATTATTATTATTATTATTATTATTATTATTATTATTATTATTATTATTATTATTATTATTATATTAAATCAATTACCACATCATAATGCCCCTGAATGTCTTAATAAAAGCAGTTCGGCTACACATACATTAGAAAGAAACACCATTTCAACTGAAACCTTGAAACTTAAAAATAAATTCCAATTTGGTTAGAAACTTTTTCAGTTACCTAACACTTTATCAAGACAGTGTATCTTTCAGCTTCACAATACAGATTGATACTCAGCATTCTGCCACTGTGCTCTGCATTATTTAGGGCATTACAGTGTATTGTGCAGTTCCAGAAAATATCCATACTCCCCCTACGGAAGGTTTTGTTATTTTGCACCCCCCATCCCCTTAGGAAATTCTAGTTTAGCTTCATACTTTGCTTCTAAAATTTTGACTTTTAAGTACCCCCTCCTGCTGGAAATTTCCAATGACCTTCCATGATGTGGGTATGGATTTTTTCTGGAACTGCACATTCTAGAACACAAGATTTACAACAAAATATATAAATACAACTATACACAAGCACAGCGGGATGAGGGATCTGTTACAAACTTGAGGAAGTATAGAACTTTAAGGACCTCTGTGACACTTCACATTTTTGCTTATTATGGTAAATCCTTGCATGAACTTAACCTTTGTGCATACAAGACAAGGAGGGAGAGGGGGAGGGTCAGATATAACTTTTTTTTGAAATTTTACATGTTTAACAGTTTGTTTTTTGGGAGACCAAGGATGCCTTTAGCTGCAGCATGTTCATTTTATCCCATGGACACATTTTGATGTGGACGTTTTGTTATTGGCATGTGTCATTGCTATGCTGACCAAAAATAACATTCAAAATTACTGTTTTGTAAGTTTTCTTTTGTCTTTTACTTTTCAGACTCTATTGCAGCAATCCTTTATCAATTTTAATAGATTTTTGTTCCATTGAGGCAATTCATTTTCTAGAGATTGAAAAATCCAAGATGGTAGATCCAAATGAATATGGTGGCCACACAAATAAATGATACTTGATGACATCATCATTGACACACGACCACCTCATCAGGTAGAGAAATTATTGGACTATCTGTTGATAATACAACAAGGTTATAACATTACTGTAAAAATAACAGAACAAAAACCAAACAGTGGGTGGCGGTCTGCTTGTACGTCCAACGATTAAACTTACTGACTATGCTACTTAGGGCTCACACTATTGTCCCTATTCAAATACTACTGTATATAATTAATGACTTAGTATTCATTTCTGTTGGACAGAGAAGCCATCTCAAAAATGTTCTATCAGTTGATTTTTTTTATCTACAGTCAAATATTTGGCACTTATAGGCATGTACATAATATACATGTACAATAAATCTGACTATTAAATAAAGCGTAAAAATATTACTCTTCTAGAATATGCCCTCAGTAAGACCACATTTACCCCCAAAAATGCACCAGATGTGACCATTTCGGACTGTAATTCTTCCGGCCCTTTTGTTTTTTACATGTACCTACTACTACATGTGTGGTCCAGGAAATATCCATACTCCCCCATGAAAGGTTATTGGAAAATCTGAAGGGGAGTGGAAAGCTTAATTGGGGTAAGGGAAGTATGAGGTTACAAAGAAAGCTAGGGAAGTGGTCAAAACTACTATACTCTAACAGGACCCACCAAACCCCAAAATAGACGGTGGTCTCTGCCTGCAACCCCCTTCCTCAACCTCAAAAGATGGCATATTTATTGCAAAGCCACCCCTCTATCCAGCAGTAAAAAATGACAGTGAAATTCAAACCTCACTTTTCTTGTTTATTTAGCAATGCTGACTCTTGCTAGCTGAATATTTTTGGCCAACTCAAGTTTTAAGCCAATAAAATTTTGTCGGTAATGTTCATGAGATAGGTGCTGTCTTCAATAACCCCCAGGGGGGGTAATCGGGTATAAACATGACGAGGGAGTCCGACGGAGCCTAATATTTTGCACCCAAAAATATACATGGACCTTATATTGTGCACCCAAAAAAAAACAAGACTGGAAATTTTAGACCCAAAAAATACATGACTTTCATACCCTAAAAATGCAATCTTAAGAACAGTATACATACTGCCTTTCTGCCTTTCGGATCTTGCGGGAACTTTGGCTTGAATTGCGTAAGAACCATTAGCTTGGCAGAAATTCGAACCCAAAAAAAATATGCGCAGATTTTTCAGTCCCAAAAAAATACATGGTTAAATCTTCAACCCAATAAAATACAGGAGTTGAAAATTTTAGACCCAAAAAAATACGTCGGACCCCCCCCCCCCCCCCCCCAATTCCTAGTGGGCTAGGGTTTTCTTAAACCAAATACCTTCCATGGGGGAGTGTGAATTTTTCCTTGAACCACACAATTTTATTTTACTACATGCTAGCATAAAACAATTTAAGAATTTTTAAGACAAGCTGAAGCTGTTCATGCATTAATGAGTTGCAATGCAATGTTTGTGGGACTTCTGATTATTAATAAACTCTTTTCCTGCTAGGATTGCCAAATTCAATTTTGACCATGTGCTTGGTTTTTAATATTATGCGGACAGCACTTTAGAATTCAGAGAGCACTGCTCAAGAGCTTTAATAATAGAATTATTCTAACAGTCGTGTACACCTATGGATTTATACCAAGGTGGAGAAGCTTGAGTCACCTTTTGCAGCACAAACAGCTGCCAGCACCAAAGGACACACCCCTCATTTTTTTTTTAAATAGCTTTAGAGTGAAAAGGCTCCTTTTGATATTATTAAAATTCAGCTTGACAATAAGGCCAAGAGGACACAAACAAAGGACATTTGATAATCATGTTTATTCATCTCTGTCCCTTGTGCCTTCTGGACCTCAACATCAAGTTTAATTTTAATATTTCAAAAGGAGCCTACTGTCAGATATTAAGACACCATCTACAAAAAGAAACGTTTGAACCACCTTGTACAGCATGATGAACAGCAATGCAGAAAAGTATTGTTCATTGTTGCTGTAGCTGTCATGGCCACATTTAAGATTTTATCCAGACTTGCAAAGTACAGCTGTAGTACTTGTTGTAGTATACGCAGCAAAGTGCTGCTCATCAGCTACCACCCAATTAACAGGCACACTAGGCTATATGATCGCATCCATACACTGCAAAGTTACAGGTAGGGCTACATTTTGTGGCTCTACAGTGTAAATCTAATGTATATGATCATATTTCCAGGAATGATAAACTTAATGAGCATTAAGGACAGTGCCTCTACTACAGACCAAGGTATTTTTGCACAGAAGAAAAAGAGAAGAGAAAAGCAGATCTTAGCAGGGGATTTAAAAATTATATTTTTTTTATGCAAAAAGAAAATTGGGGTTAAACATGAATTTCTCAGAGAATAATAATTCTAAATTTAAGATTTAAAATAAATTATAAAACAATGTATGAGATTAGTTTGCCAATTGAAGCTCAATTATTATTTTCTGAAAAATGTGTGGTTACCCCAAATTTCTTTTTGAAATCTTTTTTTCCTGCATAGCAATAAACCTATGAATCTAGGCAATACCCTTAAGACATCAGTTTCTTGAGCCATCCCAAGATGCGCAGAATGTACCCGCAAAAGTACAATGAGGCACAGTTCTTAATGTCCATGGCTATGTGTTTGGGAAAGTAGAAGTGGCGACACTATTCCAAACACCATAAGCAATAAATCAGTCCTTTGCAGCCCTTGCTCTGTTCCACCATCACATTGTGAGCTCTTACTCATAAGTTCTGGAAGCACATGTACTGTAGCCACGTAAAGGAATGTCCCCGCTGAAAACAGCATGGCAATACCAGTGCCGTTTACACTTGAAAGAACTTCCTTACTGCTCTGTTGGGGATAAATCGTTCAACAATTCAGTCAGTAGCACACTTCCACAAAACCTAAGGATGGTTTTGTTACATTCGTGTACATGTACATGTACAATTTATAGCCAGCGATTAAGCCTGTGAGCAAGCTCCCTATTTGGTCTTACACAAAATTATTTATACTGTCCAATCCTCTCATGGCTTTCACCTTACTCACTGCTTGCACCCCAAATAAAATCTTGCAGGTTATCAGCAATTGTGCCCCTTACCCCTATGTACAGTCAACTCCCTTTATTGCGGACACCCTCGCGACTGCGAGTTAGTGTCCTTATTAGCAAGAGTCCGTAATAGCGTGAATTTACAACTGTATTTCAGTCAAACTTCGGTAAATTATTTTTACCCGGGATTTAGTTGCTGTCTGTGTTATCAGGGCATGAAATTAACTTTTTTCTTAGGGAGGCATTTGGCTCCTAAATATTCCAAAGTGGTAGCCAAGTGCAAAAAGTTAGTAGCCATTTTTTTTTCTGAAACGAAAACAAAAAACAAAGAAAATGCGTTATCATGGACGATAATATCAAATCGTAGGCCTTTCTAGCGTTAATAATGCCTGGACGGTTTGTTGATGTCTAAAGAATAGCAAACGGCATTCTGGTCACAGTAAAGAATGAACATCACCAACATTTTTTCACATGGTAGTTTTTTATTTTTATTTTTGGAACTTATTCAAAATTCACAGTTCAAAATGAGCTCAACAGCCGCGAGCAAACACAAAAGACTCATTTGCGTCTCATCGCCCAACAAAGCCAACGAAACAGCAACGAAAAGACAGTTTCCATTAGTAGAAGTAATTGTGGGTGCTATTTCTTGCCGTTAAGGAATATCCTCTGGCACCAGGGACATTGCCAATTGTCTTTTGGTAATCCCACATGGCCACGGAGTGGCAAGGTGCGAAAAAACTTCTTCTTGTCGGCATATTTTTCTTCCATGGCCTGTGCGAATTCCAAAACCTCATCCTAGGTCCTGTTTGTACACGCAGCCAATATTTGAAATAAATTTTCCCGATCCTCGTTGATGTTCATTTTAAATTTTAATCACTCGGTGACATGAATAATGAAAGTCCGACAAAATCCACCAACTTGGATATTTCAAAAGGTCATTTGTATTAGCAAAAGGGACATTTGATTGCACAAAACACAACCTCGCCACTGAAAAAATTATCCAAGATGGCGGATGTTAACGGAGAGTTCGTGACAGTTTTACTACAAATAAACCTTGCCATTCGCACCGATTTTTTTTTCAAGCTTTATTTTATTGCACAAGACATAAAGGTAGGATAAAGCAACGGGTTCTGGTCGCCAATGTGGTGACTAACTTTCGAATCTTGGTCGCCAACACGGAAAACTTAGGAGCATTGGCGACTGTATCAGGCGCAATTTCGTGCCCTGGTTATCGGGGTGTCTGTTATAGCGAGGTGTCCGTAAGGTGAGAGTTGACTGTACATGTATATAATGGCTTGAAATAATATTCTAATAAGTCAAATCTCATAAAAAAGGCTTATTCACAGTCTAAGCTTTATCCTGATTGGTTGAGAGTCAGTACTGATAAACAGACACACCCCTGTTGTGTTTGACCATAAGATTATCAGGCGACTTTTGGTCAGAATTTGAAAGTACAGTTCACAAGGGAGGAATGATTTTCTACCCCTTTCTGAACTTCATGTAAATGGAACCCCTCAATTGAAAGTACATGTAACTACTGCTATTAAATAACATCACAAAAGTGGCAATAGAAAACCAGCAAAAAGCTACACAGTGTATGTACAGAATAATGTAGCTAAAAGTAATGCGCAGTTCCAGAAAAAATCCATACCCACCCTATGGAAGGTCACCAGAAATTCCCAGGGGAGGAGGGTCTTGTAAAAGCCAAAATTTTAGAAGCAAATTATGAAGCTACATGCAAACTGGAATTTCCTGGGGGGAGGGGGTGCAAAAAGCTCATTTTTGGGGGGGGGGGGGGAGTATGGATATTTTCTTGAAGTACACAATACTTAATATAGTTGTATGAGCTGTGTTTATGTACCTGACTGAGGCCAAAGTAAGTCACCAAAGCCATTATTGGGGCAGCTGCTGCAAATACTAAGAGATGTTTTCGTATTCTATTTCTTACAAGTCCCTGAAAGCAAAAGTGGAAGTATACATGTAAATAATATTACTTGAAAGAAATACGATGTTATGTTTCAATAATGGTTAAGCCTCATTTTCAAGTTAGCAACGCAAGCACAGGCACAGGCAAAGTGCAAGCATAAGAATACTGATAAAATTTCACTGTAAAAGAAAGAAACAGCCTTGATGCAAGCATAAGCACAAGGGCAAGAAAGGGATCAACTTGTTTCCCTTTGTCTTGTGCTTGTGTCTTCATTTTTACTTGACATAAAGATCTTACGTCTGTGCTTGCATGGCTTGCACCTGTGCTTGTGAGGTGTTCTTGTTGGTTTTACAGCAGTAAGGTTGGATACAAATATTACTACCAAAACAACAACTTCACGCAGAGCTCAATTTTATCTTGGTTCCTGGTAGTCAGGCATAAATTTGGTTAACCCAAAAATGCACAAGCTCATGGACAACAAGAGAATTCTACAACATTTTCATGATTAATAATTAAACCTCTCCTTAAACATGTATATAGTGGATAGTAAGAGATGTACAGTACATGTAGGAACTGAGTGGAAACCAGGAGGAGAATTTCAATATTAATAATCTCTAAGTAACCTCACCTCATGGAGAAGAAAAGTTGATAAGCCAAAAGCAGCTGGTGCCTGCAAAACAACAACAACAATTTATAATGATCAGGACCTATAATCTAAGGGTATAAAGACTCTGAAACAGTGACATGAAGAAAATAAAATGACAAGAAACAAAAAAGCTGCTTCTACAGTGTAAGCAGGAAATTGGGGCAATGACAGATTAAAAGCTCTTCAAAATTGCAAGATAACAAGATTTCTGATTTAAAATTATGAAGGTGGACAAGCATAATTATGTACGTGTACTGAAAAACGTTCTGTCAATTATGGTATCAACTTTCCATCTCTACAGGATGTAAGTAAGTGGTAACTTGCAATCTGTTTTAACCTCCACAAGCCTCATTCCACATTCTCACAATAACAACAAAAACAAAAATTATGGTCCCGCCAATCAAAAGCTCATTAATGCCAATCAAGTGGTGTATACGCAAAGTACATCATTCTGTAGGATATTAATCTCTTGAAATCACATATTTGTAGTCAATTTTTGCTGAATTTTATCCTCAATTTCAAGCTTGCCAATGGACAGATCCTTTAATACACATTATGTTTTTAATATACACATATATTGTCAAGCCTTCATTTAAACAGTAAGCATACAAGACCTGCAAAAATACATGAACATTTAAATGCACATACATGTGTGTAAAGCAACCTAAATATCATTATTAAACATGGCATTAAACTGTGTAACTATGTACATGTACATCACTGTATAAACTCAACATGTACTTGTAGCAATCCATGTGTATGTACAGTATGTGACAAAATTGGGAACATCAATGTAATTGAAAGAAACTCCATGTTACCTTGTGTAACATGATTGCCACAAACACAATCATTTCAACTTCTGTTTTGGAGGTAGATACAGCTGCTCCAAGAGCTACACCATCAGCTGGAATGAAAAAAAAAAAAAAAGGAATTCTACATGTATTTTGCCACAAAATAGTTACAATTTTTAACTAAACAAAAAAAGTGTTGAAATTAGACCCACAACAGTCTAATGCTCAATGCATGAAACTCTGCACATAATGCACAGCCTTTATTACATTAGGCAAGTTCTAAAAGGAAACTGGCCGGGAAGATTTTCTTAAACTGAGAGTGAATCACAGCTCAATCCTACACGGGTATGAGAAGCTAAGATTTTACTACAACCATTACATGACTAAGTTGTTGAGCATAGTGTTCATATCCTCAAATGACTTGCATCAATAAATAATATTATTAGTCAAATAAATTACAGGCTTTTGCTTTTAAGAATGTTTAAAACAAGAAGCAATTAAATTGCTCCTTGCAATAAAATTTGTGTGCAAGGCCAGTACACTGTACCTCTGAACCTCTGTTAACTCAGAATTGTTCAATTTAATTTGAAATCACCCCAAAATGCATCGCAAACTCTCGATGTACAGGTTAGTATAGTTTGTTTTTATGCAAAGACTACACTGTACCTGCAGTTAAAATTAATCTGTAACACTTGAGTAACAAAACATTCAAGATAACAAGTTTCCATTACTAATAATTATTTTGATACACAGATACATTCCATCTCTGAAAAACAAAACAAAACAAAACAAAAAGATCTTTAGGAAATAGCACATCGTGCCAAGCCAGAGGACAATAATTTATTGATTGTCTAGTCCTGTGGAGTGCTATAAGGTTCCCCTTACCTGCAGCATGAACAACCAGACCAACAGTGGCAGTGATTTTGCTGTGTCTCTGCCGGCCATTACCCTCTGGATCTGCATCGAAAAAATTTTAGGATGCACTTGAAAATGAATGAAATAACTAATAAGAATGGGACTTAAACTGCACAGTAACAACAGTGATACCATCCAGCAACCACTTTAAAAGGATAGTGTCCAAACCAATGCTGTATTATTAAATTTAACAATTATTCCACAAGTACAGCTGTACTGTCATATACACTGGATACGAGATAACAGATGTACATGTAGCTGTATACAACAACTTACAAGTGCAAGTGCAATAACTTACTTTTTTACAAAGGAATGGTATACAATATCACATGTAATCATTAGGCTACCCAAACGTTTTTACTGTTAGGTAGATGTGCATTGTAGAACCTAACAATTCATAGGTTCGGCTCCTAACTTCTCAGTTTTTGGCCTTGTAGGCTCCATCAAATTTTCCAAAGCCAGCAGCCTTAATAATGGCTGATATCTCATAGCCAAGCCAATCGAAACTCTGGAATTTGTTGTTGTTGTTTATTATTTTAATGTGTTCTTATAATAATTATTATTATAATTATTATTAAGTATAGGCATACTACATTGTACATGTAGCTTGCTTTATTGTCTTGAAACAGAAAGACTAAAAAAGTAAAGAGATGAAAACTATATGCACATTTTATAGAAACATAGACAGTACCAAATGAATATTCTTCCAGTGACAGAAGCATGTTTTACTTATTATAATAAAATAAGAACCTTTTGAGGATAGTTGGAAATATGCAGGTTCTTATATAATATTATATCTTATATATAATAAAATATATATCCTATATATATAATATGCAGGATTTTACCAGACGCAGATCCGTACCGGTTTCTATCAACAGTTTTACAGAAATTGGTCAGATTTTTCATAATAAATACATATAAATTTTTGATTAAAATAAATTTCTAAGTTGAAATCTAGAGAATGGTTTGGACAATTGTTTTTCCAATTTCCGGGCAAAAACACGCTCTGGCTAGGAGATTTTCCTGCCAGCAAGTCACCTGTCACTTGTCACTACATGCAAATGTGAGAGAAATGTGTAAGTTTGGAGGCAACTGAAAACATACTTGCGAAGCACCATGTCACAGACAAAATTGATAGGACTTGCCTTGCTTTATATCCGCTACAATGTGGAAATTGATTTTTATGAAATAATCCGCAAATCACAAGGCTTCATCCAAGGAGAATAGAACTTGCTAATATCCTGTCTGAATGACTAAGAAACCTAGGAAAGGGGACTTTAGGGAGTTAAAATCCAAAACATTTCCCTGGGGAACATGCCCCCGGACCCCCCTAGAAATTTGCACCTTTGGCACTCGTTGTTTCGGAAGACGGTTGCCCTTTATCCTAGATCAACGCCTGTTAACTGTATTACTAACAAATTTATACCTGCTCCAGATGGTGCATGTGAGTGGCCACCACTAATGTGATCGATTAACAACATAAAGACAAAGCCACAGCATAAGGAGAGACCAATAAACACATCAGGTTCAACTTGAGAGATCTGATGCTTCAGTTCATCGACATGTGAATGAGCTTCACTGGGATGCAAATGCTCCTCAGATACATCAGCAGAGTCAGCTGCCGAGTGCATATGGGAGGCATGACCTTATAAGAAAAAAAGCATTGCAGATTAATGTCTCTAATTGACTATGGCTAGGGAATGATCCCAGAGATGTGGGTACTTTCACACACTATATTATTACACTGTAGGTACAGTGTACATGTACCGGTGTTCATGACATTATTAAACCGTTATAGTGGAAAAATGCATGTACAGTATATAATATTGTGATTTTGTTGTGTCAAGAAGGGTTTTTGTTTTAGTGGGGATTTGACAAAATAATAGGCACACTGGTATATTACATATTTTTGGAAAAAACTGTCTTGAAAAATGGATTGCGCATTGTATACAGGTGCACAGTATACAAGGGTAAATACAGTATACACTGTATGTTGTGGTTTAAATTTTTTATGCAAGCACATCAGAAAACTGGTTTACTACTGACATTAACTACATTGCATATATCCACCACGGTTTTCATTTTTTGTATTGCATCATATTGAAAACAAAAAGTGCTTAGCAGAGTTGAATACTGTAATAAATTTAGATAACAGATCTTTGCCATTTTGGTTGAAAAGGGGAAGTTTAAAGTTTTGCATGAACATGTGTTGTAGGTTAAAATGAATCCAGGTTAAAATGATTTCAACCTAGTAGGTTGATTTGTATTTTCCTTTGTTAAGGTTGGGTAATTTAGGCCCTCCACAGACTACGGATTTAGTTGTCGACAACTAAAAAACGTAGTCTGTCGCGCAAGTTGTTGACAACTAAACCCCAAATTATTAGTTGTCGACAACTAAGCAGTTCCCCTTTTGGAAAAGGGAAACTGCTTAGTTGTCAACAACTAATAATTGTCGACGGCCTCATTTTTTGGCATTTTTCAAGTGTGTGAAAACGTTTGTTTTAGTTGTCGACTACTTTTAGATCTCCGCGCTATTGTGTCAGCGGCTTTCCCCGCCAGCTTAAAACATGGATGATCGCAGAAGTAAAATACTTGGTAAAGAAAACATTCTTTTTGATCTTCCTTCTCCACATCCCATTCTTAGAGGTGGAAACGACACTAACGATGTCATTATTGCCGCAGCTTGTGCCCACCAACAAGTTCTGATACAAAACGATTGAAAGGCAAATTTGGCGCAAAGTTCGTTTGAGGGACTTTTTGCCAACGTGCCGTATAAACTGGAATGACGGCGATTTTATCATCAATTTGTGAGTAGACAGGGGTACGTTTCTTCTTATTGTTGAAAGACTGACCCCTTGGTGCCCTAAATCAGTATTTTAACGCCAGTGTGTGGAATCCCTGTATCGGACTTATTTAGTTGTCAATAAATTTTAGTTGTCGATCACAAATAGTTGTTGACAACTAAATCCCTAGTCTGTGGAGGGCCTTACTTATGAAACAAAGGAAAATACAAATCAACCTAGGTTGAAATCATTTTAACCTGGGATTCATTTTAACCTACAACAAATGTACTTCCAAACTTGAGCTGGAAAATTGATATTTTTGTCTGAAAATGATAAAAAATAACTCACTGTGACAAAATCTTTACCCAAGTAATTGGGGTAAAGATGTGATGTACAGTACTGTACATTAAAACATAAATATTATTATGATTACCATACCTTTAGTTTGTTATAATTATAGAACTGTATTACCTTACAGCTTTAAAAATATTAGAAATAGTTTATAATAGTTAATAGTTTAGAGTCCTTACCATGCTCCTGTGTCTCATATAAAGCATGGACTCCTTCAGGAATTATGACGGCAAGTGCTGTCCCCACCAAAAGACCAGCACCAAGTATACTGATCATCCGCAAACGCCTCTGTACACAAAAACAAGCAATTTAAGATAAGCTGCACATTGTACATGTACAATGGATACTTTTCATTTTGGTGCCTCCTTTTGCCACTTTGAACACATGCTGCACACACCCTCTTGTACACCCTCTTTTTCGACATGGGAGAAGTAGATCTTAGCAAGGGTTACTGGAATCCAAAGGAAGTTCGGGGTAACCATGCATTTTTCAGGAATAATTAAGCTTTGACTTTGAAAAGAAAAAACATAATATTATGTAGGTTATCTCTGAAAACATGAAAACATGGGGTTACCCTCAATTTCCTTTTTTGATTCTTATACTGTACCCCTTTAATATCAAGATCCGCTTTACCCACATACACTGTAGCCATAAACTGTGCAAAGAATTAATACCTCAGTCTGTACCAGTATTTAAGAGGTACATGTACCGTCCTTAATTAAATATCAGGTCAAAAATTTATAACACTTCCTCCATTTCACTCATACATCTGGGCCCATTTGTTAAAAGCCCGATTAAGCTAATCCTGGATTAACGTAAACTTTGACTTGGGTTTAATTGTTAATCAACAAAAATTCTTCCAAAAGATTTTCGGCCCTCAGTTTTGACTTAAGACTTTTCTTTACCTTTAGCTTGAAATTAGCCTTTAAACCCATTTTAACAAACTACGACGAAAGCCTCGATTAACTTTTACTCCTGGATTAGCGCTAATCAGCTTTCGAACAACCAGGCCCTGGGTACTACTGAAGCTATTCTTTGGTATTTAGTGCATCAAAATGTCATTCATTGCATTACAATGTATGAAATACCTTTACAAGTCTGAAAAAAAGTGTGTGTTTGTCTTATTTCAAAGTTGCTTTTGAGCAACAAATAATCAGCCTAAAATTCGACACAAGATGGTTTAATACTCTCAGGCCTTCAATTATTACTCTGATAAGTAATTTTATTGAGGACATACCCATCCCAGTCCCTTCCCCTCCGTGGTCCCTGTGAAAGAGGTCATGATTTTGGAACTCCCGATCTAGAATGGGGAATCCATTTTACAGATGTTTCTTATAATGGGGTATAAATTGTTTGGAATGCATGAAAGCTTCACATTCGCGCAGGGACATCATGCCGCGCGGACGCGTCTCTTTGCCGTCCGCGTAGTTGAAATATGGCAGCGACGCCCAATAACTCTCGGTAAATACAAATTAACATCCTAGTTACAAATGTCCTTTTAACTAAATGCGCGCTCAGAAAAACAAGCGTGGCGAGAGAGGTTCCATTGAAGAAGAAACATTGCCTCAAGCTTCAAAGATACTAAACATGGCCTCCGAATCTGCTGGAAAAGTCGAAGGAGACATAAACGTAGTTATTCAATCACTGGCCGACAGCGAGGAGGAGCCTAGTCTGTTAGAAATCAAAAGCTTACTATTAGCAATCAATCAATCAATCAACTGCTCTGTTTCATCACTTCTGAGTGACAACAAAGCATTGAGAAGGGAACTGGAAGAATTAAAGGACTGTATAAATTTCAACAACCGCAAACTGAAAGAGCTCAAGGAATCGTTACAAAAGACGAACAACGAAAACAAGGCGTTACAAGCGTCCCTGGATTCAACTAACGAACAGCTAAAAGCAACGAAAGAAAAACTTCGTAATCAAACAGAAGATATTGTGCAACTATGGGATAACTTCGATAACCTCGAACAATACACACTGTCACGTAAAAACTCCATTGAAATACAAGGAATTCCGGAAGACGCCTATTCTAGTACGGAGGACGTTGTAATTAAAGTAGCCGAAGCTCTTAACATTACGGTCGAGCCGGAGGACATCGAGATTTGCCACAAATTAAGATGAGGAAAAGGTATTATCGCGAAATTTGTTAGCCACAAAACGAAGTCAAGCCTTTACAAGAAGCGTACACAGTTGAAGAACGTTAAAATCAAAGATCTCTTCCCTGGATATCCAAGCACAAAAAAACGCTGCATTTTTATTAATGAGAACCTGACAACTTATAGACGACGATTATTAGAAGAAGCTAACAGGCGCAGAAGAGATGGTACGTTGCTTAGTGTTTGGACAATGGATGGTAAGATGTTTGTTAAAACTTCCCCCGATGGCAGACCTATTAGAATCTCCTCTGAGGTAGACTTAGATAATTTATAATCATTACAAAAATACATTGTTAGTATAAGGCGTCTGCTCTTTCCCTGCCACTAGTTTATTGTTAAGTGTAATGGCTTATCAAATTGTAGGTAAATTAACTAAATGTGTTTTTTTTATTCTCGTTCCTTTTTTTGTTTATGTATATGATACATTATTGTTTATATTCCATCAAACGTTTCTCATTTCCTGACAGTAGGCTTTGTTTTTTGTCTGATTTTTTATGTACCGGTAGTCTCTTTACATATGTCAGCTTAGAACTTATTTATCAACTCCAATCAATTTTATTCGTTAAATTCCTTCTCCAATCTCACAACTATCTGGATTTCCATAAAACTTACTTAAATGATCGCTGATATATTCAAATTGATCTCGTTGAATGTGAGGGGCATAAATAACTTCCAAAAAAGAAGAACAATGTTTTTATGGTGTCGAAGGAAAAAGTCTCACCTTGTCTTTTTGCAAGAGACACATGTATTCCAAAAAAGAGATAGAAGCTCAGTGGAGAAATGAATGGGGTGGAAAAATTTTGTTTTCTCAAGTTATTGCTCTTTCTGCAGTCATGAAAACGAAACTTTGTACCATCTTATGTTTCACTGCCCTTATTCAAGAAAGTTTTGGGAAGCCTTTCAATTATACAGTATTTTCTCCAGGTAACAAATCAACAAATAAGTCTCAATTCACAAGATGTTCTTCTTGGAGTCATCTCCTCAAAATGCCCCCTGCTAAATTATTTGATAATCATCGGCAAATTGTTCCTGTGGGATTGCAGAAGGAATGGAGTTCTTCCCAACATAACTAACTTTCTAGCAAAAGTAAATATCAAATTACAAACAGAAAAATATGTTAGTATCAAGAATAACATGCTCAAAGAATTCTATGATAAATGGAACTTTATTTATGGTAGCTAGAGTTAGTTAGACATAATTTGCTGACTACCGGATACTATATATTATTTTACATCATGAATGTTAAAATTGTAGTCAATAAGTTTTTTTTTTCCATTTTTCGATTAATATCTAAGTTAGAAGTGTTGTATTGTAGGTATTGGTGTATAGTAAAGCTGTACATCTATAAGTTTTCTATTAGTTATTAAGTTGGTGGCGTTATATTGTAGTATTGTGTATTGTAAGTCTGCAAGTACTGTTGTATTTAAAGTGGTCTATGTCAATAAATTTATTCAATAAAAAAAAAAAATGAAAGCTTCAGATTACATGTACATGTATCAGCAGCCATTTGAAAGCTATTCAGCTATTGAAAGTTACGCTTTTTTTAGAATTGTCTTTTTTTCTTGAACAGGGTATCATTTTGAGTGGAAATTCGTTCTAAAATGTCAGTGTTAAATAATTATGGAGATGCTGGCAGCACATACCCACCCAGGGGAATAGCTGTGGTCTGTTTTGTGCCATACTGGGGTCCTTAAATTCTGCACCAGCACGAAAAACTGAATACTGACAGTAAAATAATACCACAGAAAATATTTAATGACATTGCTGAGAACTCCTGAAGCAAATGTCCACATGCAATATTTACAGTGTACATGTAATGTGCAGTTCCAGAAAATATCCATACTCCCCCCACAGAAGGTTTTTTGTTTTTGCACCCTCCCTTCCCCCAGGAAATTCCAGTTTAGCTTCATATATTGCTTCTAAAATTTTGACTTTTAAGACCCCCCTCCCCCTAGGAATTTCCAATGACCTTCCTTGGTGTGGGTATGGATTTTTTCTGGAACTGCACAATATTTACATAAACAATAAACAGATTTCCTCTTGCACAAAGCCTTTCCAACATAGCATGAACAATGGTGGTCTGTTTTGTACTATTTATTACCCCTGAGCCAGAGCCAGAACAAAAACTGAACTGATACAGTGTAAACAATTGTCGTAAATAGCACAAAAAATATTTCACGACATTGTTGAGAACTCAGCAACTGTGTAAATGTAAAATTTAGAAACAATCTGACTTAACTGCAAATGTTTGTAGTTATTTAACATATTTAAATTAAAATGAATAAATTAAGCTTAAATTAATTTGTATTCTTGCATGCTTTTTTGATCCTTACGTACAATCTTATGTGAAATCAGAACTATTTTCTTCAATCTTCAAAATCAATTTTAGTTACAGTTGTGTTCCATTATAAATAACGGCCTGTAGACGGCTGCTATATCCTCATCAGTCATCACATCGTTGGTCAGAAAAGTGGCCGACGATATGTGCACGTATATGTAGGCTAGGCTGAATACAAAGTTTAGATATTAGAGTAGCTTATGAATGGCCTGTTCGCCCTGTTGTCGTAAACAACAGGATTACGAACTTAATCGCGAGTGAAAGTTACCGCGGTCGAAATTAACAAGAACAAAGATAACGTGTCCATCTACAATCGTAACTAAAATAAGTACATTAACAACCAAAAGCACATAGTGTAACTTGATTTTTAACTACATATAAGAACTTACACATGTAATCTTACCTCAGACATCGTGAAGGCGAGTGGAATAGCGCCGGCAATGTAACATCCAGCAAGCATGCAGAAACTTAAGCCGAACAACCTAGTTACATCATCCATTTCCCTTGAAATAAGTTATCTATCTACAAAGCATACAAACAAGCTATAAATTGATTCTGATCGCTCCAAAAGGCCTTAAAATGTAATATATTTTGCCTAAAATTTACATTTTCCGAAATGATTTTCTGACACGCGTCCGTCCGGCTATGTAGCCGCGCAATTTTGTCAGCGGTGTAACAAACTTGCCTCGATTTCGTTTTCCCAAGAATTTCGATTTCAGCTTCCGGTTAATTTTCCGGGAAGTGAAAAACGCTTGCGAAGCAGATCAGAAGAAATCGTCTATCATCGCTGAAGATAGAAAGGTAAGAAAGTTTTGATGGATATGCTCTTACAATTTTTCTTTTATTCTTGGTCATGTCCATGGCATTACCAGTAGTAGCTACGTTTCAGACGTTTTTTGATCGAACGCACCGGTTTAGTAAATTACAGTGATTCGTCGTTAGGGTAAAGTCGTATCAGCGATAGTCGTAGATCGTACAGGTAAGAACGTACATGAAAATGCCCTATTGCTTAGGATAAGTCGTTTCGTATCCCAGTACAAAGGCAAACAACTTATTTTTCAGTTGTTAAAGTGTGTTCACACTTCCGAACAAGCCTGCTTTCTCTGTTTATAGTTTTTTTACGTGAGACCAAAAACCACCGGCTTTCTAGCTCCCACTTCTCGTTGTCCTCATTCTTGTGGATCTCCTTTCGTTCAAAATTGACCACAAGAGAGAAAGGAAGGGGCTTTCGGAAAGTAAGCTCTGATGTAAATTTCTAGGCCGTTTAATACACGTTGAAACTTTTAGCTGAAACTTGTGTGCAACGGCGCTGCGAAACAAGTTTCAGCAGGCGTTGCACCGTAACATGGTCGTTTTTGTGCCGGAAACTTTTCCGAACTTCCGTTGCGAGACAAGTTTCACGAAAAGTAGAACCGCTTTCAACTTCTTCAACGGGTCGCTACGGTCGCAGCGGTGAAAAAACAAGCCGGTTTCACGGTGTAACACCACTTCGTGAAACTGGTCTCGTTCGCCGTTGATCACAAGTTTCAGCTAAAAGTTCAACGTGTAACGACGGCTTTATTCCTCAGTCGCTCCCAGAACTCTGGCCGAATAGAGCGCTTCTCGGACATAAACGTCGCCGCAAACAAAGGATCGCACCGGGACTTGCTATTGTTGTACGGCTCTAGTGACGGCAAACGCCAGGCTGAAATTTTCTCTTTGATGAAAAACAATGAAGCTTTTTTGGTTTAAGCTTATCTCCACCCAGTCGGCGACAGCTATCGAGCAAACACGAAAACGCGGAGAGAAGTGAGTATGAGAAATGCAAGTTTATGCATTTTAGAACAAACAGCGACTTGATGTTGCCCTTTTGGCGATAGCCGTAAATGGGAAGCTAAATCCCCTACGTGGCGAGCGCGGAGCGCGAGTCGCCTCCCGTCGCGCGTCACGCACGCTCCGCGCGAACCTGAAAAACTCAAAAACATAACGCCGGTTCTGCAGGCTATAGTTGCAGGAGCTTACACTGTCTTTTGAATTACTTATTTCGACTAAAAAATAAAGTCACAGGCACAAAATTTTTGTTCCCCGGAATTCAAAATGGCTTGTTTTGAGGGAACAAGTCCCAGGGACCTGTCCCGTCTTGAAAGGGTCTTATCCAAGGAAAGTCTCTAGGCTGTCTCCCCTCGTGTGTGCCAACTTTACATAATTAGTACTACAAATGCAAGCTGTGTCGCATCCACGAAATCCATAATTTGCGCAGTAATGATATACCATATTAAATTATTTACGTTATTGAACGCCCCTCTTGACTTATTCTTTCCTCAATCCCATCAGTTGAAAGGTCAGAAGAAACGATCCCCTAGAACATCATTGAGAGGGGAGTTAAATTTTACAGGGAGTCCATACACCCTATGCCCCTTGATTTACTTTACCAGTTTTTCCTAATGCCTTGGAGCATTGATTCAAAGAGAGAAATAAAAGCTATAATGTAGAAGCAGCTTCAATTAGTGTGTCTTTACACACTTCATCTCACTCTACATTAATGGGGGTGTAGGTGATAAAGAAGTGCAAATAAAGCAGAGAGCATCGATTTAACACCAAACTGTTCTTGATATCAAAGAGAAATAACTCTTTCCGCCAGAAATACATCATTGCATTATGAAACTTTTGCATCCTATTACACGGCCTCTTCCTGTCTTCCCGTTTACACAGAAAGGAAAACGAATTGCGACTTGGGAATAGTACTCGCCACTGTTTTGGTTAGTAAGCCTGCTCACCGTCTTTGAACGAATGTATCGGAGAGGACGTCTCATGCTCAAGAGAGCGTAGACATCGAACCTATTGTCGGTGTGATCAGAAATACCAAAATGGCCAGTTCTTTGAATACATTGTAACGTAAAATTTAAACCAGACTGATCATGCTTTAACCTGAAAGGACAGTCGTCTGTTCCCCTCACCCATAAGGGGTGCACCCCTTATGGGTTAATATCATTTCACGTAAACTTCTGTTTTTGGTCTACTTCCAGCCCCACTGATCTCTGTGCCAAAGTGCCTGTGTCCACACAGTCATCTCCTTATAATGGACGAACCGAACGACAACGCTCCTGAAATGCCTGGTAGCAGTCATCAACAGAGTTCGCAGACACTGGGTCAAAATGGTAGTCCACTCGGTGACACTGTCAAAGATAAGTTTAAGGCAATCTGGACAAAGTTGGAAGCACTTCCGTTTAAAGACGAAAATCAGAAGACTTCCTTCCTTGAAAAAGTTCGTCTCTTGGAAGAGTATCACGTAATTCAAGTTTTTAATCTGGGAGTTGTTCCTCTGCAAATCTTTATGAAAGACTCTCCAAAATGTGTTGATGAACTGACAAAGCTTTTTGAAATTTGCTTCTCTTTCTGCTACACAGCCGACGTAACAAAAATAGTTGCTTTTGATTTCTATGTCAAAGCTTTAAAATTCTGCTTTCCTCCCCAACCAAAGCAATGCCTTTCAACTGAAGTTGTCTCCATGTTACTGGGCCTTGTTTTGATTATTCAGGAGGGAAAACTTGCTAGCATTGTCCTAGAAAAAGCTGAACAAGTAGCGAACCCGAAGGTACAAGTCAGTGGGACGAGACGTATCTTCGGAGAATTACTCGCGATATTTGAAAACAGAAGAGATTGTGGCGGAATTAAGGAAATCGTTGATGAAACATTAAAGTTTGCTTCTGCTGACGCTGAAAGATCTTGTATCGACGAGCATGTGGCGCAAAACGTGGCTTTGAGAAGTGATCACTTGGTGTCACCAGTTTTCTTGACAAATTGGATGAGACTACTGAAATTAGAGCACGTCAGCAATGGCTTTGCATCTGCTTTAGCCAAGATGGGCAAATTTCTATTCACAAAGGAAGTTTTGCCGTTTTTATATCCCCTGCCTGAAACAAATACTGTTCGTAACAAATTAGCTATAAGCGATTTTTTGGCTATTCTTGAAGAAATTACAGCTAGTGGTAGCGAAGTTAAGCTACCATCCGACGAGGAAACATTGAATATATTTTTCAAACGTTTAAATCAATTTTGTCTCCATCACCCCATGATGAAGACATTTCTTGAGCTCCTAGCAACAACAAACATTAGCAGCAAAGTACTTGAAGAGATCCTTGACCAGTTTTGTAAAGAAATTCAACCTGTTTACCATTTCATGATGTTTTGCACTTATATCCCGTTGAAAGTGGCCTTTAACCTTGTCTTTAAAGTGTTATTGTTGTTCCCAGATGGAGTACTGGTCAATAAAGTGCTGAAATTCTGGAAGCAAACCTTTTCTTTTGATGCAGACTACGAACGTCTTGCAGCTTTGATGGAACTATTCGTGGACGAATCGCCTAGTGAAGACCATTGTCTTTTAGAAGGAAGAGCGGAAAGGACGTTGAAGTTTTTGGATGGGCATCCTCGGTCTATACTGTCCTCGTTAACCGTTTGGCAGCCTTTCCTCTTGTGCTTTATAAAGCTGTTTCCAAATTCGTTCCATTGCCGTTCGGATGTATTAGTATTCATCCAAAAAGCTTCGGAGATTTCCAATGTGCCAGCTGAAGAACGTCAAACCTATTTTGACTCTGAACAGAGCCCACCTCTTCGGTTCTTAGAGTGGATGTCTCAGCAAAGCTTCTCCGAAGAAAGGATAAATGAGATGATTGGCTTGCTCAAGTACTGCATCGACAACGAAAGTCTAGGACCCAACTGGGAGTTTTCTATAGATACCATTAAACAGCTGAGTCTCTGTCAACAGTTACCATTCAGCTCCAAAGAAAGCTTTCTTCAAGATCTAAATAATTTGGCTAAACAGTTCGAGGAGCAAGACAAAAAGATTTTCCAAGATTTCGTTGGAAGAGTGACATTAAATGAAAGTCTTGAGTTTAAAGATGAGATCCTGTCTGAGACTCTTGGCTTTATCAAGCGTTTTGTTGACAACGACAGAACCAATGTGTTTCAGCTACTCTCGTTGCTATCAGCTACTCCTATATCAGGTGATCGAAGAGTAAAAATACTGCAGAAATCAAAGGAGTCCAGCAAGGGTTTATTAAACAGTATACACATTTTGGAACTGACAAGCTGCTATTACCTCAGAGATGAAGCAAATGAGTATTTTGATCTTCTGTATACTGTGGTGGTAAACGTACTTAAAGAAGAGGAAGATTTGTGTACTCAGTTTTATGGACAACAACTCCACTACTTCCTTATACCGTCCAATCTTCAAAAAGTGTGGGTTTTGGAAGTCGCGAAATTGGTATCTCTGGGTTCGTTCAAAGAAGAGATAGACCGTTTGTGTTGTTTGCCTGTTATTCGCGAAGTATCGGGCATTATGTCTGAATCTGAGATGTTGCAGATTCTTGGAGAAGTAAGGAAAACTGCTGAGAGACTTCTGAATGATATCACAGACCTAGACGTCATTACGTCATCCCCTGATGCTCCTAACCATGTACTAGGTACCCTTGTTTTATGCCTAACTCACGTCTTGAGATCAGTCGTGTTCTCCGGAGGAGAAAAGTTCCTGTTAGTCCAGAAGGTCTGTGAAATGTTCGTTAGTAGCCCAGATATTTTAGCAGAACAAGGCATGGAATACGCCTTGAGCAATTTGATTCCTCTTTATCCCACTGAAAATGATGGTTGTCGAAGCAACCAAGAAGAGATGCATCTAAGGTTAGATGAGATCATGGAAGTGCTGGAAAAACCTACAATGATGGCTAACCTCTCAAGAATCCCACCAAACGACAATTATGAATCGTTATGTACTGTTCTGTCCACGATGAACTCCAGTTCATTCTCCAAGGATAGACTGATGGACATATACCACTTCATTGGTTCCCAAAACGATTTAGACGAGCGTTTTTTTGTCCATTTTCTGTCCATTTTGCAAGTGGCTATCCAAAATTCGACTTGTGTGCGGGCTGTACTGGAAATCTTGAGAGAACTGGTATGCATTATTTGCATTATTCCAGCAGAGATGATTCCCATCACGATGCTTAGCTTTGAATACCTGCTGCAAAACCAAGTCGAAAAACACGAGAGGGAAAGATTTGTTAAGGACGTTATCATGAAGTGGGATTTCTCACCAAACGCCTCTATTCTCTCCTACTTGAAAGTCCCCCAGCTTCTTTGGAAAGTGTACACTACCGCCAACTGCCAAGACAAGATAATTGAGTTGACAAACCGAGCGCGAGAAATTCTCAAGAAAGTTAACGAAAAAATGGAAAGTTCCCCCACTTGTGAAGGTGCTTTACGACTGCTGGGTCGGTACAGGAATAAAAGAAGAATTTCATGTTGCGAGCTTGAATGGCTTGTCTTCCATTCTTCCCTTTCAACTGAAGAGGCAGCACTTGCGTGCGACCTTATCTTTCCTAACTTCGATTTCGTTGAGCGGCTTAGATGTTTTACCTCGTCTGTGATACAAATCGAAGATGTCTGTTTTACGTTTGCACCAGAAGAAACACCAACCGGGCAGGTTTCAGCTGTGGGGAACGAACCTGCAGTCACTGAGTCACAAAATAGTACTCTAACGCCAGTGTTTATCGCCCAGAAAATGATTCGCCACTTAAAACGTATACTCGGGCAAGAGGAAGACCTCACCGAAACCGCATGTTTGCTTTGGAACCTTCTTTTCGGTCCTCAGTTCCGAAATGGTGCCCTTACATTACCTGGTTGTGCTGAATGTGGAACACTTTCTTCATGCCTTGATGACGATGTACAAGTTTTCTTATCCATTTTAGCCGCGACCCCTTCCACAGAAGTTCTTCTATTTTGGGCTAAAGAAGATAAGCACCACGTTTCCCAGTGCTCAGAGGTTATCTTGAACGCCTGCAAGAAGATTGAAGAAACAGAGAGCATGGCTAAGGGGGAATGTTTAAGTTTTCATACTGCGGTTTACGACACAATGAATGCAATACGTGTGGAGACACCCGCCTCCGTATATTCGTCTCACGGCCTGGTCTTTTACCAGTCTGCTTGTTGTTTCCGGCTTGTGAAGTCGCAGCTAAGTCACCTGAGTAACATGATCGGAAGCAGTTTGCCAATTGATGTAACCCTGGCAGTTCTCGACCTCTTTCAAGTCAATGTTCAGGCTGGAGTAACAGTTGGCGAGATAGTCTCTTCCTGGTCGTCCAAACATGCAGCAGGCATCGGAACTGGTCAAAAGTGTGCAGTCGTGCTGTCAAGAAAAGGAAATTTCTTCCTTAAACGCAGCTCAAAGTGAGTTTGTATGGCAGCTCGCCGAAGCGCATGCTCGGTTGTACAAGAACTCGTGTCAAGATCATTTAGACAGATTAAGGGAACTCACTCTTTGTACGACCCAGAGGATGCATATGGCCTAAACCGTTTGCCAAAGTGGCGACAAATGATGATAGCAGACGGCTTTTCCGTTCATGCGATTGACTGCTGGTGTATAGCCTTCCTGATGACACCACTTGAGGACCTTAAATCTCGTGATGTCGATGCGATTGTTGATCTTAACTGTCGCTCTTTGCAACTTGTGTCATCTGTCTCTCAAGAAATTAAGACCTGCATCTTTCCTGAGGAAGGTTTTCAGGTCATGCGAGGGACAGGCATCAAGGAATCGCAAACTAAGGAATGTCTTCGACTAGCGAGGTTGCTGGGCGAGTTCATAAACGTTTTAAAAAAGAGAAAACCCGAGGAAAATCCCAAAGATGCTGTTATCAAAGAAATAGTTGTCGACGCCTGTGACGAGCTTTGCCGAGCACACTCAAAGAAAAACAGAAGAAACGATCTGTACAAAATCCATGAGCAGAAGCTTAAATCTTTATTCACTGAAGTTTTTGGCAAGCAGCATAAAACCCACCATGAAGCAGAGTGTGCTGGCATGCCTAAACAACAAGCAGATGAAGATAAAATAAAAATGCCATCGTCTGTTGCAAGACAGTCGTCATACCTACACGAGAATCTTCCACGTGTACTGAACCATCGTGACGTTTATGAACCATTGCTGGTACTTCTGAGGCGATGGTTATCTGGAATTGCCATCAGACCAGTCCTTGCCTCTCATACACGAGAGGTTGTCCAGCGGCTCTTTTCAATTCACTCCGACGAAGTGGAAGCTGTGCAAATAAAGGAATTGCACGGAGCCATTGAAGACCACATTTTATCACTCGAAAACAACCAAGCTCTCATTGCCAATCGGCAAGCTGCGGGATACAACCAGGGAAGGCAAGGTAGCCTAAATCTGTGGTCTTCTCCTTCGGTGGAGTGTGCAGGGTACCTCAGCAAAACAGAGTCCGCTGATAGCAGAAGATTCGAGAAGAAACTAACGGAGGTCCTGAGGCGTCTCTGGAACGAGTGGAGGGACATCCTTTTCGAGCTTGATGTTGAGTTCATTAAAGTCGGTGAAGCATTTTTCGGTAGGGATGATCTCTTTGGTCGTCAGGACTCCTTGAAAGAGATGGAGGAGCAGGTGCCTGCTGTAAAGGAAAGGCTCAGTAAGATGACGTTGGAAGATCGGCATCTTGAGAGAAGAGTGGAACAGCTCAAGCGCCAGGAGCAACGACATCGCGCGAGTATTAAAAAGCTGTACATGGGCAAGAAGGTGAGAAATGGCTAGTGAAAAATTAATTATATTTCTTACAGCTGTATCTACAGTTGGTATAATCATGCAATGTTATAGTTCCCGTCATATTCTAATATGATAATATAAAGAAGATTCTGGCAACGCCGGGGAAAGATTACTTGTAAAATAGGTGTAGTACGCTACGATTTAATGACGTCACTTAGACTGATTACCAGATTACCGATCGCAAATATGGAAAAATCTTGCAGTAGCATGCGTTATTCGACATGAATCATCAAGGGTATCTAATATCGCAACATGCTGGCTATTTGGCATTCTTTACCAAGGAGTATGGTCATAGACGTTTCCAAATTGCCTGACGTCAACGCTCAGGAACTTGCTACCTGAGCGTATCAGACAAAGGCTCGTTAAAAATGTCAAAATACGTGTTTAATTGCAAAATATAACGTTTTACCATTTCTTACCTACCTTTTTTAATTTTATTATTACTTTGAAAACGACCCGGACTTCATATGACGAATGAAATACACATTATTTCACCGTTACATTGCATGCCCCAATGAATAAGTACAGCTACTCTGTTATGTTCCCCTTTCTAGTGAGTCCCAGAGCAATTGCGTTGCGCGGACAAACTACATTTGTTATTGTCATACATAGTTGCTCTTTTACTGAATCTTTGTTTGACGTCCACTTAGTAGTATTCAGTACCAGGTCCTTGGCTGTTAAGATGAATCGGCTAGCCAGGACTTCTTCTCTATTCCCCTCTCTAACTTAAAATTAAACTGCTCGGCCTCTCGAGGGCTGCCTCTATCTTTTTGAAGAAGTTCTTCAGGTTGGTGGTCTGTGTCTTCTTTCATTCCACTTAATAGATTGTCTATTGTCATTGGATGTAGTCAACAGACTAAGGCAATTCTATTGTGATTCAATCTTCCACACGAACCATACCATGCCGGCTTGAGTCCTTACTTTCATCATCATTGTCATTGCAGTCGAAAGATGCCGATGATGGAGATGGCGCGAATGGGAAGGACGACGGGGATAAAGAAGAGGTAGAGAACGAAAGAATTCTACATGACTGATTATTTTTTCGCACTCGCGAAGAAAGGGGTTGTAGATAGATTAACACACCGTAATGTAAAAATGTTAGAATGGGGATTTTACTTATCTCATGATACTAGCCACTGAGTATTGAAATGTCTGCTTTCCCGTAAACGCTGTCTCTTTAGGCCTTGTCAAGGTTTCTTGTACATTTGTCTAAACGATCAATGACACGAGAACCTCTTATGCTTTCTTAAGGAAAAGTAATGTATTCAAATTAGAATAATCACTTCCTTACGACATGATTAATAAGCAATTGCATTTATATAGATTTTTGAAATGTTATAGGGCCGTGAAAGCCGCAGGAAGAGCGAAATGAAAAAGTTTGTGGCCGTATGGGAAAACCGATTTCTGGAAAACGTGAAACTGTGCTCTGAGAGAGTTCCAGGTGAGTTGAAATAGCACTAACTTGCTGCGATTCGGCAGCTACAAAATAGTGCCTTAGTACAAGAAAGGATCACGATTTTTAACTGTTGAATACGTCTCACCGGGCATGAGACTTCTTTACCCCAACTTCTGCAAATCATCATCTTTCCCTTGGCCTTCCAAAATGTTCTTTAAATCATTTTTGTCTTCAAGGATGCTACGCTCCCAATGGTTTCCACTTCGAGAAGCCTGTGCTGTGCGCTCTGTCTGTGGACAACAGGATTCTTACAGTTTTCAAGGAAGAGAAAAATGGCCGAAGAGAGGAGATTGAAAATGTCGAAGTTAAGCTTTTTGAAGCTGGTATGTACGTATATGGACTGCACTCGAGTGGGCATGATTACGTCACTGATGAGCTGTGGGCCGCATTCTATAAGTTGCTGTTGGAAGAGAGACTGGTGCCTAGAATTGTTTTGTCCAGTGAAAGTCCAGGATTTGACTGGATAAAGAAACACAAATTTCCACAACCAGGTGAGTGTGTAGTCTGAAATTTTAACCGTGGGGTTAGAACGAAAAGACAGTGGACACTTTAAATCAGTGACAGTCAATCTGTGTGGATTTTAAATGAGAGGATATATGTCTCGAGGCATTAAATGAAAACTTTGCGGGTGATATGGTCAATTATCAAGTCCAAATTTAGAACTCTTAATTGCCCGAATTCGTTTCTTTGTTCAGTGGTTGACTTTGTGTCGGTTTGTAAGCGAGCAGTTCTTTTAAAAGCCAATGGTCTAGTTATTCAAGTAATCCTATAAATTCAATTGTCTTCTTTTTCCAGCGTCTTCGATGTCTCTGGGTGTGGCTTAAAGGTTCTGGTCTCGGCACCTCTTGTCCTCGCTTAAAAGGTCTCTGGTCATTGGATGCTTCGGTGTCTCTGGTGTTCTCTTAAGATTCACTTTTCCCTTTAGCGAGTTACTGGTCTTGACACAACAAGCTCCCGGTGTAAACAAAGCCCTATTTGGTGCAGTTAAACACTATTGTTGGGCGGAATAGGCGATAACCATTTCTGTGAAATGTGAATTTGGTGGATGCAATCTAGCTTTTGTTCTCTTTTCTTTCAAACTCAGCTTATTATATTGCACGTTTTAATTTCTCTTGCTCGAGTATGGAGCAGAGAAACATTTATTGCTGGGTGACGATAGCTCACTGTAGTGTTCTTTTAATACTGTAACCTTTTGACTATTTTCAGTAACAAGCCACCCCTACCCTTGGAAGTGGGAATTACATCAGGGGATTGTCCCGCCAAAGGAGGATTATTTCGACTACTCTCCAATAATAGCTGCCTTGTGGCCTGCTCGGCATAGATTAACCGAATTTGCCACTCTGACGAGGGAGAACGTGTCCAGTTTTCATTTCAGTGATTTTAAGGTAAATATTAGGTTATGTGAGTATTTGCAACGAGCCCTTTTGGAATTAGGAGTTATCATCTTTCAAGTTTATTTTTTCAAAGACATATATTTCTAGAATGGGTGAGACGTATGTATTCTTGATGTCAACGTTATATGGTTCCCTGGGTTCCATTTGTCAGAGTGACAAAAATAAAAACGCCCGGCCGTTCTCAATTTAAACTTGAATCATATTTTTAGCGTCCTCCAAAGTGATTCAAACGACAGCATGCCTGTAGACGGAGTAAAGATATTGAATTTTGTTTTCTAAGCTAGTAAATTCAGGACTAGAAGCAAAATGTGTCGTTTTGTAATCGTGAATTTAAGGCTTTCAAAGGGACCACTTGGTTTTGAAGATTTAGTAATGCAAAGCTCCACACGAAAGGTATCATTCATTTGTTCTTTCTTCAACTGCATACAGCTGAGTATGAAAATAAAATATTTTTATTAATTTCAAAGCTTGCACATCCTTGGTACTCTAGCACCCTCTTTCAGTGCTTATCGGTTAATAAGCGTTCCTACTCCATTAAGCTCCCAAGTTGAATGCAATTGAATGGGGCTACAGAAAGAGTTGATATAAAATAGACAAGTGACATGTACTTTACTGAGCCTTCAGTATACTCTTGGTATTACAGTTCCCTTTGCTCAAGGCTTCAACTCGCTTTTAAATTCACACTTGGTTGTCAAAAGAGAAGTAATTTTTCTGTCTCCAGCAACCGCCCTGCCGGTTTGCTTATAATCGAATCACTGCCAGTAGATTTGGATTAGCTCACCGCTCCGAACCTTGTAGGCCAGTGGCTAGAGTACCAATCTGACTCTTTTTACTTCTCAAAAAACCCGAGATTAATTAGTAAGGATGGATATCAAGTCTAAAGCCTTCTTTTGCCTCGCTTTACATTAAGGATGCACGTGCTATCGAAGAAAAAGAAGAACGAACAAAACGGATGACGGGAAAGGCCATCCAAGAACTGAAAAACAACAAGTCAATCAGAAATGCTCTTGTTGGAAAATTGGCGGTTGCCGTCAAGCAGACGATCAAGAGTATGGTTTATGGAGAGCAAGTCGCTGAAGAAACGGTGAAGGAGCTGATTGATATGGAGAAACTTTCCTATGGGCATCCTGAAGTTCAGAGGACGGAGGAGAATAGGCAGCAATACGCAGCGGCTGTTCTTAATGCTTGCCGAAATGCCGCACTGTAAATTAATGTATCATTGCTTAATAGAAGTGTTCCTTTTCTCGGACCAGGGGATCTTGATTTAAGGCCTAAGCTCAGAAAATGGGATTGGAAGAGAACATTTCCTCGCATTTTGACATTTTATATTTATTAAGTATATAGCTGTAACTTTGCAGTCCTTTCACGCTTATTCTTTATACTCCGTAGGATATTCTAGAAGGTGCTATCGTTCCGTTTCCAAACCTTTGATGAATCCTTTTTTGTGAATATGAATATATGAAACATATATGAATGAAAGAGTAACTAGAAGAAATGTCCTCGCAGTTAGTACGCAACTTTTTGCGAAAAGAAAGCCTGAAAAAACTTCAGGTTTGATCCCGTTCAAGCCTAAATATGTTTCCCATCAACTAAACGATTTTTTAGTGTCCATCTGCAGACGAATTTGTAGTATTTTACAATTCCTGGTCAAGGAGCAGAGGATCGGCCTGGGGACACCATGACACCATCGTTATTTTCAGTAAATAACTTGAAGAAAAAGAAACTTTTGTTAGTATGTGGATAGTTGGGTAGAAATAGATCCTGTTCAGTGCATGGGATCCCTGGTAAGATGCCGCCAATTTTATTACCAATAAAAATCATAAAAATGTCAGCTTATTCCAAGGCTTGCTTCATTGACACAAGACGTTTGTGCCCTTAGGTTATTTTACTGTCAAGGGCTACATGTGTATCATCAAGGCTACATGTACATGTTTATAGCACTATATTAGCGTAACCTACAGACAGTCGGCAGTCGACAGTAACTACATATACCTTATTCTCCTTAATTTTCGCGGGTTCTTAAATTCGCGATTTTAAAAAGGACCCGCGAAAAATAACTTGAACTTTGATCTCGCGAAAGTTAATGGCCATAGAAAAACCATGTATTTGCGTTTTCAAGGGTCCTAAAGGTGTTAAACACAAGGTGTTAGTACAAGGAGCTATCATCTTTCAACTTTAGGTGTTAATCAGTGTCAAGATTCGCCTCAAGTTCTTCTTCGGCATCTGAGTAATCACCTTCGCACAGTTCCTCCAATACATCCTTTGGACAGTCGTCAAATTGACCATCCTGTCCCGGCTCCTTGTAGTGTGTAGTTACGAATGCCTTGTATCTTTCCATTATTCCCCTGTTCCTTGGCGTATCGTCCATTTCACGTATCACATCACTAAAGGGTGGGAAAAGGCTGGCATCGTCCAACAATTAGATGAATGGTTTAGTCTCCCCCTTGAGGATCCATTTGAAGAGATTGAAGGTTCTATTGAGATCTCCTAGAAAGGACATGTAACAATGCTCTCGATAATGACTCGGAAGAACAAGAAGACTTTTTTTATTACTGTAATACTGACTTTTAGAGGAATACAGCTGCCTCTAAGAGGCAGCATATTGGTTTTGTTTCGCTTGTTGATTAACATACAATTTTTGTAAAAAAGAAAAACTAAAGTCACTTAATCGTCAATTTCGCGAAATTAAATTCCCTGCAAACACAATTTTTCTACGCGATCGCGAAATTTAAGTCCCGCGAAAACAAAGGAGAATAAGGTACATTCGACTGGCCCTTTGTCTGCGGCATCCCTCTTCACAAGTTGATACTTTGTCCAAAATCCAGATCATCTTTTGTGTTACTCCATGCATAACACGAACAGCATACAGCATGCTGTATTATGCAAAGCCTTAAACAGATTTTCTCATGACGAAGCCTTTCCAGTATACAGGCAGTATGAGGGGGAAGTCCAAATTTGGAGATCCGGGAGGCACATACCCACCCAGAACATACCCTTGGCTAGTACCCACCCTCGGGGAACAGCTGTGGTCTGTTTTGTACCATTTTTTATCCTAGGACACTTTCTGAACCAGCACAAAAACTGAACTTGTACTGAGACTAAAAAATACCACAGAAAATAATTAATGACATTGTTGAGA
Source organism: Pavona decussata (assembly GCF_977016875.1). Lineage (NCBI taxonomy): Eukaryota > Metazoa > Cnidaria > Anthozoa > Scleractinia > Agariciidae > Pavona > Pavona decussata. Next base: position 235,480 of record NW_028145699.1, read on the forward strand.
ACCCAGCAACTGTGTAAATGTACAATTTGCGAACAATCTGACTTAACTGGTAATGTTTGTAGCTATTTAACATAGTAAATTAGAATGAATAAACTAAGCATGAATTAATTTGTATTCTTGCATACTTTTTTCATCCTTACAATGTTATGTGAAATCCTCAATTGATTGATTTCCTGATCATCGATTTTCATCGATTGTTACGTTTAGGCCCTGCTCCTGGTGGAATAGCGCCGGCAACGTAACATCCAGCAAGCATGCAGAAACTAAGGCCAAACAACCTTGTTACATCATCCATTTTCCTTGAAATAAGTTTTCTATCAACAAGGCATACAAAAAAGCTATAAATTAATTCTGATCGCTCCAAAAGGCCTTAAAATGCAATATATTTTTCCTAAAATTTATATCATATCATTTTTCCGAAATGATTTTCTTGTGACACGCGTTCGTCCAGCTATGTAGCCGCGCAATTTTGTCAGCGGTGTACTGATTAACTAACTGGCCTCGATTTCGTTTTGCTTTGCTGTTTTTCCAAGAATTTCCACGTCAGCTTCCGGTTACATTCTGGGAAGTGAAAAACGCTTGCGAAGCAGATCAGTAGAGGCCGTCGATTATCGCGGAAGATAGAAAGGTAAGAAAGTTTTGATAAATATGCTCATGCAATTGTTCTTTTATTAATTGTTCTTGGCCATAGAATCACCAGTAGTAGCTACGTTTCACAACGTTATTCACAACTGATCGAATTCACCGGTTCAGTAAATAACCCTATATATATATCTTATATATATATTCGCCGTTACCAGTCGTGTAGCGGTGGAAAACCCAGATACAAGTAACAACGTACATTATAATGTCGTATTGCTTAGAAGAAATCGTTCCGTATCCCAATACCAAGGCAAGCGACATGTTTCCCAGTTGTTAAAGTGTGTTCACATTTCCGAATGTCTGCTTTCTCTGTTCATTGCTGTTTTATACCCACCGGCTTTCTAGCTCTCACTTGTCGTTGTCCTCGTTCTTGTGGACCTCCTTTCGTTGAAAATTGACCACGAGGGACAGAAGCAAGAGTCTTTAAAAAAACTGATGTAAATTTCTAGGCCTAAATCCGTTATCCGTGGGGGCCTGTCACTGCATCTACCGTGCGCCTTTCGCATGCACACAATTATTCTTGTCGCTCCAAGAACTCTGACCGAAAAGAGTACTTCTCGGACATAGACGTCGCCGCAAATGAAGGAACCTTCTTCCCCAAGACTTCAATTATTGTAAGGGCCCTACTTCCGGTAACCTGCAGAACAGACGTTATTTTATTGCATCTTTTAGGCAAGCGGAGTAACCACGAGGCGAGCTCGGAGGGCGAGTCACCCCCGTCGTGTGTCACGCACGCTTCTCGCTCGCCTCGCGCTTGCCTCCGCTCGCCTGAAAAGTACGACGTCTGAACTCACTCGCTTTTCAGACGTTTGCGACAGATCAAACGTCTGGACGAATTTAATTCCACGAATCGGATTTCATACGTCGCTTTACCGACGAATTTAATTCATGTCTTGTATTAACTTCGTCTGCATCATGCAACTGAAATGCAACGTATGATCTAGGCCTTATTTTCGATCAAAAAATCAAGTCACAGTTACCAAGTTTTAGTCCCTTGGAATTCAAAATGGTTTTGTTTTCAAATGATGCTTGACCCATCATGCAAATTGATTGTCTGACAAGACTCTGTAAACATCGCTTTTCTGTAAACTGACTGCAAGGGTCTTGTTCAAGAAAAGTCTTGAGGCCTTCTCCCATCGTGTCAGCCTGCGTGGCAGGTGCTAGAAAAGGGAAGGGAGAAGGAAAATCGGGCGCGCGTGACGCGAGGGGAAAAGGAAAAGGAAGCGCCTGCAGCTACTTTCCCCTCGCTTCGCGCCCGCCCGATTTCCCTTCTCCCTTCCCCTTTCTAGCGCCTGCCACGCAGGCTACCATCCTGTTCGCCAGCCTTAAATGCTACAAACTGCAAGTTTGCCGTATCAAGACAAAACCAACATTTCCAAACACTTCCAAATTCCAATTCGACGTAGAAGGCACGGACACCTTTGAACGAGTTCCTAGAGCTCTTTGGTGCTCAGTGGATAAATAAATTACATTTACATTTTTTTTTACATTTAATATTCACAGAAATGATATACCAATGCAATATTTACTTGAATAAACGCCCCTCCCTTACCCCTCTATCAGTTGGAAGGTCAGACGAAAGATGGGAGGGGAGTTAAATTTTACAAGGAGTCCTTACTCCCTTTGCCGCTTGATTTACTCGACCAGTTGTAACAAATACCCCGGAGCAATTATAGGGCTGTCCCGAAGTTGCTCGGCAACTTTTGAGCAACTTTTCGGATTTGGAGCAACTTTTAGTCCTTCGAGCAACTTTTCGGATTTCGAGCATTTTTTTCCTTTTTGAATAACTTTCTCGCCCTTTTAAGGCAATTTGTAACTAAAATTTGTCTAAAAACCACCCATTAAAGTTCTAATTTAAACTTTTATGTATGATTCGGCCATTTCTGCGTAAAACACAGTGAAAATACCGGTCCCCTGGGCTGCCTGTGGTAGCAGACGAAAGTGGTCAGCGGTTGAGAGAGACTCAGTCTTACAATATTGATGAGTCAGTGTAATATAATTATGTATTGATATCTATGTAAAGCGAAATTTATTAATTAAATCGTTATTTGAGTTGTAAATCAATCTCTTACACCCAAAAATAGAAAGCAACTGTTGAGAAACTTCTGGATTTTGGGGCAACTTTTGAGCAACTTTTAGAATTTTGGAGCAACTTTTGAGCAACTTTTTTGGAAAATTGGAGCAACTTTTTGAGAAAATTGGAGCAACTTAGGGACAGCCCTAAGCAATTATTCAAAGAGAGAAAAAAAGGTGCAAATATAGAAGCAGCCTGAACTGGTGAGGCTTTACATGCTTCATTTCACCCCTGGGTTTATGGGAGAGGGGATATGTTAACGAAAACCAGTGATGGAGAAGTACGAGTGAAGCAGAGGATATCGATTTAATACCAAAATGTTCATGGTATCAAACAAAAATAATTCCTTCCGCCAAAACTACATGAGTGCGCTACGAAACTTTTGCATCCTATTACTCGGCCCCTTTCATGTCCTCCCGTTCACACCGAAACCAAAACGATTTTCGACTTGTGAATAATACCAGCCACTGTCCGGGTAAGTAAGCCCGCTCTCCATCTTTGAACGGATATATCGGAGAAGATGTCCCACACCCAAGAGAGCGAAGACATCGAACCTATTGTCGGTGTGATCAGAAATGCCAAAATGGTCAGTTCTATGAATAGTATAAAATTAAAACCAGCAATCGTCTGTTCACCTGACCAACAAGGGCTGCTTCCCTTATGGGTTAAGGAGACGAACATCATTTCATGAAACTTTTGTTTTGATCTACTTCCAGCCCCACTGGTCTCTGTGCCATTAAAAGTGCCCATGCGCATGCAATCATCATCTTCTTATGGATGACGCGAACGACAACACTCCTGAAATGCCTGGAGGCAATCAGCAACAGAGTTCGCCGAAACTGGCTCAAAATGGAAGTCCCCTCTATAATACTGCTGCAGATGAGTTGAAGGCAATCTTAACAACTTTGGAAGCGCTTCCGTTTAAAGACGAAAAGCAGAAGACTTCCTTATTTGAAAAAGTTCGTCGTTTGGAAGAATATCACGTAATTCAAGTTTTCAATCTGGGGGTTGTTCCTCTGCAAAACTATATGACTGACTGTCCAGAATTTGTTGAGGAAGTGACAAAGCTTTTTGATATTTGCTTCTCTTTTTGCTACACAGCCGACGTAACAAAACTAGTTGCTTTTGATTTCTATGCAAAAGCTTTAAAATTCTGCTTTCCTCCTCGGCCAAAGCAATGCCTTTCAACCGAAGTTGTCTCCACGTTACTGGACCTTGTTTTGATTTTTCAGGAAGGAAAACTTGCTAGCATTGTCTTAGAAAACACCACGCAAGTAGCAAATCCGCAGGTACAAATCAGTGGCGCTAGAGATTTTTTTAGTGAACTACTCGCAATATTTGAAACCAGAAGAGATGGTGGTTGTATTAAAGATATCATTGATGAAACATTGAAGTTTGCTTCTGCTGACGCTGAAATCTCTTTTATCGAGGAACACGTACTATTGGCGAGTAATCACATAGTATCACCAGTTCTCTTGACAAATTGGATGCGACTACTGAAATTAGAGCACGTCAGCAATGGCTTTGCATCTGCTTTAGCCACGATGGACGCCAGGCGATGCACAAAACAATTTGTACCGTTTTTGTCTCCTATTCTACCTGGAGTTGGCCTTCAAGCATGTAATTTTGTGTACGAATCAACTGTCTGCGATTTTGTAAGTTTTCTGGAAGAAATGAAGGGAATTGGCAGCGAAGTTATCCTCCCCTCGGGCGAGGAAAGGTTGGATATATTCTTTAAACGTTTAAATCAATTTTTGCACCAAAGGGGCATGATGGGAACATTTCTTAAGCTCCTAGCAACCACAAGCATTAGCAACAAAGTGCTTGAAGAGTTCCTTGACCAATTCTGTTGCAAAGCAAGGCGACCGGCACAACCTGCTTCCCCCTCAAAGGCCGCTGACGACCTGAAGAAGGCACAGGCTTTTGAGCTTGTCTTTAAAGTCTTGCTGTTATTCCCATGTGGAGAACTAGTCAACAAAGTGCTGAAATTCTGGAAGACAACCTTTTCTGTTGACACAGACTGGCGAAATCTCGCAAGTTTGATGGTGCTATTCGTGGAAGGATCACCTAATGAAGACCGTTGTCTTTTAGAAGAAAGGGCGGGAAGAATATTGAAGTTTTTGGAAGGGCGTCCTCCCTCCGTGTTGTCCTTGTTAGCCTTTTGGCAGCCTTTCCTTTCGCGCTTTATAAAGCTATTCCCAACTTCGTTTCAGAGCCGTCCGGAAGTATTAGCCTTCATCCACAAAGCTTTAGAGATATCCAGAGTGCCAGCTGAAGAACGTCAATCTTATATTAACATTGAACAAATACCACCTCTTCGGTTCTTAGAGTGGATTTTCCAACAAAGCTTGACTGAAGAAAAGAGGAACGAGATGATTGGGCTGCTCAAGTGCTGCATAGATGGCGGGCGTTTAGGCTACAACTGGGAGTTTTCGATAAATGTCATTAAACAACTGAGTCTCTGTCAACAGTTTCCCTTCAGCTCCAAAAGAGGTCTTCTTCGAGAAGTAAATTATTTAGCTAAACAATTCAAGGAGCAAGAGAAGAGGGTTTTACAAGAGATCGTTGAAGGAGTGGCATCAAATGAAAGTCTTGAGCTGAAAGATGAGATCCTGTCTGAGATTCTTGGCTTTATCAAACGTTTTATTGACAAGGACAGGCCAAGGAGGACCATCCACCCCGATGTACTGAAGCTACTCTCGTTGGTGGCCAATTGTCCTATATCAGGTGACCGAAAAGTAAAAATACTGCAGAAATCAAAGGAGTCCGGCACGGGTTTATTAAGCAGTATACGCATTTTGGAGCTGATAAAATTTTATTGCCTCAAAGAGGGAGCAAATAAGTATTTTGATCTTCTGTATACTGCATTTGTAGACATTCTTAAAGAAGAGAAAGAATTGTGTGCACAGTTTTATGTACATGTACAACAACTCCTGTGCCCTTTGCCGTTCCAATTTCAAAAAGTGTGGGTTTTGGAAGTCGCGAAATTGGTGTCCCGGGGTTCGTTCAACGAAGAGATAGACGTTTGGCGATGTTTGAATGTTCTCTGCGAAGTATCGAGAATTATGTCTGAATCTGAGATGTTGCAACTTTTTGTCGAAGTTAGGGCAAGTTATGTGAAACTTTTGCATAGCATGACAGGTCGAAACGTCATTACCTCATCTCCTGATGCCCCTAACCGTGTACCGAGGGCTTTTGGTTCATGCCTAGTTCACGTCGTCGGATCAGTCGTGTTCTCCACTGCAGAAAAGTTGCTGTTAATCCAGAAGTTTTCTGAAAATTTTCTTAGTAGCCCAGATAATTTATCAGATCAGGACATGGAATACGCGTTAAGCAATTTGATTCCCCTAACTCGCACTGAAACGGACGGCTGTGCAAGCAATCAAGAAGAGATGCGCCTGACGTTTGACCAGATCATGGCAGTGCTGGAAAATCCTACGATGATGACAAGCCTATCAAGAATCCCAGCGGACAGCAGTAGATCTTTATGTACTGTCCTGTCCGTTATGAAATCCAATTCATTCTCGAAGGATAGCCTGGCGGACATATACCACTTCATTGGTTCCCAAAAAGATTTAGACAAGCGTTTCTTTGGCCATTTTTTGTCTGTTCTACAAGTGGCTATCCAAAATTCGACTTGTGTGCAGGCTGTACTGGAACTTTTGCGGGAACTGATTTGCATTATTCGCGCTATCCCAGCAGAGCTGATTCCCCTCATAATGCTTAGTTTTGAATACTTGCTACAACGCCAAGTCGACAAACATGAGAGGGAAAGATTTGTTAAGGGCGTTATCATGAAATGGGATTCCCCACCAAACGCCTCTGTTCTCTCCTACTTGGAAGTCCCCCAGCTTCTTTGGAAAGTGTACACTACCGCCGACTGCCTAGCCAAGATATCTGAGTTGACAGACCGTTCACGAGAAATTCTCAAGAAAGTGAACGAAAGAGTGGAAAGGTATTGCGCCTTCGGAGACGCTTTACAATTGGAGCCTCGGTATAGGAATGAAAGAAGAATTTCATGTTGCGAGCTTGAATGGCTTGTCTTCCATTCTCCCCTTTCAACTGAAGAGGCAGCTCTTGCATGCAACCTCATCTTTGGTGAGGTTCAATTCAGTGGGCGACTTAGATGTTTCACTTCGTCTGTGGTCCAAATAGAAGATGTCTGTTTCACGGTTGCACCCGAAGAAACAACATGTACAACGGCCCAAGTTGCCGGCAGTGACACCGTTTCAGCACCCACTGCTGCAATGGCATCTGTAGGGAACGAATCTTCAGTCACAGAGTCACAAAATACCAGTCTAACACCAGTGTCTATCGCCCAGAAAATAATCCGACACTTAAAACGTATACTTGGGCAAGAGAAAGACCTCACTGAAATGGCACTTTTGCTTTGGAACCATATTTTCAGTGCATCACCTGGTTGTGTTGAATGTGGAACACGTTCTCCCTTTGTTGATGACGATGTGGAAGTTTTCTTGTCCATTCTAGCCGCGACCTCTTCCACAGATGTTCTTCTTTTTTGGGCTAAACTAAATAGGCACCACGTGTCCCAGTGCTCAGGAGTTATCTTGAAAGCCTGCAAGAAGGTTGATGAAGCAGAGGGTATGGCCAAGGAGGCTTGTTTATGTTTTCATACTGCGGTCTACAACACAATGGAAACAATGCGTGGGAAGACACCTACTACCTCGTCTTTGTTTCTCGGCATGGTCATTCAACAGCCTGCGTGGTGTTTCCGGCTTGTGAAGCCCCAGCTGAGCCACCTGAGTAACATGATCGCGAGCAGTTTGCCTATTGATGTAACCTTGACAGTTCTCCGTCTCTTTGAAGTCAGTGTTCAAGCCGGAGTAACAGTTGGCGAGATCGTCTCTTCCTGGTCGTCCACACAGCAGGCAGTGGAACTGGTCAAAAGTGTGCAGTTGTGTTGTCAAGAGGAGGAAATGTCTTCCTTAAACGTAGCTCAAAGTGAATTTGTATGGCAACTCGCCGAAGCGTATGGTCGGTTGTACAAGAACTCGTGTAAAGATCTTTTAGTCACATTAAAGGAACTTACTGTACTGTACGACCCAGAGGATGCATATGGCCTCAACCGTTTGCCAAAGTGGCGACAAATGATGATAGCAAGCGGCTTTTCCGTGCATGCGATTGACTGCTGGTGTGTAGCCTTCCTGACGTCGCCACTCGAGGACCTCACATCTCGTGATGTCGATGCGATTGTTGATCTAAACTCTGGCTCTTTGCAGCTTGTGCCCGAGTCTGTCTCTCAAGAAATTAAAACCTGTATCTTCCCTGAGGAAGGTTTTCAAGTCACGCGAGGAAGAGGCATCAAGGAATCACAAACGAAGGAACGTCTTCGACTAGCGAGGTTACTGGGCGAGTTTATTAACGTATTAAAGCAAAGAAAACCCGAAGATAATCCCAAAGATGCTGTTATCAGAGAAATAATTGTCGACGCATGTGACGAGCTTTGCCGAACCCACTTAAAGAAAAACAGAAGAAGAAACGATCTCTACAAAATCCATGGACAGAAGCTTAAGGCTTTATTTACCGAGGTTTTTGGAAAGCAGCGTAAAAATGAAACAGAATGTGCTGATATGGTCATACACCAAGCAGGTGAAGAACGAATAAGAGCGCCATCGTCTGTTGCAAGACAGTCATCATATCTACACGAGAATCTTCCACGTGTACTGAACCATCCTGATGTTTATGAACCATTGCTGGTGCTGCTGAGGCGTTGGTTATCTGGAATTACTGTCAGACCAGTCCTTGCCTCTCATACACGAGAGGTTGTCCAGCTGCTCTTTTCAATTCACTCTTCCGAAGTGCGAGCTGTCCAATTAAAGGAATTGCACGGCACCATTCAAGACCACATTTTATCACTCGAAAACAACCAAGCTCTCATTGCTAATCTGCAAGCTGCAGGATACAACCGGGGAAGGCAAGGTAGCCTACATCTGTGGTCTTCTCCTTCGGTGGAGTGTGCAGGCTACCTCAGCAAAACAGAGTCCGCTGATAGCAGAAGATTCGAGAAGAAACTTGCCGAGGTCCTGAGGCATCTCTGGGACGAGTGGAAGAACATCCTTTTCGTGCTTGATGTTGCGTTCATTAAAGTTGGTGAAGCAGTCGTTTGTACGAAGGATCTCTTTGGTCTTCAGGATTCCTTGAAGGAGATGGAGGAGCAGATGTCTGCTGTAAAGGAAAAGCTCAGTCAAATGAAGTTGGAAAATCCGAACCTTGAGAGAAGAGTGGAAGAACTGATGCGCCAGGAACAACGACATCGCGCGAGGATTAAAAAACTGTACAAGAGCAAGAAGGTGAGAAATGGCTAGTGAAAAATAGATTTTATTTCTTACAGCTGTATCTACAATTATTATAATCATGTAATTCCCCTCAGCCCTGACATATTTTTCGTTTGCTGACGATGGCCATTAAGTAAGCAGTTTACAAGTAAGACCCTGGCAACGCGTAAGATTGCTTCTAAAAAAGATGAAGTACATTCCTGGGAGTTGATGACGGCAGTTTGACTGATTACCAGATTGCTGATCACAAATAGGAAAAATCTTACACTGGCATGTGTTATTCCTCATGGATCAAATTTTCACAAAATGTAAGGTATTCTAATATTGCCGTATCCTGGCTATTCGGGCATTCTTAACGAAGAAGTATGGTTATAGAATTTACCGGACGCCAATGCTGAGGAACTTGCTACCTCAGTGAACGCATAAGACAAAGGCTCGTTAAACATGTTGAAATACGTTTTTAATAACAGTCTTCTTAATTCAAAATATAACTGTCTTTAACCTCACCTTACCTATCTTTTCTAATTTTATTATTACTTTGAAAACGACCACATTATTTCACCGTTACAATGTATGTCCCAATGACAAAGTGCAGCTACTCTGTTAGATCCCCTTTTCTAGTTAGTCCCAGAGTAATCGCGTTGCACGGACAAGCTACATTTGTTACTGTCATACATATATTCGATCATTGTTACATCTTTTTGGTTCATCTTTGTTTGACGTCCACTTCGCGGTATTACCTGGTTCTTGGCTGTTAAGATCAATCAGCTACTTCCACGACTTCTTCACTATTCCCTTCTCTTACTGTTTAAAACCAAACTGCTCGTTCAGGGGCTTCCCTCTCGGGAACTGCCTCCTTATTCTTGGAGAAGTTGTTCACTACAGCACTAAGGCCTTCTATTGTGATGTAATCTTACACACTGACTATACCATGGAGGCTTGAGTCCTTACTTTTTATCATCATTGCCATTGCAGTCGATGGGTGCCGATGGTGGAGATGGCGCGAATGAGAATGACCGTGAAGACGGGGATAAAGAAGAGGTAGAGAACGAAAGAATTCTATATCATTTACTCGACAGTGATTATTTTTTTCACACTTACGAAGAAAAGGGTTGCAGACAGATTAAGTAGCGGTAATGTAAAAATGTTATAATGGGTGTTTTACTGATCTCATGATATTAATTATCCAGAATATTGAAATGTCTGCTGTCCTTTAAACGCTGTTGCATTACGCCTTGTCAAGGTTCCTTGTAGGTTTGTCTAAACTATCAATGACACGAGAACCTCTTATGCTTTCCTGAGGAAAGGGAATGTATTTAAATCAGAATGATCACCTTCTTACGACAACATGATTAATAGGAAGTTGCATTTATATAGATTTTTGAAATGTTGTAGGGCCGTGAAAGCCGCAGGAAGAGCGAAATGAAAAAGTTTGTGGCCGTGTGGGAAAACCGATTTCTGGAAAACGTGAGACTTTGCTCTGAGAGAATTCCAGGTTAGTTGAAACAGCACTGCTGTAATTCGGCAGGTTTAAATTAATTGTGTAAGCTCTAAATACAATTTTAAAACCAAGATGTAGCCATGCTACAAATATTCGAGACAGTTGTTCTGAGAACGAGATTGATGTATTGCGTAATTGTCCATCCATCGATGATTAAATCGACAGAAAACACTAAATTTAACGCAAAAAAAAACATGCACTAGTAAACAAAAAGACAATAATAATAATAATAATAATAATAATAATAATAATAATAATAATAATAATAAAACCAAGATGTAGCCATGCTACAAATATTCGAGACAGTTGTTCTGAGAACGAGATTGATGTATTGCGTAATTGCCCATCCATCGATGATTAAATCGACAGAAAACACTAAATTTAACGCAAAAAAAAAACATTCACTAGTAAACGAAAAGACAATAATAATAATAATAATAATAATAATAATAATAATAATAATAATAATAATAATAATAATCTCATTCGCCCTCCTGAGGTCTGCGCTGCGATGCTTGAGAGGCTCACCTTGTAGGCGAAGAGCACCGCTGAACATTACAGATACCGACTTTGAAATCGATAAGCAACTAGTGAGATTTTAAGATTAAAACGAATTTCTTAGATTTTTTTCTTTTCTCAATTTTCATAATTTTGACCGATTTTATCCGCATATATTTTTAATAAGAGTTGTTTTTCCTAAACGACCTTTATTTTACTTCCGAATATATTTTTAGTGATAATACGATCATATCATTTTTTTTATTACGAATAAGAATATTATTGTAACTTGATGACATTTGTTTTTTCTTTAAAAAAATTGTATTGTGCTTGTAAAAAGTCCCGTTTTTAATCGAAATGATTTGTAAATAGGTTTTAATAGTTCTTTTTTTTCTACTTTTAACTTGTAAATAACAATTTGCTTGGAATATGTTAATAAAGAAATTATTATTTAAAATAATAATAATAATAATAATAATAATAATAATAATAATAATAATAATAATAATAATAATAATAATGTTTTATAGATTTAGGAAGAGTGTTCCAAAGTTTAAGGGCGTAGAACCCTGAGAAAGTCCTTTGAGCACAGGTAGCTGTTGTAACAGTAGCAACCTGTAAAAGTAGGCGTTCAGGAGAGCGAAGAGAACGAAATGGTTTATAGCAATTTATAAGCGAAGTTAGATAGGTGGGCGATTGTCCATTAAGGACATTAAGGTTTCTAACTGTTGAATACGTCTCGCCGGGCATGAGACCTTTTTACCCAAATTCCGCAGATTATAATCTTTCCGTTGGCCTTCCAACATGTTCTTTAAATTATTTTTGTCTTCAAGGATGCTACGCACCCAATGGTTTCCACTCCGAGAAGCCTGTGCTGTGCGCTCTTTCTGTAGACAACAGGATTCTGACAGTGTTCAAGGAAGAGAAAAATGGACGTAGAGAAGAAATTGAAGATGTTGAAGTTAAGCTTTTTGAAGCTGGTATGTACGTGTACGGACTGCACTCGAGTGGGCATGATTACGTCACTGATGAGCTGTGGGCTGCATTCTACAAGTTGCTGTTGGATAAAAGACTGGTGCCTAGAATTGTTTTGTCAAATGAAAGTCCAGGATTTGACTGGATAAAGAAACACAAATTTGCGCAATCAGGTGAGTGTGTAGTCTGAAATACCTGTCGTGGGGGTAAGAGCGAAGGGATGTTGGACACTTAAAATCAGTGACAGTCAATCTGTGTGGATTTTAAATGAGAGTGGGCTATTATTGTAGAAAGATGAAGAGGATATGTCTAGCAACATTACGGGGTGATGTGGCCAATTATCTAGTCCAAATTTAAAACTATTTGCCATTAATCTAGTTATTCCGTTAATCCTATAAATTCAATTGTCTCCTCTTTCCAACGTCTTCGAGGTCTCTTGGCGTGGCTTAGAGGTTCTGATCTCGGCACCTCTTGTCCTCCCCTTTAAGTCTCTGGTGTTCTCGTAATATTCTTGTTTCCCTTTAGCGGATCACTAGTCTTGACACAACGAGTTTCCGGTTGGTATAAACAAAGCCCTCTTCGGTGCAGGTGATCACGATCCGAGTAGGTGATAACCATTCCTGTGGAATTTAAATTTGTTGAATACACTCCAGCTTTTTTTTCTTTTGTTTCAAACTCAGCTTATTATATTGCGCAATTCAATTTCTCTTGCGCGAGTGTGAAGCAGAGAAACAGTAATTAATGAGTGACGATAACTCACCGAAGTGTACTTTTAATACCGTAACCTTGTGATTATTTGCAGTAACAAGCCACCCCTACCCTTGGAAGTGGGAGCTACATCAAGGGATTGTCCCACCAGGGGAAGATTATTTCGACTACTCTCCAACAGAAGCTGCCTTGTGGCCTGCTCGGCATAGATTAACGGAATTTGCCACTCTGACGAGGGAGAACGTGTCCAGTTTTCATTTCAGTGATTTTAAGGTAAATATTAGGTTATCTGAATATTTGCAATTGGCCCTGTTGGGATTTGGAGTTATCATCTTTCAATTTTAATTTTTTGAAGACTTATATGGCTAGAATGGTAGAGAGGTATGTATTCTTTTTTTTTTTTTTTTTTCAGGGTTTATTAAATAACAAAAAGGACTGTTAATTAAAATTAACAACGCTTATAGAGTAAAAGCGGTTTGAGATTGAGTGTCGCAAAACCAAACCAACGTAATTACGCTGACGAACCACAAAGGACGTAAGCAGCACAATGAACCAATTAGAATTCAAGCAAATGCATGTAACCAAAACTCGGCGTGTAAACAAGTCACTGTTGGTTTTGGTTTGACTTCCATTGGTTGAGAACATCGCGCAGAATGCCTATTTTTTTTTTTTTTATTTAACAACTTTATTAACACTTGAAAAGCCTTAGATATTACAATTTAGTCCTGAACATTTCTCAATTATAAGTAATACCATTAAAATTCTTGGCTTGACACCGAAAAGTACAATTACATAATTGGTCTTTAAGTTAATATTACACAATAAGGATGGAAAAATTTAACTGCCTAAAATAAAATAGGTTCCTCAAATGGTTTCCATTTTTTGTTGAACATATTGATTTTGTTTGACTTAAAAGCTATATATTTTTCCGTTTCGTATTTCTCAAGCAAAATTCTCTTAAAGTAGATGAAAGAAGGTTTTATGTTCTTATACCTACAGGTCCACAGGAAGTTTTTACTTAGAATAATTATATAATTAACCAGATCCATCTCCTCCTTTAGAAATCCTATAACAACTTGACGCAACGAGAGACATCTGCACCCACAAAGCTTATATAAAATGTGAGCAATAACCTCATTCCAAAAGGAGTTTGAAAAAGCGCAACTAAATAAGATATGACTTAGAGTTTCGAGTGTCTCATGGCAAAAACAGCAGATGGGGCCTGAAGCGTAGCCTATTTTATAAAGTATATCATTTGTGTACAAAATAGAATTTAAACCTTATATTGAAAGGAGCGTATATAAGGTTCATTTGCAACTGTTATCGGCAGCAGGTAGACGTTCAAAATTTGGTCATCTCCCAAATCAAAATCTTCACCCAACCTCGCCCATTTCCTAGGCCTTTCATATACATGTTTTATCAAATAGCTGTAATAATCGCAGCATTGAAACGTTTCCAAATTAAGAACCACCTTAAACTGCTTAAAATTAGGCGAAGTTGATGTGCGTAAGTTTTGTGGAATTGATTGTCTTAGACCTGTCCATGTCAGGAAATTAGACTTTGTTAATCCCTGTCTTTTCACAGCATTAAAGGATGCGATATTTGTTTTATCAAAAAGTAAATCTTTTGAGTATTTAATACCATGATCAAAATATTGTCTATAAAACATATTCTTGATGTCAACGTTATATGGTTCCCTGGATTCCATTTGTCAGAGTGACAAAAATAAAAACACCCGTTCTCAATTTAAACTTGAATCACATTTTAGCATCCTCCAAAGTGATTTAACGAGAGCATGCTTGTAGATGAAGTTAAGATGTTGAATTTTGTTGTCTAAGCTAGTACTGAATTCAGGACTAGAAGCAAAAGATGTCGTTTTGTAATCGTGAAAGGCTTTCAAGGGACCACTTGTTTTTGAAGATTTAGTAATGCAAAGCTCCACACGAAAGGTATCATTGTTCTTTCTTCGACTGCCATTTTCCATCAAACATAGACAGATGAGTATGAAAAATAAAATATTTTTATTAATTTCAAAGCTTGTACATCCTTTGTACTCTAGCGCCCTCTTTCAGTGGTTATCGGTTAATAAGCGTTCCTACTCCGTAAAGCTCCCAAGTTGAATGCAATTGATTGGGGTTACAAAAAGCGTTGATATAAAATAGATAAATGACATTTAATTTACTGAGCCTTCAGTATACTCTTGGTATTACAGTTCTCTTTTCTCAAGGCTTCAACTCGCCTTTTAATTCACACTTGGTTGTCAAAATAGAAGTAATTTTCCTGTCGCCAGTAACCGCCCTGCTGGGTGCTTATAATCGAATCACTGCCAGTAGATTTGGATTAGCTCACCGCTCCGAATCTCGTAGGCCAGTGACTAGAGAACCAATCTGACTCTTTTTACTTCTCCTAAAACCCTAGATTAATTAGTAAGGATGGATATCAAGTCTAAACCCTTCTTTTGCCTCGCTTTACATTAAGGATGCACGTGTTATCGAAGAAAAAGAAGAACGAACAAAACGGATGACTGGAAAGGCCATCCAAGAACTGAAAAACAACAAGTCAATCAGAAATGCTCTTGTTGGAAAATTGGCGGTTGCCGTCAAAAAGACGATCGAGAGTATGGTTGATGGAGAGCAAGTCACTGAAGAAACGGTGAAAGAGCTGATTGATATGGAGAAACTTTCCTATGGGCATCCTGAAGTTCAGAGGACGGAGGAGAGCAGGCAGCAATACGCAGCGGCTGTTTTTAATGCTTGCCGAAATGCCGCACTGTAAATTAATGTATCATTGCTTAATAGAAGTGTTCCTTTTCTCGGACCAGGGGATCTTGATTTAAGGCCTAAGCTCAGAAAATGGGACTGGAAGAGAACATTTCCTCGCATTTTGACATTGTATATTTCTTAAGTATATAGCTGTAACTTTGCAGTCCTTTCGCGCTTATTCTTTATACTCCGTAGGATATTCTAGAAGGTGCTATCGTTCCGTTTCCAAACCTTTGATAAATCCTTTTTTGTGAATATGAATATATGAAACATATATGAATGAAAGAGTAACTAGAAGAAATGTCCTCGCAGTTAGTACGCAACTTTTTGCGAAAAGAAAGCCTGAAAAAACTTCAGGTCTGATCCTGTTCAAGCCTAAATATGTTTCCCATCCACTGAACGATTTTTTAGTGTCCATCTGCAGACGAATTTGTAGTATTTTACAATTCCTGGTCAAGGAGCAGAGGATCGGCCTGTGGACCCCATGACACCATCGTTATTTTCAGTGAATACCTTGAAGAAGAAAAAGAAACTTAGGTTAGTATGTAGATAGTTTGGTAGAAATAGATCCTGTTCAGCGTATGGTATCCCTGGCAAGATGCCGCCACTTATATTACCAATTAAAATCATAAAAATGTCAGCTTATTCCAAGGCTTGCTTCATTGACACAAGACGTTTATGCCCTTAGGTTATTTTACTGTCAAGGGCTACATGTGTATCATCAAGGCTACATGTACATGTTAGCACTATATTAGCTTAACCTACAGACAGTCGGCAGTCGACAGTAACTACATATACCTTATTCTCCTTAATTTTCGCGGGTTCTTAAATTCGCGATTTTCGCAACTTAAAGACCCGCGAAAAATAACGACCGCGAACTTTGATCTCGCGAAATTTAATGGACATAGAAAAACAATATATATGTGTTTTCAAGGGTCCTAAAGGTGTTAAACACAAGGTGTTAGAACAAGGAGCTGTCATCTATCAACTTTAGATGTTAATCAGTGTCTAGATTCGCCTCAAGTTCTTCTTCGGCATCTGAGTAATCACCTTCGCACAGTTCCTCCAATACATCCTTTGAACAGTCGTCAAATTGACCATCCTGTCCCGGCTCCTTGTAGTGTGTAGTTACGAGTGCCTTGTATCTTTCCATTATTGCCCTGTTCCTTGGTATATCGTCCATTTCACGTATCACATCACTAAAGGGTGGGAAAAGGCTGGCATCGTCCAACAATTAGATAAATGGTTTAGTCTCCCCCCTGAGGATCCATTTGAAGAGATTGAAGGTTCTATTGAGATCCCCTAGAAAGGACATGTAACAATGCTCTCGATAATGACTCGAAAGAACAAGAAGACTTTTTTTATTACTGTAATACTGACTTTTAGAGAAATACAGCTGCCTCTAAGAGACAGCATATTGGTTTTGTTTCGCTTGTTGATGAACATACAATTTTTGCAAAAAAGAAAAAATAAAGTCACTTAATCGTCAATTTCGCGAAATTAAATTCCCTGCAAACACAATTTTCTACGCGATCGCGAAATTAAAGCCTCGCGAAATGTGCCGAGAAAAATTTCGCGAAATCTAAGTCCCGCGAAAACAAAGGAGAATAAGGTACATTCGACTGGCCCTTTGTCTGCTGCATCCCTCTTCACAGGTTGATACTTTGTCCAAAATCCAGATCACCTTTTGTGTCACTCCATGCATAACACGAACAGCATACAGCATGCTGTATTATACAAAGCCTCAAACAGATTTTCTCGTGACGAAGCCTTTCCAGTATACATGCAGTATGAGGGGGAAGTCCAAATTTGGAGATCCGGGAGGCACTTACCCACCCAGAACATACCCTAGTACATACCCCCGGGGAACAGCTGTGGTCTGTTTTGTACCATTTTTTATCCTAGGACACTTTCTGAACCAGCACAAAAACTGAACTTATACTGACACTAAAAAATACCACAGAAAATAATTAATGACATTGTTGAGAACTCAGCAACTGTGTAAATGTACAATTTACGAACAATCTGACTTAACTGGAAATGTTTGTGGCTATTTAACATGTTTAAATTAGAATGAATAAACTAAGCGTGAATTAATTTGTATTCCTGCATACTTTTTTTATCCTTACAATGTTATGTGAAATCCTCAATTGATTGATTTCCCGATCATCGATTTTCATCGATTGTTACGTTCAGGCCCTGCTCCTGGTGGAATAGGCCTTATCACGGTTTTCGACGCCATTTTGACGAGTAGGCAAACACGCTTGAAATAACAGTGTTTGTATGGAAATCCGATGTCAAATAATTCTCATAAAACATCGCTTCGGAAAAATTCATGAATTGGAAACTTTTGGCTCTAAGAAAAGGATTTTAAGAAAAAAAATTGGAGGGATGTAGCTGTGCCAGAAAGCGTCCAGTCGTGTTTTGAACTTTCCATACATTTGTCTGTATAGCGAACCAGCCGTGAACTGCTACTAAAAATAGTTCGCGGGAAAAAAATACAGACAAATGTATGGAAAGTTCAAAACACGACTAGACGCTTTCTGGCACAGTTACATCCCTCCTATTTTTTTTCTTAAAATCTTTTTCCTAGTGCCAAAAGTTTCCAATTCATGAATTTTTCAGAAGCGATGTTTTATGAGAATTATTTGACATCGGATTTCCATACAAACACTGTTAATTCAAGCGTGTTTGCCTACTCGTCAAAATGGCGTCGAAAACCGTGATAAGGCCTGTAGGGCCGGCAACGTAACTTCCAGCAAGTATGCAGAAACTAAGGCCAAACAACCTAGTTACATCATCCATTTTCCTTGAAATAAGTTCTCTATCAACAAGGCATACAAAAAAGCTATAAATTAATTCTGATCGCTCCAAAAGGGCTTAAAATGCAATATATTTTGCCTAAAATTTACATATCATTTTTCCGAAATGATTTTTTTGTGACACGCGTTCGTCCATCTATGTAGCCGCGCAATTTTGTCAGCGGTGTAGTAAGTAACAAACTGGCCTCGATTTCGATTTGCTTGCTGTTTTTCCAAGAATTTCCACGTCAGCTTCCGGTTACATTCTGGGAAGTGGAAAACGCTTGCGAAGCAGATCAGAAGAGGCCGTCGAATAGCACGGAAGAGAGAAAGGTAAGAAAGTTTTGATGAATATGCTCATGCAATTGTTCGTTTATTAATTGTTCTTGGCCATAGCATCACCAGTAGTGGCTACGTTTCACAACGTTATTCACAACTGATCGAATTCACCGGTTCAGTAGATAACCCTATATATATAACTTATATATATATTCGCCGTTACTTGTCGTGTAGCGGTGGAAAACCCAGATACAGGTAGCAACGTACATTATAATGTCGTATCGCCTAGAAGAAGACGTTCCGTATCCCACTGATACCAAGGCAAGCGACATGTTTTTCAGTTGTTAAAGTGTGTTCACATTTCCGAATAAGTCTGCTTTCTCTGTTCATTGCTGTTTAAACCCACCGGCTTTCTAGCTCCCACTTGTCGTTGTCCTCGTTCTTGTGGACCTCCTTTCGTTGAAAACAGACCACGAGGGACAGAAGCAAGAGTCTTTAAAAAAAACTGATGTAAATTTCTAGGCCTAAATCCGTTATCCATGGGGGCCTGTCACCGCATCTACCGTGCGCCTTTCGCCTGCACACGATTATTCTTGTCGCTCCAAGAACTCTGACCGAAAAGAGTACTTCTCGGACATAAACGTCGCCGCAAATAAAGGAACCTTCTTCCCCGAGATTTCAATTATTGTAGGGCCCTACTTCCGGTAACCTGCAGAACAGACGTTATTTTATTGCATCTTTTAGGCAAGCGGAGTAACCACGAGGCGAGCGTCACCCCCGTCGTGTGTCACGCACGCTTCTCGCTCGCCTCGCGCTTGCCTCCGCTCGCCTGAAAAGTACGACGTCTGAACTCACTCGCTTTTCAGACGTTTGCGACAGATCAAACGTCTGGACGAATTTAATTCCACGAATCAGATTTCATACGTCGCTTTACCGACGAATTTAAATCATGTCTTGTATTAACTTCGCCTGCATCATGCGACTGAAATGCAACGTATGATCTAGGCCTTATTTTCGATCAAAAAATCAAGTCACAGTTACCAAATTTTAGTCCCTTGGAATTCAAAATGGTTTGTTTTGAAGGAACGAGTCCCGGGTACCTGTCCCCTTCAAATTATGCTTAACCCATCATGCAAATTGATTGTCTGACAAGACTCTGTAAACATCACTTTTCTGTAAACTGACTGCAAGGGTCTTGTTCAAGAAAAGTCTTGAGGCCTTCTCCCATCGTCTTAGCCTGCGTGGCAGGCGCTAGAAAGGGGAAGGAAGAAGGGAAATCGGGCGCGCGTGACGCGAGGGGAAAAGGAAAAGGAAGCGCCTGCAGCTACTTTCCCCTCGCTTCGCGCCGGCCCGATTTCTCTTCTCCCTTCCCCTTTCTAGCGCCTGCCATGCAGGCTACCATCGTGTTCGCCGGCCTTGAATGCTACAAACTGCAAGCTTTGCCGTATCAAGACAAAACCAACATTTCCAAACACTTCCAAATTCCAATTCGACGTAGAAGGCACGGACACCTTTGAACGACTTTGGTGCTCAGGGGATAAATAAATTACATTTACATTTTTTTTTACATTTAATATTCACAGAAATGATATACCAATGCAATATTTACTTGAATAAACGCCCCTCCCTTACCCCTCTATCAGTTCTAAGGTCAGAAGAAAGATGGGAGGGAAGTTAAATTTTACAAGGAGTCCTTACTCCCTTTGCCGCTTGATTTACTCGACCAGTTGTAACAAATACCCCGGAGCAATTAAAGGGCTGTCCCGAAGTTGCTCGGCAACTTTTGAGCAACTTTTCGGATTTGGAGCAACTTTTAGTCCTTCGAGCAACTTTTCGGATTTCGAGCATTTTTTTCCTTTTTGAATAACTTTCTCGCCCTTTTAAGGCAATTTGTAACTAAAATTTGTCTAAAAACCACCCATTAAAGTTCTAATTTAAACTTTTATGTATGATTCGGCCATTTCTGCGTAAAACACAGTGAAAATACCGGTCCCCTGGGCTGCCTGTGGTAGCAGACGAAAGTGGTCAGCGGTTGAGAGAGACTCAGTCTTACAATATTGATGAGTCAGTGTAATATAATTATGTATTGATATCTATGTAAAGCGAAATTTATTAATTAAATCGTTATTTGAGTTGTAAATCAATCTCTTACACCCAAAAATAGAAAGCAACTTTTGAGAAACTTCTGGATTTTGGGGCAACTTTTGAGCAACTTTTAGAATTTTGGAGCAACTTTTGAGCAACTTTTTTGGAAAATTGGAGCAACTTTTTGAGAAAATTGGAGCAACTTAGGGACAGCCCTAAGCAATTATTCAAAGAGAGAAAAAAAGGGGCAAATATAGAAGCAGCCTGAACTGGTGAGGCTTTACATGCTTCATTTCACTCCTGGGTGTATTGGAGAGGGGATATGTTAACGAAAAACAGTGATGGAGAAGTACGAGTGAAGCGGAGGAAATTGATTTAATACCAAAATGTTCATGGTATCAAACAAAAATAATTCCTTCCGCCAAAAATACATGAGTGCACTACGAAACTTTTGCATCCTATTACTCGGCCCCTTTCCTGTCCTCCCGTTCACACCGAAACCAAAACGATTTTCGACTTGTGAATAATACCAGCCACTGTCCGGGTAAGTAAGCCCGCTCTCGATCTTTGAACGGATATATCGGAGGAGATGTCCCACACCGGGCCCAAGAGAGCGAAGTCATCGAACCTATTGTCGGTGTGATCAGAAATACCAATGTGGTCAGTTCAATGAATAGTATAAAATTAAAACCAGCAATCGTCTGTTCACCTGACCCACAAGGGCTGCTTCCCTTATGGGTTAAGGAGAAGAACATCATTTCATGAAACTTTTGTTTTGGTCTTCTTCCAGCCCCACTGGTCTGTGTGCCATTTAAAGTACCCATGCGCATGCAATCATCATCTTCTTATGGACGAAGCGAACGACAACACTCCTGAAATGCCTGGAGGCAATCAGCAACAGAGTTCGCCGAAACTGGCTCAAAATGGAAGTCCCCTCGATAATACTGCTGCAGATGAGTTGAAGGCAATCTTAACAACTTTGGAAGCGCTTCCGTTTAAAGACGAAAAGCAGAAGACTTCCTTATTTGAAAAAGTTCGTCGTTTGGAAGAATATCACGTAATTCAAGTTTTCAATCTGGGGGTTGTGCCTCTGCAAAACTATATGACTGACTGTCCAGAATTTGTTGAGGAAGTGACAAAGCTTTTTGATATTTGCTTCTCTTTTTGCTACACAGGCGACGTAACAAAAATAGTTGCTTTTGATTTCTATGCAAAAGCTTTAAAATTCTGCTTTCCTCCCCAACCAAAGCAATGCCTTTCAACCGAAGTTGTCTCCATGTTAGTGGAACTTGTTGTGATTTTTCAGAAGGGGGGATTTGCTACCATCGTCACCGAAAAAACTGAGCAGCAAGCGAACTCGCAGACAAAAATCCGTGGGACCAAACATTTCTTCGTGGAACTACTCGCGATATTTGAAAACAGAAGAGATGGTGGTTGTATTAAAGAAATTGTTCGTGAAACATTGAATGTTGTCTCTGCTGACGCTGAAATATCTTGTATCGAGGAACATGTGGTGCATAATGTGGCTTTGAGAAGTGATCACTTGGTGTCACCAGTTTTGTTGACAAATTGGATGAGACTACTGAAATTAGAGTACGTCAGCAATGGCTTTGCATCTGCTTTGGCCAAGATGGGCGCCTATCGATGCACAAGACAAGTTTTGTCCATTTCCCCTCTTAGTCTGCTCGGTACTAGCCCTCAAACAAATAATTTTCGTTACGAATCAACTATGACCGATGTTCTGAGTGTTCTTGAAGAAATTAAGGCAAGTGGTACCGAAATGAACCTCTCTTCCGACGAGGAAAGACTGTATATATTCTTCAAACGTGTATATAATTTTTTTCTCCGTCGTGAAATGATGGAGACATGTCTTAAGGTCCTAGCAACGACAAGCATCAGCAAC
Organism: Pavona decussata; assembly: GCF_977016875.1. Lineage (NCBI taxonomy): Eukaryota > Metazoa > Cnidaria > Anthozoa > Scleractinia > Agariciidae > Pavona > Pavona decussata. Next base: position 258,004 of record NW_028145699.1, read on the forward strand.
AAAGTGCTTGAAGAGGTCCTTGACCAGTTCTGTAAAGAAGATCGACCGGCACAACATGTTATGTTCTCAATGGCGGCTGACGTCCGGAAGGCAGAGGCTTTTGACCTTATCTTTAAAGTTTTGTTGTTATTCCCAGGGGGAGAACTAGTCAACAAAGTGATGAAATTCTGGAGGCAAACTTTTTCTGACGATGAAGGCTGCCAAAAGCTTGCAAGTTTGATGGTGCTATTCGTGGCAGGACCACCTAGCGAAGAACGTTGTATTTTAGAAGAAAGGGCGGAAAGGACATGGAGTTTTTTGGATTGGCTTCCTTCCTCTTTGATGCCTTTATTAACATTTTGGTATTCTTTCCTTTCGTCCTTTATCAAGATATTTCCATCTACGTTTCAAAGACGTCCAGAAGTACTGGTCTTTATCCACAAAGCTCTTCTGGCTGCACGAGTTCCCGTTGGCGAAAAGCGTAAAGCTTATATCAGCTTTGAACTGATGCCAACTCTTGCGTTCTTAGAGTGGATCTCCCAACAAAAACTGACTGAAGAAGTTAGGAACGAGATGATTTGGCTTCTCATGTGCTGCGCCGATGGCGACTGTCTGAGCCTTAACTGGGAATTTTCAATAAATATCATTAAACAGTTGAGTCTCTGTCAACAGCTGCCATTCAGCTCCACAAGAGATCTTCTTCGAGAAGTAAATTATTTAGCTAAACAGTTCAAGGATCGAGAGAAGAGGGTTTTCCAAGAGTTCGTTGCAGGAGTAGCATCAAATGAAAGCCTTGATTTGAGGGATGAGATCCTGTCTGAGATTCTTGGCTTCGTCAAACGTTTTGTTGACAAGGATAGGCCCATGAAGACTATTCCCTCCAATGTGTTGCAGCTACTCTCGTTGGTATCAGCTACTCCTATATCAGGTGACCGAAGAGTTAGAATACTGCAGAAATCAAAGGAGTCCAGCAAAGGTTTATTAAGCAGTATACGCATTTTGGATCTGACAAAGTCCCTTTGCTACGGAGATGGAGCAAATGAATATTTTGATCTTCTGTATACTGCATTTGTAGACATACTTAAAGAAGAGAAAAATTTGTGTAGGACGTTTTATGAACAACAACTCCGGTATCCTATAACATTCCAACTTCAAAAAGTGTGGGTTTTGGAAGTCGCGCGATTGATGTCTTTAAGTTCTTTCAACGAAGAGATAGACGGCTGGTATTGTTTGCCTGTTCTTCGCGAAGTATCGGGCATCGTGTCTGAATCCGAGATGTTGCAATTTTTTCGAGAAGTAAGGGCAAGTACCGAGAAACTTTTGAATGGCATGACGAGCCGAAACTTCATTACTTCATCTCCTGATGCCCCTGACCGTGTACCAGAGACTTTTGTTTCATGCCTAGTTCACGTCGTTAGATCAGTTGCGTTCTCCACTGAAGAAAAGGTGCTGTTAATCCAGAGGTTTTGTGAAAGTTTCCTTAGTAGCCCAGATATTTTATCAGATCAGGACATGGAGTACGCGTTCTGCAATTTGATTCCCCTATCTTGCACTGAAAAGGACGGCTGTGCAAGCAACCACGAAGAGATGCGGCTGACGTTAGACCAGATCATGGCTGTGCTGGAAAATCCTACGATAATGACAAGCCTTTCAAGGATCCCAGCAGACAGCCATAGATCTTTATTTACTGTCCTGTCCATGATGAACTTCAAGTCATTCTCCAAGGATAGCCTGATGGACGTATACCAGTTCATTGGATCCCGAAAAGATTTAGACAAGCGTTTCTTTGCCCATTTCTTGCCTGTTCTACAAGTGGCTATCCAAAATTCGACTAGTGTGCAGGCTGTACTGGAACTCTTGCAGGAAATGATTTGTGTTATTGGCGCTATTCCAGCAGAGCTGATTCCCATCACGATGCTTAGTTTTGAATACCTGTTCCAAAGCCGAGTCGACAAACATGAGAGGGAAAGATTTGTTAAGAATGTCATCATGAAATGGGATTCCCCACCAAACTCTTCTGTTCTCTCCTACTTGGAAGTGCCCCAGCTTCTTTGGAAAGTGTACACTACCACTGACTGCCCAGCCAAGGTATCTGAGCTGACAGACCGTACACGAGAAATTCTCAAGAAAGTGAACGAAAGAGTGGAAAGTTATTGCATCTTGGGAGACGCTTTACAATTGGAGCCTCAGTATAGGAATGAAAGAAGAATTTCATGTTGCGAGCTTGAATGGCTTGTCTGCCATTCTTCCCTTTCAACTGAAGAGGCAGCTCTTGCATGCAGCCTCATCTTTGGTGAGGTTCTATTCAGTGAGCGACTTAGATGTTTCACCTTGCCAGTGATCCAAATAGAAGATGTCTGTTTCACGATTGCACCCGAAGAAACAACAACCGCGCAAGTTCCCGGCAGTAACAACGTTTCAGCACCCACTGCTGCAATGGCATCTGTAGGGAACGAATCTTCTGTCACTGAGTCACAAAATACCAGTTTAACACCAGTGCTTATTGCCCAGAAAATAATCCGACACTTAAAACGTATACTCGGGCAAGAAGAAGACCTCACTGAAATTGCAAATTTGCTTTGGAAACTTCTTTTCAGTACATCATCTGGTTGTGCTGAGTGTGGAACACCTTCTCCCTTTCTTGACGAAAATGTGGAAGTTTTCTTGTCCATATTAGCCGCGACCTCGTCCACAGAAGTTCTCTTATTTTGGGCTAAACTAAATAGGCACTACGTTTCCCAGTGCTCAGAAGTTATCTTGAAAGCCTGCAAGAAGATTGATGATGCAGAGGGTGTGACCAAGGAGGCTTGTTTAAGTTTTCATACTGCGGTTTACAACACAATGGAAGCAATGCGTAGGAAGACACCTACTACCTCATCTGTGTTTCTCGGCATGGTCATTCAACAGCCTGCATGGTGTTTCCGGCTTGTGAAGCCCCAGCTTAGCCACCTGAGTAACATGTTGGGGAGCCGTTTACCTATTGATGTAACCTTGGCAGTTCTCCGCCTCTTTCAAGTCAATGTCCAAGCTGGAGTAACAGTTGGAGAGATCGTCTCTTCCTGGTCGTCCACACAGCAGGCAGTGGAACTGGTCAAAAGTGTGGAGTTGTGTTGTCAAGAAGAAGAAATGTCTTCCTTAAACGCAGCTCAAAGTGAATTTGTCTGGCAACTCGCTGAAGCGTATGGTCGGTTGTACAAGAACTCGTGTAAAGATCTTTTAGTCAGGTTAAAGGAACTTACTGTATTGTACGACCCAGAGGATGCATATGGCCTCAACCGTTTGCCAAAGTGGCGACAAATGATGATAGCAGACGGCTTTTCCGTTCATGCGGTTGACTGCTGGTGTATAGCCTTCCTGATGACACCACTTGAGGACCTTACTTCTCGTGATGTCGATGCGATTGTTGATCTAAACTCTCGCTCTTTGCAACTTGTGCCATCTATTTCTCAAGAAATTAAGACCTGCATTTTTCCTGAGGAAGATTTTAAAGTTATGCGAGGGAAAAGCATCAAGGAATCACAAACTAAAGAACGTCTTCGACTAGCGAGGTTGCTGGGCGAGTTCATAAACGTTTTAAAAAAAAGAAAACTCGAAGAAAATCCCAAAGATGCTGTTATCAGAGAAATAGTTGTCGACGCTTGTGATGAGCTTTGCCGAGCCCACTTAAAGAAAAACAGAAGAAACGATCTCTATATAATCCATGAGCAGAAGCTTAAGGCTTTATTCACCGAGGTATTTGGCAAGCAGCGTAAAACCCACGATGAAGCAGAGTGTGCTGGCATGCTTAAACAACAAGCAGATGGAGATAAAATAAAAGTGCCATTGTCTGTTGCAAGACAGTCATCTTACCTACACGAGAATCTTCCACGTGTACTGAACCACCGTGACGTTTATGAACCATTGCTGGTGCTTCTGAGGCGCTGGTTATCTGGAATTTCCATCAGACCAGTCCTTGCCGCTCATACACGACAGGTTGTCCAGCTGCTATTTTCAATTCACTCTTCTGAAGTGCGAGCTGTCCAAATAAAGGAATTGCACGGCGCCATTGAAGACCACATTTTATCACTCGAAAACAACCAAGCTCTTATTGCCAATCTGCAAGCTGCGGGATATAACCAGGGAAGGCAAAGTAGCCTACATCTGTGGTCGTCTCCCTCGGTGGAGTGTGCGGGGTACCTCAGCAAGATAGAGTCTGCTGATAGCAGAAGATTCGAGAAGAAACTAACGAAGGTCCTAAGACGTCTCTGGAACGAGTGGAAGGACATCCTTTACATGTTTGGTGTTGCGTCCATTAAAGTTAGTGAAGCAATCGTTTGTACGAAGGATCTCTTTGGTGTTCAGGATTCCTTGAAGGAGATGGAGGAGCAAATGTCTGCTGTTAAGGAAATGCTCAGTCGCATGCAGTTGAAAAATCCGGACCTTGACAGAAGAGTAGAAGAATTGATGCGCCAGGAACAACGACATCGCGCGAGGATTAAAAAACTGTACAAGAGTAAGGAGGTGAGAAATGGCTAGTGAAAAATCTATTTTATTTCTTACAGCTGTATCTACAATTAGTATAATTATGTCATTTCCCTCAGCCCGGTCATATATTCGTCGTTTGCTGACGATGGCCATTAAGTAAGCTGTTTTTTTTATCTATTTTATTTAATTCAATAATTATTCAGGGGCATCCAATTTAGCAGAGCAAGTTTAAATGGAGCCCTGACACAGTACAAGACAAACATTGAAACGTGAAAAAGAAAAAACTAGACAAATAATTAAGTTATACATGCTGCATGTTCGGCAGGCGTTATTGCTTAAGATGGCACTTAAGTTTAGTTTTAAACTCACTGAACGCCTCTACCTGTCTAATGGTTCTCGGGATGGTGTTGTAAGTTCGAGCGCCAGTTATTCTGAAGCTCCCCTGATACTTAGCAGTTTTTGCGAAGGGAGGGCGCAACAAATCACGGCTTCTGGTGTTATAGCCGTGGTAAAGATGCGCGTGCCTAAACTCTGAAAGTAAGTACGAAGGCGCTATTCCATGAAGACATTTGTGGACTAAAAGGCATTTGAGATAATTTCTGCGCGCTTGTAGATTGGGCCAACCAAGTGTTGATTTTAACTCCTCAGCCCCGACTGATCGACCTTCAATAATGCATGCAGCACGTCTATTTAGCTTACCTAGGTAATCTTTGCTCCCAGCCCCACAACTGTCCCAGACAGGCGAACAGTAATCAAATAATGGCAAAACTATGGTATTGTAGAGCAGTAGGCAAGTTGGCTTGGGGAGAACCTTACGCGCTCGACGCAGAACACCTAATCTTGACGAGATCTTGTTACCAATATATTCTATGTGGTCCTTCCAGGATAGAGTGTTGTCTAGAAGGACCCCAAGGTATTTGAACTTATAAACCCTTTCTAAACGCGTGTTACTGATTTCAATAACTAGATCGTCAGCCTCTGTGGTCCTCTAATGGGTGCCAACAAGCATAATCTTCGTTTTCTCAAGATTAAGTATCAAAAAGTTTACATAGCATTGTATACATAGCATTGAATAGCATTTTACATAGCATTGTATACATTGTATAAAGAAGACTCTGGCAACGCGGAAGATGACAGTTCTAAAATTGGTGTAGCACACTGCTGCGAGTTGATGACGGTAGTTCGACTGATTAACAGAGTGCGTCTGTGTAAGATTTTAAGTCAAAGTAATTGTTGGTAACCTTATCGTACCTACCTTTTCAATTTTATCATTATTTTGAAAACGATCAGGACTTCGTATGATGATCGAAATACACAATATTTCACCGTTGCAGTGTGCGTGCCAATGAATAAGGGCAGCTACTCTGTTAGGTCTCCTTTTTATATTGAGTCGTTAAGCAATCTTATATTGCACATACAAACTACTTTTGTTACTGTCACACACATAAGATCTTTACGTTACGTCTTTTTAGTTCATCTTTGCCGGTTTGACGTCCATTTCAGTAGTGGTTTTACCTGATCTTTGGTTCTTACGATGAATCAGCTAGTTGCCCAACTCATTATCTGATCCCTCTTTGAACTGTTTAAAACGAAACTGCTTGTTCAGGGGCTTCCCTTTTCTTTCCTTTTCTTTTCAAGTAAAATATACTGCCTCTTTATTATTCTTTAATTTTTACTGTTTTTAGGTCAGATTTAAAATAGCTTTAATTGAAAGATGTTCCACGCTGTTCGCCCAATTAACATGCCTGTTTATTCTTGAGGCAGTTCTCCTCATTGCTGGTCTGTCTTCTTTCACTCTAATTAGTAGATTGCAGCCGGCTTTAGTTCTTTTTATTTATAATCGTCATTATCCTTATTATTGCAGTCGAAAAGTGAGGATGATGGCGAAGGCGCTGATCAGAATGATGATGACAATGGCACTAAAGAAGAGGTAGAGAAGAAAAGAATGGAGTATAACATGTGACTTGATAATGATAATTATTATTTTATACACAATTACTAGGACTAGTGTCGTAGACATAGGTTCACGTGGTAATGAAAATTGTTACAAGAGAGATTACTTATCTCGTGATGTCAAGAATATTGTGCTATCTTGCCGGGTGGGCTTCTTTAAAAGATCATTAAACTATAACCTCTCATGATTTTCTGAGTAAAACTGGGAATGTATTTTAATTAGAATAACCACACCCACAGCATGATCAATAGGAAAATGCATTTTTTTTTCTTTAAATTTTTGTAGGGCCAAGCGCAACATGAAAGTGGGAGATCGAAAAGCAAACCGAAAAAGTTTGTAGCCGTATGGGAAAACCGATTTCTGGAAAACGTGAAACTGTGCTCTGAGAGAATTCCAGGTGAGTTAACATTATAGCACTTCTCTAATTCGGAAGGTATAAGATAAACATGAAGAATCAAATACATGTAGAACAAACACTTGTCGTTTTTTTTTTATTACGTAAACCAAGATGAAACCATACATAGCAAACATAATTCATGCAGTCGTTTCGAGATTGAGATAAATAATTTTGCTTAATGGCACCGAGGATTGACAGAAAACAGTTAACGGATATGCATGCGTAAATGGAAAATCAAGTTTTGTAATTGTTGATTGCGTCTCCGTTTGCAGACATCAGACCTGTTTATCCAAGCATTTAAATTCATATATTTCCCTTCTAACGTGTTCTTTAAATCATTTTTGTCTTCAAGGATGCTACGCACCCAATGGTTTTCACTCCGAGAAGCCAGTGCTGTGCGCTCTGTCAGTGGATAACAGGATTCTGACAGTTTTCAAGGAAGAGCAAAATGGCCGAAGAGAAGAAATTGAAAATGTTGAAGTTAAGCTTTTTGAGGCTGGTATGTACGTATATGGACTGCACTCGAGTGGGCATGATTACGTCACTGACGAGCTATGGGCTGCATTCTACAAGATGCTGTTGGATGAAGGATTGGTGCCTAGAATTGTTTTGTCCAACGAAAGCCCCGGATTCGACTGGATTAAGGTCTTTGTGAAACCGGGTGAGTGACATTCAGTGGATTCTAAGTGAAAATGTGACAAAACATTGTAAACTTTAACAGAAAGAGGTGATCCTCCTGTAAACTGCAGGGAATCCTTTCTAAACTTTGCTCATAAAGATGATTTGCCGGAAGTTATCTTTTTTCTCGGCGCCAGAACGTTCCACTGTGCACAAAATTTATAGCTCTAATTTGTACCCTAACGGTATTGTTATTTTCAGAGACAAACCATCCGTTTCCCTGGAAATGGGAGTTCCATCAAGGAATCGTGCCACCGGAGGAAGACTATTTTGACTACTCTCCAATACAAGCTGCCTTGTGGCCTGCCCTACAAGGACTAACCCAATTTGTTTCTCTGACGAGCGAGAACGTGGCTAGCTTTCATTTCGACGATTTTCAGGTAATTATTAGACAATGACTTTGGCTTCATTTTAGTGACAAGCCTGAGTGTGCCGAGATATTATCATTTTTCAAGCACCATTAATTTGACCATACAGGGTGAATATTGAATTTATGCGTCATCTGCAAGAACCTGATCATGACCTTTATTCCTTAAACTTCTTCACTACCTCCTCCTAGCTTCCTTGTTAGCAGCAAGAACTATTCAATAGCATTCTCGCTCTGCATTATCCATGATTATAGCGAATGATTCCTTTTGTGAAAAAATGTGGTTGCAAACTGTGCAAACTGCAACCTTTTGTTCTATATGGAGTAGCTGGGAAGCAGATATATAGCTATATATGTTACCTGATTTACGGGGCAAGTAGAGAAGCGACACTGAACTCTGGTTGTCCTGAAATGTAGGAGAGATTTATTAAACCCCTCGTTTTTAACAAACCATAACTCGGGAAAGGAAGGCCACTCACCTGATCCAAATGTGTTTATTTTTACTCTTTCTTAAGTGGAGAAACAAGTAATGCTCTTGTTGAAAGGGAAGAGAGCGTTTGGAGGGTCATCAACCTTGAGCAAAGAATTAACAGTTCGAACAAGAGCATCCTTGAGAATGATGTGTTATTCTAGAACGTGACACAGACATACTCGGAAAAACGGAAATCTGAGTGCTACTATCAGGAGTCGAACCAGAGACCAGGAGCACTCGGATTTTCTTTTTTTCTGAGTATGCCTGTGTCACTTTCTAGAATAACACATCATTCTCATTCATTCACCAGGCTGGAAATATACCATGACATTTATTCCAAAGAGCATCCTTGTATATAAGTGATACCAACGTTTTACACAACTAACGTTTTGATCAAGTGTATCCTTGTGTAAATGATATCACAATACATTTTGTTTGTCCTTTAACCCTGACGTCCGTATAAAACTATTGTGTACGTAGCTTCCCCCTCAGGTTGCCGAAGCGTCATGTTATCAACAACAGTACGTAAACTAGTCTTCCAAATATCCTGAAGACAACCCAACGATGTCACAATATTAACTACTTGGCCTGAGATTGGATATTTAGTAATATTTGGCTTCCTTGCTCTCACTTTTCATTTAGGATGTACGTGCTGTCGAGGAGAAAGAAACACGAACAAAACAGATGATTGGACGAGCTATTCAGGAACTGACGAGCGAGCTGCGGATGTTGCACGGAAACGAAGAACCAATCAGAAAAGCTCTAGCGGGAAAATTGGCGTTTGCCGTCAAACAGACGATCAAGAAAATCCTTGATGGAGAGCAAGTCAATGAGGAGACAGTGAAGGAGCTAATTAATATGGAGAAACTCGCCTATGACCATCCTGAAGTACAGAAGACGCAGGAAAGTCGGAGACAATACGCAGCAGCTGTACTTTACATTTGCAAAAATGCAACACTGTAAATTAATATATCCAATTAGTTTTTTTAAGGAATTAAGGCTCTCTAGCTTTTTAATCCGGTTTTGGAATCAAAGTTAATGGCACCAACTTACACACGGTAGATACTTTAAAGTACATCGGATTCCTTATGGACCAAACGCTATATGCGAGTCCTTTTTTCGTATAGCCAATAAAGTTTCGTATGTAAGTCATATTAATTGTTGTAATAAAATATCGTTCGTTTTGGTAGATACCTGATCAGATGACCTTCAGAGTCGTCACTTAGAAATTCGGATTTAGCCGTTAAGAAGATCTACAGTTTTCTTTGCCAAAACTCAGATACAAAATTTCGTAACTCCGGAAATAATATTTCCTTCCGTTCTTGAAGGGGCAAATGTGTCCTTAAAATACAAAAAAAGGGTTATTAATTTCGGGGAATACGGTTCCTTGGCACTGTTGCCTTGGGAGATCAGTGCCAGACATGTTTCATTTGGCAGATGTCCATTTCATTTCTAATTCAGAACCAAAGCACACGCTTCTTTTCCAGACGCTTCCTTGGCATTGTATTCTTAAAATAAGCCCAATTTTTAGTCTTTATCGACTACCATATGACTTGTTTGTACAAAGTGTGAAATTGTCTCCGATATTGTTTGGCCGTGTTTTTAACAATATCGGAGACAATTTCTAACGTTGTACGAACAAGTCATATGGTAGACGATAAAGACTAAAAAGTGTCTGGAAAAGAAACGTGTGCTTTGGTTCTGAATTAGACATGAAATGGACATCTGCCAAATGAAACATGTCCGGCACTGATCTCCCAAGGCAACAGTGCCAAGGAACCGTATTCCCCGACATTAATAACCCTTTTTTTGTATTTTAAGGACAAATTTGCCCCTTCAAGAACGAAAGGATGTATTTTTTCCGGTGTTACGAAATTTTGTATCTGACTTTTGGCAAAGAAAACTGTAGATCAGAGTCGTCACTTAGTAATTCGGATTTAGCCGTTAAGAAGATCTACAGATTCTTGCATTAAATTAAACATGTACATCAACATTGTTTAACATACGTAAAGGTTAGAATAAACACATTATGATCATATACCGGCAACAAAATTGCTATAGATACGATGAGATTTTCGTGATACACTCTGTTTTTTTTTATTTTTATAAGAACCTTTTTTATAAGAACGTCGAGGCTGAGATTACCAAACTTTTAAAAAAGTATTAAGAACGTTCCTCAGGCTAAGGGTCGATCAAGAACGTTTTTATTTTGCTAATCTGTATATAAAATCAAGGTAACAAATGTTAATTAACCAAAATACTTAAGGGCATGTTTTGTATAACATTAACATCTCGGTTTGTCATAATCAGCAGTTCTCGATACCATATCTCAGCAGACAATTAACTTTCATAGGCTTTCTGGTCACGTCTGCATTGATTTACTGAAATACATGTAGTGTGTACCATGTAATTTAAGAACATCTTAAGAACGTTTTCAGCCTCAAATCGGAATAAAATATAAGAACGTTCAGCCTCACATCCAAAATTAGACGTTCCTATAAAAAAAAAAAAACAGAGTGTATATCATACCGCAGGTCAACAGACGCATAGTGTGACAAGTGAAAAGCGTGACCGTTTCTTAATTATACAATAGAATTTGCGAATTGCAAAGGGTTGTAAATCTGATTTTCATGAAATTTTCCAGTTTTATGTTCATACAAACCTTGATGTATGTGTACAATCTTGATGTATACAAGTCATACTTATCTCGATGTACATAAAGAATTCTTAATGTAAATGTACTCGCACGATTCTTTACGTGGACGGGGTGAATCTTGATTTATATGAATAAGGGTTGTTTATCTGTACGAATCTTATTGTTTTGTCCGTTTTTGACAAGGGTAAGTATCAGATATCTCTCGGGAGATAGTTTTTTTTAAGAGGAAATACTGTTTTATTCTAAAACTGAAATTTCGGAAATTCTAACCGGAAACGGTGTTGCCCCCATTTAATTTTAATCCAACAACTTTCGTTAGGAGCATCGAAGAAAAACAACGATTTCAGGTGAGATTTTTCTCAAAAAATTTCAAACGCCAGTTTTACCAGGCCCTTAAAAACTCATGTGTCCAGCGCTTGTGCCCAAGGTCCCGTTTCTCGAAAGTCCCGGTAACTTACAGGGCCCGATAAGTGTCTTTGGTGATAAATGTTTCTTAACAGAAGTCAATTTTTGTTAGTTTTGTATACTAAATTTTAAAATCTTATAATTCTATGAAAACATTGGCCAAATACCATGTCTGCAATCAATGTGTAAAAAACATTTCAAAAGATACAAGTTTATCGTGCCCGGTAGTTACCGGGACTTTCGAGAAACGGGCTCCTCAGGCCCCACAAGCAAAGAGGATCGGGCGGCCCTGGGGACGAGCTACACGATAACGATAGTGAAAGACGAAGTGGCAATGGCTTCCTCGTTTACAGTACAAGGACCAGCTAATGAATCCCTTTGTAATTTGGAGGTAGCTTGTGATGCATCCCTTTGTAGACTTTTTCCTGAGTGGAAGAGAACTGATCGAACTTACATGTTCCCTCCGATTTTTCCATTCCGGTACATTGCTCCGACCGGCGAAGCCTCTGGCGCAGTTCCGCTTAGCAAGGACGTGAAGGGAGACGAAGCTGAATTGAGGATGTTTCGTGCTCTTGACAAGTTTGGACGAGAAGACAATCAGCCAATGTTCGTTCTGACGAAATTTGAATTTAAAGAATTCACCAAACAAGTTCTTTTGGGAAAACTCCCAACTGAAACTGTCGACTCTCTCTTCGCTAGTTTGAGTATAATGGACCTCCGGCTCGAGAAATCGATTTTCTTGTTGTGCACAGGAGGGCGGGAGTTGTCCTAGTAGAAGTAAAGGCAACGGAGAAGTTCAAAAGCAACCGCTATCTGGATGCTAAAAAACAGCTTGACGTAGCAGAAAAGGTTATTCGAGCTCTTTTGAATGCAATAGGCATAACACTTCCTGTTTACAAAGTTGTTGCCATGCCAAACGTGGCTGACCCCGGCCGTGACGTTGCCGGCTACATCGATCTTCGAAAGCAACATTTAGTTTTGGGTGATAAGGACAGTGACGATGTCCGCCTACTTGTTCGTTGGTGGAAGGAACATTTTTGTGAAATGTGTTTTGACGAGGTAGGAGATACACTATTGAAGTTCATATCCATTCTTGTAGGACAGAGAGCGGCCATCAGCGCTACAGCCAACATTCTTGCAGGAGTGTCCAAAACAATTGATGAACAGAGCTTTCTTGAAAGGAGCTATGCTAAGCTTGCCAAGAAAGGGGAGCGTGGCTCTAAAATGGTGGTAAAGCCAACTGTGAAAACCGGTTTAGGCATTTTGGCAAAACAATTTATGTTTTTGAACAGAGAACAACTACACGTATGGGAAGGCCCACGGTTGCAGATAATTATGGGTTCTCCAGGCAGTGGAAAGACAATTTTGCTTCAATTTAAGGCTTTGGAATGCGCAAAGAAGAATGAACAAGTGCTTGTTGTGGTACCATCACCGCTTGACAAACTTTACACTGAATTCTTTACCAGGAATGGGTTAAACAGTGGTATAACTGTCGTCATCACTTTTCACCAACTTGCTGATTTTCTTTCCAAGGAAGCAGAGGTACCAACAGACCCATTCCATGTCTTTGTTGATGAGTTTCCAGCACTCTTTTTTGAAGAAAACAACTCTGAGTTACTAGAATCCTTCCGAGATTTCCTTTCGAAGCACCAGCATCAGTGGATTGTTGAAGATAGTGAGCAATTACTCCTTGCTGATCGATTTGAGTCATTTGAAAGGGAGCAAGACATGCACACTAGAATAGATCCCATACAAATTTCTTTATTTTGTTGTTTGTTATGCAAAGACAAAAACTTTGTATTTTCAACAAACCTGGTGACAATAATGAGATACACAAATGAAATATACAACTTTCTTATTAAGCACTATTATCAGCTTTCGTCAGTAATTAAGTTGACAATTGATATGTCAAATCATGATGATTTCAACATCGATCAGACTGTTTCCAAATTACAAATTGGCCACAACATCTGTGGACCTCAGGTCATCGAGGAAAGAAGGACATATAAAACTTCCAAAGAACGTCTGCACCATTGCTTGCAGGTCATCAACAGTGAGCTCAATGAATGGTTGCTGCAGGATGACGAAGAAAAGCCTGATTTTTGCAAAGTTGCCATCCTAGTCAACGACCAGAATGGGTTGATGAACTCTCTCCACACTTGAAGGGGCAAGGTATCCCAGTTTGTAGTATTGGAGATTTTAAAAATGCAGTTGTGCTGGATTATGAAAGTCGTGCTTTATCTTATGAGTGGCCAATTGTGATTGCCATTTGCCAATCCAAGAGGAATTTTACGTCAACTTCACGAGCTACAGCTCGATTGCGAATAATTTGGTGGCAGCAGTCTAGGAACTAGCCCACAGCATGGCTGGTGGACTTTACGTCTCTGGCAAAATAGCTTCAATTTCATTTTATATGAAATTAGCTCCGTTGAATACTATGGTAGCACTTTTGTTATGTTTGTTTTAATGCAACTGAAGCGATTTGCGACAAATTTCGTCGCTTCATTCGCAATATAAACAAATTTTATTCACGTAATTTCCGCGATGTCCTTGAAAATACCTTTCTAACTCCTATGGTAGTGCGTCTTCAAAAGGTCTTTTCCTTAGCAACGTTTTTTTCTTTGTGAAAAATGTGCTGTATGATGGTTTCAATACAAATAAATGTTTGGAAGCGATGAGTCACACAACAAACTTGGCCGTTCTCTAGTCCGACTTTGAGTTGAAAAAAATTGGCTGCATTCAATCTGATTAACTACTGAGATGCTTGCGTAGAAAAGGAATCTAATCTGAGTTAAGAATGCCTTCAACTTTCCTGTTGTTTCAGTTCCACTTATAATTTTTTAATCGTCTTTTCCTTATTGCTTAAATCAGCATAATAATCAATTACATGGTTTCATTGCTAATGCCAAGTGCCGTGACACATGTCCTGTGAAACTGTTAGCCTGCGAACACAGAGGTATTACCGGCTGTCGCTTCTCTCCGCCGAAAAAGTTTTCGGCGGAAAGAAGCGACAGCCGGTACAGTTATACCTCTGCGTTCACAGGTTATGAAACTGTAGACAAGGATACCTTTGGATATGTGACGGCATTGAACAAAATCTACAGTAGGAGGGCAGGAGTAGAAGAACCATTTCCATTTTACTTTGTAACATGCTTCTTTTGCTACTGGGCATACTTTCTGTGTGTCTCGAGGTGGTAAAAAAAAAAAAAAAAAAAAAAAACAGGTGGGATCTCTTAAGGACGTCGCGGTGACTTAAACAAAGGTAGTCCTGCCCGCTGTTTGACTATGCGGGAAAAGCAGGTATTAGCAAAGGCCTATTGGTTTCCAAAATTAAAGGAAAACTGAGGGTAAGACGATGGGCCAACGACGTCAACCAAACAGCCTTTGCTGCTCTTTCCGCATAGCCATATTAAAACAACGCAAAAATATCTTTGTAAACCGCCCAGCCAGCGACTATTGTCATGCGATCAATCAAGCAAAGAAGCTGAGAGCAAGGGTCCTATCCAGTTCCGGTACAATTTGATTTCAAACCTGGACGATATAAACGGTGATATTGTTATGTTCGATTTAATTGTTAATTGTTTCCGTTACTTCTGAGTGGAATGCCTGTAAACTAGCTTTGGGTAGCTAAGTGTATTTCCACTATAAAAAAAAGAATTTTAGTTTTTATTTATTATTTATTTTTTGATCCTTCACAGTGGTGCATGAGACTTGTGTTCGTTTTTACCTCGGCTTGCGTCAGTGCGCGTGTGCTAAGGTCTCAGATTCTGTCCGTGCTCAGGTTAGCCGCGTCATTCTTTGCCACTGTGATGTCTGTGTACGAACCTTAACATGACGTCGCCCCTGCAACTTGGGGATAAGTTTTGTTTCAGCGAGTTTCACACAAAATACGAAAAAAGAGTTAAACTAGCGGTTCCTGACAGAAAGTGAAGAGCTGTGAGCAAAATGCTCCGGCAGTGAAGTGTGGCAGGAGGTGAAGTGCTGCGAGCAGATGTATGGCGGACTGACACATTTATTTGACAGAAGATGAAGTGCTGCGAGCAGATGTTCTGGTAATGAAGTGTGTCAGAACTACTAGTTTAAGAAAAAAAAATCATACACTTCCTGCTTCCATCTATTCCCTGTAATGTGCTTTTTACTATTAAATACACCACAAATGCTACATTTACATGTATATTGAAAATTTATTCATAACAAAAAAATTACTGATGATCAACAGTAAACAATGCAGTAACATTTCACAGCAGAGCATTTCCAAAAAAATGAGTTAGGACATTTATTAAATAAAGAGGTCTTAAAAATTTTACTTACACTGGTATGGTATTAAAATTTGATACAAGCAGCTATGCTGTACAGTAGACCCTACTGACACTCAAGTGATCAAAGCACATGAATAAAACAGGAATTCACAAAAGTTGATCATTTCTACTGTTGCTCCCACTCTTTTATTTAAATGGCAGGTGTTTTGGATAATCTAAACCTCTGCATTTGCCTGTCCCTGAGAGGGCTGGGAGCGAGTTATTAAAATCAGAATTCCTCAGAGTTTACTGGACAAAGCACAACAACAATAAAATGATAAGTGGTCTCTTTCCTGAAAATTTGAGCAGTTTCCAAGGGGAAAACATGCTCCCATTCCTCGGAATAGTAGAACATGCCTTACATGGAGTTTGTATACAACAGCCAACGCTTGAAAAAAGGACTTAAAAAAAGAAGCAAGACTAGATACGAGGGTTCCCAGTGTCAAGATTGCCAGTGATTGAGATCACAGGGCCTACTGTAATTTAAAACATTTAACATGACGGCTAATAAATACTGCCCAATTTCAACTGAAATTTGAATTGGTCAGTGATTTTCTACATCAAGGACCCCTGAATTATTTGGGAATTGGTCAGACTTGAGCCTAGACTTGCTTGCAAGTCGAGCTTAGAGAGTGCGAAGCCATATATACAATTGTAAATAAAGACTATAGCCTACAGGTGTAAGGCATAAATGGGGAGTGGGGCAAGAAAGCGGTGTCAGAAAAAGAGGGACCGAACTACTTTTGTTATGCCACTTTTATCTCACTCCCCCTTCTCCAACCCCACCCCTACACCCCCCCTGCTCCCTCAACAATAGACCTTATTCAAAAACTATATGCTAATTGCACATTACAAACCATGTGATATTCTCAGGAGAATCAATCCTTTGTCTTTTTTGAAGTAAAGAATGCATGCCAGTGTAGAAATAACCAATTCTAAAAGAGATTTTGGTATTTCCTAGAGTGCCGTAACATGCTCTGTAATGGGGTACAACTAAACAACAAAGCAACTAAGGTCTATTGTGTCTGCTACACAGGTTACAAAGACTACAAATTTTGACCTAGAGTTACCAGATGTATAGACGTGTTTACACCGCCATTAATTAAGTACTGTAATTGTCTTTTTTCTCCAAACCGATACAAAATATATCACTCTTGCCAACAGTGAGAGAAGCAGGCAAGTCAATGATGCAGGCAACCTTGTCAAGCACTGGTAAATAAGTGTTAACAATTAACCCCATTTGTTTTATTTTACTCCTTATTAATCGAGAAAGTGGCATGAGCCATTTTCTTTACCAATTAATGACAGAACACAGAAAAACAACACTAATTAAAAACAAAATGGTTGTGAAACTTGTGTTTGAGTGATTACATGCACTTAACATATTTTGATCCCCAATGTTTTCTGTTCTTTTGAAGTCATACAAAATTTGTTAGGCATGTGAATAACTTGCAGAAAATGCCCCAAAAGCCACAATTTAACCAAACATTCAATTCTGTTGGTTTTCTTTAAGTTTCACTATAATGACTTTTTGAAAGCGCATTAATGCAATAAAGTGCAATATCACAAATGCTTTAAAAAAATTACAACTTTCTAATAGCATCTTTAACCAGGTTGTAAAATATATGTGGCCAGAATGTCTGCAGGGACTGCTTGAAATACAGTTCTGTCATATACATGGGAACACTGATTCGATCACTGCTATCAGAAGCTTAACACTGTACTTCAGACTTTTATTTCAAACAGACTTGTAAATTAAAGTCCAATTTCTCTTCACTTTCCTTATATTGCTTTGCCAGAGCATTGCGACATACCAGCAAAATATGAGAACTGAGTTTATGCAAACAATGTTAAATTAAAAACAAGCATACAGTATGTATAGCATCTGACATGTCAATAACAAGTGTCCTTGTCTTAATGCTAACTAACAGTATAAAGTGATAAAACTATGAACAAATACAACTTTTTTTTTTACAAAACAAGCATTTACACCATGTATTCTACTTCCAAAAAGCCAAACTGATAAGCTTTCTTTTACACTTGCTATATTCATACTCTTATTAAAGTCCTTTGCATCTGAAGCCCAACTTAGGCCCTTGTTTTATCTCCCTCCCAGGCCACCTCAGTCAGTCTGATCACTCTCACCCGACGGTAGTAAAGAACGCAGAGGACGAAAAATATAATCACCAGAATAAAGCCACAGATCTATAAAAAAGGTATTCAGTAATAAACTGTAGTTAGTTATAATACCCTCAATGACAATGAACTAAATGATAACAAGATAGCTCAAGTTTCCGCTTATAGTCAAGTTTTCTTTTTTACTCTTAAACCTGTACATTGTACATTAAAACTGTCTGATTTTCAGAAACTGAATGTTATTATTTTTTATGTTTGCATGAGCCTGAAATGTTAAAAGCACGACTGTTCTTAATAAGTTACAATGTACATGGTATAGAATTTCAGAAAACTGACATGAATGTGACCAGGAAAAAACCTACGCACCCAGCTAGATTCAAAGTACAGGGTGTATGTTACCATCCCAATCTTGGCCAGCTTTGCTCCAAAAAAATATCCATCATAAAGGAACAAAGCAGGAAATACAGTTAGCCAAATTTGGGGAGAAAGGCTGGGGCAGGAAACATTTAGGCAGCTAAAATTATTTTACTGTAAGTTAAGATTTTTTCGTGGCAAAGCCAGGGTGGAAGCTAGTTGTAGCACCACTCAGACACACCAAGTACATGTACATGACTGTATTTATACGACATAGAAAGGATGCCTGAGTAGCATTAAGGTAATGAACTCAAAATAAACATTAGACACACTGTAACAGTGTTCCAGATAGATAAGAGAGGGGCACCAGGTTAAAAACCTGACAATGAGCACTGGTGTCCTGACCTAGGAAATGGACAGACCTACACCCACATGTATTAACCCCTTCAAATTATTCATCAAATTATTGACTCCTTGCCTTTAAATGTTAAACGGAACACTGACGCAACAGCCACTCTTAAATGACAATACCGCAGGCATACATTTTGCTTCATTTGAGCTTGGGTTCATGAATTTACTCCGACAATGAAAGTAAACTTACCGCAGCAATAATAAACTGTGCTGAACCCTTGGTCCACTGAGACAACAGAGCAGAGGAGAACAGGAAAAAGAAGAAGTAGGACAGGGAATAACTCAGCAGGAATATCCACTGCAAAAAAAATTATAATGATACTTTGCATTAGTCAACTGAAAGAGGCATTGATTCATTGGAACTTCATTTCCCAAGAATATACAATCTGGTAGAATGTAGAATCTGGTTTCTCCTGTCAGTAGCAATCTTATAAATTAATATGTACAGTACGTGCAGTGGAAGTTTTCTGATAATTATAACAAACCCAGTTCAACGGATTATGACTGCAGTTCAGAAGACCAACTGTCAAAGGAATGCTTGTCCATTACCAGTTGAACAACTGCTGTACATATTTACGTGTATACATTAGAGATGGTGTGTCCCAGAAAATATCCAAAACCCACTCCCCCCCACCCCCCTCCACTTTACGGAAGGGATTGGAAATTCCAGGAAAGGTGGGGGACTAAATGGATGATAAATCAGAGATGCTTTGTTGAAGAAATTAGTGACTTCAATGTTATGCTTCCCTGAAGCAAGATAGAGGGTTCTCATTACCATCAACTTGGATAGTTCAGTTCTGAATGCTCTCCTGACCTGTTGCCAATCAGATACTTACTTTTCCTTACGGCTGAACACTCAATTTGTGCTAATTTATTAAAAAATACATCAGAAGCTGGTATTGCGTCAAGTTATAATGGATTACTCACCAGTGAATACTCCCTTTGCCACACACCCAGTATTTTGACCTTGCAACAACCAATCACATGGAAGAAGATAATCAACAAAGCTCCGATCCAACACAGGGCACTGACAACGAGGAAGAATCCATAATGTGAAAACAGGCTAGAGTCTTCGTGACTCAGAACCAATGCAAATGCAATGATGCCAAGAACCTGAAAATAATTAAAATGAAATTTATTATCCCAAGCATTCAAAATTGAGAACCCAATAACTAAATTTCCACAAACTACTATACAACTTGAACATCCTACATGTAATTGGAAACTATCTAACAACTATGACAGCTGAAAAATTCTGGCCATTGGTTTTCTTTAACACAGCCAATTTGGTTTTCCTAGTGCATTAAGAAACTGTTAATGTAATTTGTTTTTCCACAATACGTTAAGGTACAGAAGAGGGAATTGGCCACCAACCAAAAAAGTTTATAAAGTTAGACATGCCAACATTTTCAAGTTCTTACAACGTGTTTACTTCTAAAGTTAATAAATAAAAACTACAGTGTAATGATGATAATAGGTTAATTGTCACTGACAGCTTGTTCTTGCTGTGAAAATTCACTTGGTGACTTAGAAGCAGTTCTGTGATGCCTGACAAAGGTTAACGTAATAGATAAATAATTTTTGATCTCAATTTAGCAATTTTCTTAAACAGAATAAAACCCACTGCCCCTTTAAAGATTTTCAGTTTGAGTAACTGATGTTGGGAATTTAAGCTTGATCCAGTTTATAACACATCATTGCTCAAAAACAATGACAAAACAACATCACCAGAAGACACTAGAAAGTAGAATTTTCAATCATTTATGTGTAAGCAGTTATGCATATTAGCAAACAAGGCATTTATTACAAATTATAAACAAACACAATTCTCAGTTGTACAGAGTCCTCCAATCTGTTCAGTTATATTCCCTTTGACAGCTTGTCATAACATTTTTGGTCTGTCAGTCATGCAAAGTGCTAGTAAGGGTCATAAATTTGTTTAGCCATTTCTTGATTAAAAAAAAAGCTGCATCACTTGCCAAGCATACTTTACGTATACCTATAGTTACCAGCTATTTAGCAATGCTCATAAAATTTGTTTGAATACTTTATAATGATGGCCTGACGTGGGTTTAATTTTATGCATAGCATTAAATTCTAATGAGCTATAAATAATCAAAATGTGTGATTTACTCCTTAAACCATTTACAGTGCAATGTCTTGAAGTAGTAAAGCTAAACGAAAATTGCAGTCCTTTCCCGATAACAACGACTTAAAGAAGTTGAAAAAAATCAAAATCCTTACCGTCCAACATAAGCTTCAGCTTACGTGTGTTTAGATACTGGAAAATTTTTTCAGTTCACTTGTCTTACACAAAAGGCTGAAGGGTGCGGTACAATGTATGTAACATACTAGTTCTTAATTGCCTGCATATTTAAAATAACTCTATACACAAAAATGTCTAATTTCCAAAAAGGTTCCAACTTAACTGTAGGGCGCAAATCGAAGCCAATAAAATGCTACAAACAATCGAAAGTAACCAATTAAAACTCAAAGAAGCAGTTTAAATGTCGTTCGACTTTCACTTACGAGTTGCAGCAAATACAGGATTCCTTCGATTGAAATCAAAAAGTAGGTTTTGCATC
Source organism: Pavona decussata (assembly GCF_977016875.1). NCBI lineage: Eukaryota > Metazoa > Cnidaria > Anthozoa > Scleractinia > Agariciidae > Pavona > Pavona decussata. Next base: position 279,160 of record NW_028145699.1, read on the forward strand.
CATAGCTGTCCCCTTCACCCATACTTCAAGTCGATCTCTGAAGAGTTAAAATACAAATGAGATTACTTGTCAAAGCTGAGTCGCTGTTTCGAACGGTAAATCGCAAACAGATACCGTATGAGCGTACAGCTAACACTCGCATTTTGCTTACAAGGTATTTCACGTACCCTTAAAGACGTTTAGTCGCTTGAAGAGTGTAAATTCATCGCTTAATTCCCACTTCGAAACTAAATTGTAGGTATAAAAAGGTGATTTTCCCACGAAACTACTAAAATGGGTCTAAAATGCACCAAAGCTCATGTAAACGCCGAAATTTCGCTGTCAACAACTTGAGCGACGCGTTCGTCTGAAGTGTTGCAACCCGAGCAAAAACACGAAAATAAAACTTCATTTCAGAATGTATATTTAACAAGACGTTTCTACATTTTGTAAACTATTTTCTTACCATAAATCCCAGGACAACAATATCACAGTACCGTCGGTCAAGACGAAAGTTTTGCTCCAGTTAGTTCGCCGACACTCGCGTGAAACGTGAAAACTCACTTAGCTTTCTGGAACATCATATCCAGCGGCTTTTTCATACATTAGCATAATTACGTTGGACTCTCTTAGTATCTTATTCAGTTGTTTTGGGTACGCCGCAAGAAGTAGACAAAATACGCAAGTTGAAATGGTAGAAAGAGAAAAATCAAATACAAGTTCTTTTTAATGTTATCTTTTCTTTTTAATGGGGAATTGGAACGGGCGCAGAAAAGTAGGGGGAGGGGTGGGGGATAGGTCAGAGGGATCAATCTCGTTCTCAGAGCCCTCGTTACCCTTGTCCAGCGGAACGAAAACCGAGGGTACTGAGGACTCTGGGAACGAGATTGCCGAGCGATAGGTCCGCATAGAGTGAGTAGGCCTGGCAATAGTAGTTGTCCGAATTTTTTGGGAGCGACGGGATCGGAACGAGGACGGAGAAGACAATCAAATAAAGCAAGTGACACACTCAGACACCAACCCACGGCCTGGCCAGTACCTTACGAATGCGCACAGCCATATCACCCGGGCAGTGGCAGCCATGGACAGCTGTTTCGGCCTTGTTGGGCCTCATCAGCATGGCGTAGCCGTCGGGTCAAAGAGCGGGGGTTAACCCGCGTATCAGAGACCCTTTACTGCCGCATGCCGTGCACGCATGCCGTGGGAGAACTGCCGTGCGGTTCCCAGCCAACAGCTACCACATGTGTGCTGTGGAGCTGTCGCTGAAAGGGGTGTTTTACACTCGCCAATGTAGAAAGTCGTACTTGTACTTAGAGGTACTATGCCACCCAAGGTGCATGCGTGCGTTGATGAAAGCATTTTGAAATCGTTGGCCCTACTTTTTCAAAAACCGTCGGAGAGTTCAGGAAGCTGTTTTCATCTGTTTGAATCGTGTTCATCTTCGGAAAGTTAGCTGAATTTTTTATTTGCAAACCTTCTTTAGTAATGACAGAAGCTGTTTGTTTCGATATTTTTGAAAGCCTTTGCATGGCGGAAAAGCAAAAATCCCTCGACGAGTTGCATGCAAATTATTTTAACCGAACTCTACTGCGCATTTTTCCCGGCTGACAGAGTCCCTTTAAATCTGAAGGACCTTATTACAGTTTATTACGCATCGACTATGGCAACGCGAACCATATGCATGATGGAAGACAAAATACTTCTTCCTTAGTTATCAGATAGATATACTATGTGACTGCGAACTATTGGCGACAACAGCATCTCTTCTCGTGAAAGCCAGCGTCAATTGGAGGTATTGTCTGCGAATATAAGTGTTGGCAGCAGATCCGCCATGAGCACATTGAGCGGCGTTTTAAATCGCCTTTTCCCCATTGCCCCCTCTGCTTTGCTGCTCGTTGGCCCATATTTCCTCTTCACCCAACATCCCGCCTGCTAAGCGGGCGATTCTCATTTGTATAGGGATTTTTTCAATTGAGTGTCGAAAGTAATTTCGCGTTTTTTTTGGTTTCCCATTACTATGATCTGTGATTGGTTAACAAAACTCGCGCCACTTTCTCAACCAATGGGAATCCAAACCAAAACCAATCGAGTTTTGTTCGCACGCGTTTTTCTGCGCTTAACGCCAGTCATGTATTTGCTTCGAATTCTACTTGGCTCGTTGTGTTGTTTACATCTGTTGCGATTGGCCAGAGTAATTACTTTGGTTTTGGTTTTACGGCACTCAATTGGAATCCGCTCTATGTTTATTGTTAGTAGTTCAATTAGCACTCATCAGTGGACCAAATTGCGTTTGGCGCTGGTTCGTCGGTGACTTGTCAGCCATAAAACAAATAAAACGGCATTTAAAACATTTTTAAATTATATATATATTTTTAACCAGTACGGTTTTATTTCTTATCATGAATCCACTAGATTACAGCTCCATCATTTAAAATTAAAGAACGTTGGCTGTGTTTCATTAATCATTTTATAAAACATCAAACAACTGACTCTCCTAGATCTCTCCTGACAGCTTTCAAATAGCTGAGTATAATTGATATTAATATAACCATGAATGCAGTATTTATCAAAGAAAAAGTATCGAAAAAGTAAGACATGAACGTTTCATACCTTCACAACTACTGATAAGATCTAATTTTCTCTTTACAGAAAGAATAGTGCCGGTCTGCTCAGCTCAGTGTTTGTATTTTTGAAAAAATTCAAATTAAGGGTACGTGCAGTTTTTTTGCACACCTGCCATCTTCAAATATTAAAGGGGAATCGATCCACTTTTCCTGTTACGGTAAGGACGAAAGGATTTAGCTGTTTTCCCGCCGCTAAAGACTTTATAGTCGAATATTTTACAGCCTAGTTGCTTCAAAACTGAAACAATACTATTTTTGTTAAAATGGACATGTCTACTGTCCGTTCGTCCAGATTATCATCATCATAATCAAAATCATCATCCGCCGCAGATCCATATTTAGAGGCTTTTAGAAGAACCCGGCAGCGAAGATGGAAAAGGCATTGAATTATTAATAATTACTTAAAAGCAAACTTTGAATTTATGTTAATACCCAATTTTGAACACTTATAATGTGACAATTCACCGCTCACACTGACCGCTTGTGCGATTTATCAGTCGCAAGACAAGTAACGGAAAAGCAACCCAATCGCGTTTTTATTAATTCATACTTCAAGGTAAGAACTCGTTTTCCGAATTTGTTAAAGAACACTAGCACTTATTTGTCAGTTGTGATGGCATATTCCGAGGCAGTCAGCTATTTATATAATGGTGTTTGGAAAGATAAGAGACACAATGGAGTGATTTTTCGCGGCGCTCTTGGGCAAACGGAATTAATAGACAAATTGTTCTTAAAACCACAAACGTGGAAAAAGACGAGAAAATCTTAATAACCCGAACCTAATTAATTCTGCAGCTAATACATTTGCCTTTGACCTGATCTAAAAAATTAGTCTCTACTGTCCCGATAATTAAACGAACCCTTGGTGGGTGGCAAGGTTTAGTTCAAAACATGAAATCAAGCGATTTGGTTGTTTAGATCAGGGGTACGAGGGGAATATTGACACTCGTAAAATAATCGAAGGTGGCATCCGTTTATTAAACCTCAAAAACTATGTCTTGTACTTCGGGTCCGAACAAACTGCTTTGGCTACACAATCTTTGTTACAAGAAATTATATTCTTGGATAATTTAGAGGCTAAAAAATAAAAGTTAAAAATTTACAGATTAAGGAACACATTGGGCTAGTTTGCACGAAAACATCTTCCAACTTGAGTCCCCCGTAATCAATTTGGAAAACACCAGGCAGACTTTTTTCATGATTACGTAAATACAATCCTTTCCACTTTGTCTCCTATTCCTAATCCATACTCCTTTTTGGCTTTGTTGGATTTCGTTTGTGTGGTTCTACCGTTAATTGGCTATTTTGAATTTTTTTTATTATTATTTGATGACCAGCTTCAGCAAGTGGTGAAATTGCTCAAGTGAATTGTTGGGGCATAGCTATAGCTCTTCTTTTTAATTGTAAACGTTCTATTTCGAGTTTATGGCGTGGTGTGCATAGGGATTTCGCTGTGTTTTGTTCAACTATAAAAACTGTTTAGTGTTTTGACTCGACTGTTATTTATTAGGAAAATAAGGACTCAGTAGGTTAACCAAAGTCACAGTTGACTTCAGCTGCAAGTTGCTGTAAGTAAGTAAATAAGTAAGGACACTTTAGTTAGCCAGGGTGGCCCATTCAGCTACTTGGCTGTTATCCAGAGGGGCTCTGGTAATAAAATGTGACAATAAATATAAATATAAATTAATTTAAATACGAATCAACAAATTTTTCGAAACGGATTTAACTATAAAAGTTAACATTAAAAATGAACGACTTTTCGACCGTCCTTCGGTCACTTTCAAGTTCAAGATAAGAAGTAAAATTAGCATGTGCCTTATACAATTGTGGAAGGACTAATGAGATACTGACTAAAAGCTCCAAGATATCTACATCGAAACAATACAAGAAAAAAAACAGCGTGAATGATTAAAGAGGAACGCTATAAATACCTTTAAAAGTATTAAATACCTTTAGTTGTTTTAGCGTTCCTCTTTTATCATTCACGCTATTATTTTCTTGTATTGTTTCGATGTAGATATCTTGGAGCTTTTAGTCAGGATCTCATTAGTCCTTTCACAATTGTATATAAGCACATGCTAATTTTACTTCTTATCTTGAACTTGAAAATGACCGTCGGACGGTCGAAACGTCGTTCTTTTTTAACGTTAACTTTTATAGTTAATATAAATAGTTAAGAAAAACTGACTTGTGCTGTCTCACATATATAAAGAAAATAAAAGGACGAGAACGTGATTGGTGTGCTGAGGTGGGACGGGGGCTGTACAAGGAATTGCGATGCCCAGGTAACACCTGCCTAAATTTACATGGAAGTGTTTTTTCGACCCTTCTAGAAATGAAGTACGCCATTGTGCTTCTGTTGATTTGCTGGTTTCCCAGCTCAGCTGTGGCGGAACTCTGCAAGGTAGCATCTTACTCAGTGCAAGGACAGGTGCTAAAAAACCACACCATCACCTCCGGCCCCGCAGAGCGAATAGAAGAGTGTATCATGCAGTGCATGGATCACCCTGGTTGCCATAGCAGCAACTTTTATCGAAAGGACAGAGTGTGTGAGCTGAATGACAAGACGCATGCGTCTCACCCTGAAGATATGAGAGAAGAGCATTTCACTAACTACATGGAGAATACTTTCAGACCATTTACCTGCAGCAAGGACTCCGACTGTGGCAGTAATTTGCTTTGCCTGCCATCGTTGATGAGGTGCGGAGGTAAGTGTGATAGCTGAATACGCGCGGAGCGTAGGTAAATTCATGTCCCCAGCAAATTATCAATTATTTCAAGGAGTCGTGACGAATCAGTGGGATTTTGAGCAAAAAGATTAACAAAGAAATCCATCGACTAGCTTTAAATAGTGTTACAGTCCACAACGAAGAGGGCACCATGAATGGCTGCGCTGCTGCTAATAGTATGTCTTTCCAGTATGAATAGCACCACAAACCATTTTATCTAGTAACTTATTAGTGGTAATTTTGTCAGAGTTGATGCAGCCAAACTGTATTGGTAATTCCGTTTATCGCTTATTCCGTGAGGCTGTTGTGCATCCTCTAGACTTCGGTGCGTTCACATTAGTGCCCAGCAAGGATCGTACTCGGGCACCGTGCCTAGGCACTAAGTGTGAACAATGTGTATCCTTAAAATCTTTCCTTCAATTACGAAGAATTATAGCACAAGCCCGAGTTGGCGGTAATCATCTCATATATATCCAACAAACGAGCACGGAATAACTGTTTATTAAAACATCAACAAATGTCAATTATAGATCTTATTTTTATTTGTTTATTTATTTACACCACTACCTCATACGTAAGATTACAGTAGTTACAATGTGAGTTGAACAAGAACAGTTTCATAAAATAACTAATATAGAACATTCCAAAAAACAGTGAGCGGTGAGGAGACCTCAGAAAGCCAAAGGCTTGTACAAGGAGCCCCCCCCCCCCCCCCCCATGATTTGGTCATTGATTAAAATAATTTAGGACTAGGGGGAAGAAGGATAAAACCTTCGATCTTGGTGATTCCATTCTGGACTGCAAGTGATGCCAGAACAACGATTTAGTGCCGCTCTACTGACTTGGAAAATGCAATTCTATTGTTTTGAAACAAAGCCACGGCAACGAAAATTCATACTAAGTGAATCAGCCATATTTTCACATAGGATCACTGTAATGACCTGTTACATCAAAGGAACAAAGCAACTTAACGTGTAAAAGCAAGATATAACATATTATGTGAAAATATGGTTTACTGGCGAGGATTCGAACCCCGGTATCCTGCGTTCAAGGCATTTTAAAATTGGAATATTAATTGGAATATTCAGGTCGCAGGAACCCGGGATTCCAATTCTCCGGTGAACCGTATTTTCACAAAGTCCGATGTATTGTTTTGTTTGGCTTAGTAGCCATGAGGTATTTGTCAAATATCCCATTGCCGCTTAGCAAATCTAACCTCTGTAATTGTCTTATCCATTGAGGTGGTTTTTAATAAGATTCGATATTGATCCCAAGATTCAAGATTTCTTAACAGACTGCAAAGCTGTTATCCCTCAATCATTCCAGGAAAACCAAATTTGGCAAAACTCAAGAATCTGGAATCGAAGATACCGTAATACCCTTGTTCATTGTACTGTATTGATTGTTCTTTAGGCTATAAGTCTGTTGGATGCTACAAAGACACCTCGAGTCGAGCAATCCCAAGCTTGGAAGGATCTGATCCTATTTTAGATGGATCTTATTCCACACGAAAGAACTCCATCGCAAAGTGCGCCGTGGCTGCAGTGAGAAAGGGTTACAGCATGTTTGCAGTTCAGAATGGTGGTTGGTGTGCGGCCAGTGCAACAGCACCACAGACGTTTGACAAGTACGGAAAATCTCACGCTTGTAAGGCTGACGGTGAAGGCGGACCATGGGCCAATCAAGTCTATTCTTTTCTTTAAAATAATTATTATTATAATTTCATCGGGCATTGCGGCGTATTTTGCCGGCTAAAATGGAGAATTCAGCGGGCTAAAATATATTTTAGCCCGCTGCTCTGAGCCAATGAGAAACAAGAAAATAACGTAGCCAGCCATTCAGAACTGGAAAACATTCAACTGTTCGCGCCGTTTTCTTGCTTGTTTGACTGGAAGCGCTGCCATCTGCAAAAAATTGTTTTGAGCAAATTCCTAGTCGTATCAGCTAGCTAGAGAAGAGGACTTACAGAAACTCTTGGGCGATGGCGGAAATAATGCTTGTAGTAGCTCCATGGATGGCGACGAGGTGAATGTAAACAGTTTGTCTTCGTCGAGCGAAACCCACTGAGTTTAGCACTTGCACAATTAATTTTAACACTTGTAAGTGACCATGTCTTCGCTGTTCACAAAATTCTGTTATTTTCCCTTTGAAAACTTAGAAGCAAATATTATTTCGACAAATTTTGCGGTGCTCTGTCGAAGTTAAAAGCTTGTGCGACAATGAATACTCTTGCATGTACAATGAAATAACCGTAAAATAAACGCCGACGTACGCGACGCTGGCAGCGTTAAAGATGTCTCTTACTGTACTGTCTTTGATTCCTTTTCTGAATGTCCTCTGAAATTATTATAATAGTAACAGAGTTCATGCTCTTGGGCGTAAATATGTTTTTGGCCCTTCTCAGAACTCATTGAGCCTGAGTCGGGCCAAAAACATATTTACGCCCGCGAACATCAGCTCTATTGTTATAATCACTATAACACAGTCTAGCGTTAGAGTGCATTATCAATGTCGACGTATGTGAATTCTCAGCATACGAGGCAAGCAGTCGATTTGGTGTAATAATATTTATTGAAATAGTCGATGGTCCTTTTGTTTTTAATTCTTCTCTTTGATTAAATAATTTAATACCGACAATAATTTACAACGTACAAGTAATGTAAAGTAATGTAAAAAAAGTAATGTAGAGTTCTTCACCGTCATCCGTTCGCTAAACACGCTCTTTTTCTTTTTCTTTTTCAAACCTTTCCAAATAATTTTCTCTTCCACCGAAATAATTTTCTCTTCCATCGTAAGCAGTGCCCAACTCGAAAGCAGCATGCTCCTTTGGGCACTGCTCACACTAAACCAAACAAATTTATCCTAATTCTTTTTAATCCTCCTTTGTGATATAAATGTTTATTGTTTTTTATGTATTGTACTGAATCTCGTTGTACGTGTGAAAAGTAAAAATTGAATTGAAAATTGAATTGAAACTACATCATATATATACATACTAAGAGAATCGAAACTATTATACACAATAAAGCAAACAGAAAAGTATGAATTAAACGACAAAAGAGGAGGGAATTAACACATCAATGTTGGTCTAACTCTATTAGTTACAGTTGAGTAACATTTCAGTCCTGGGTCCAGTTATTCAAAGCCCGATTAACCTAACTCTGGGTTAACGTGAACAATTGATTCTAGTTTAATTACTTATGAATCAACTTTTGCCAAAAGATTTTTGTCCCTTAGTATTGACGTCGACTTTTCTTTACCATTAGCTATCAATTAGCCTTTAAGGACCTTCTTAGTGAGCGTGCTGTAAACCTCGGTTAACTTTTAATCGTGGATTAGCGTTAATCGGCTTTCGAACAACCGGACCCCGGTTTATAATCGTCTGCGTCGTTTTACATAAATGAGGTTACGTGATATCTGAATATTTAAAACCTGTTCAGACGAGGTGCCCGGGCAATAAAAAAGACCAATGTGGATCTATAGATGAGTGTGAATGGGTGGGTAGATATATGTCCATGGAACAATGGATGAATTCAAGTACATACATCAAAGGTGCGCACGGTATACTGATTCTGCGCAACAAGCCACGTGGAGTCGCACTTCTGAAGACAAATAACAATAGTTTTGAGAAAACCAATCAGAAGTGTGTGACGTCACAACATAGTAACCAATAGGAAAGAAGCAATCCAAAATGGATTAAATTAAACAAAACAAAAACAAACAAACAAACAACAAAAAAAGAATTAAAGTAAATACAGACCCAGCAATAATAATGTTAAAAATAAAATTCACGTTCGGCAAACTATTCAACATGTGAGTTGAAACACAAGCAAGATTCGCCAGTGTTTTTATAACATTTTTAGTAATTTGGCACTGCTATAAAAATCGTCCAAAACTGAACAATCTTTAGTTCATTCTTCTCAAGAAGGATATTCCCAACCGCTTTGCGCCTGGTTCCCTTTACAAGTTCAAAGGCTTTTGCTGATGATTCCTTTAACGGAATTCAATCTCACTGCAATTGAAAATGTTGAGAAATGTGCTCCGAGAGCTTGGCAAAGGGCATTAAATTCTCTTTCCAAAACGGATGTTTTCTCTTAGGGCACTTTCTATTTAATTAGGGAGCTTAAGCAACGACTACGGCGACGGCAACGACAACGCCGCAAATATCAGGTTTAATGAGTAAAAACAATCGCTCTGCACGTGCGTTTTACCGTAATTTTGGTACATTCCTTTTCCGTCCTCTGCAAAACAACAACGTGAAATGACCACATTTAAGGTCTTGCACGACGGTGAATTTTTCATTTTCTTCCTTAACTTGTGAGCCACTCCTGACAATTTGGTTCCTGGACAGTTCTTCATTTTTGTAAAAGTTGAGCGTTGGTTGGTCCGTGAATGAGGTTACAAATTTAATTTAAAGGGCTGATTCTTCGAATTCTTTAAAATGACACATTGTAAGAGTAGTGTGTGTGCGCCAGTTTGAACTAATTAAGAAAAAGAAAAGTGGCATATAAACTGCCGTTCAAATTGGTGCATTCCGTTTACAGAATGATTATACTGGCCAACCAGTTTTGACAAATGGAGAGCGCGCTTAGGCGAGTTAGAGAACGTAGTTTAGTGCCGGATTGACCGCGACTTTGTAGCTAATAGCAACATACCATCACATCTTGGTATTAATCATCTGCCTAAATCTTTTCACACCACAAAACAAATGGAAAATAAGACCGGGTCGTTAATTATCGTGAAAGACATTACAAAGGATAATTGCTGACTGATTGATCTTAAAATGCCATTTATCAAAGGAATAAACGGGATAGCAAGAAGTCAACGTTTCATATCTTGTCATTTTACCGGTAAGTCTTTTTTAGTTTTCTCTTTCCAGAGAAGAAGATCTTTAGTTGAAGCAGTGCAAATTAATTCTGTGTATATGTTTGCATTTTTGAAAGAATTGATGAAACAAATGCAGTGCAATAAATTTTAGGAACAAACATTATAAAACACAAAACACCTGCTGCAACGTTCTCAAAAATTAAAAGGGAGGTCATTCGAGATTACCTTTTCCTGTTAATAAGGCTAGAGATGTTATCTGATGTGAGCGAATGACTTAATTCGTCAAATATTCGCTGCGTAGTAGCTTTTGCAACCCCCCCGCAGATTCGGCCATATTTTGAGGTAACTTTCAAAAGGGCCTGATTAAAAAAAGCCAAAAGGGTTGCTTCTTCTTATTAATAATTGATCAAAAATAAATTTTAATTTTATGTTGTCACTCAAATCACGGACAGTTTAAACAGAATAACTTGCTGATATTAACTATTATTACGATCTATCGGAGGATAAGCATCGAAACTGCAACAGAACAACGTTTTGTCTTCAACCTTCACGGTAAGAGCTCGTTTTCTCTTTAGAAAAAAGAAACAATTCGAATAAGCACGGCTGTCGTAAGTAGAGCCTTTTCAAATCCTAGTTCAGTGAACCTCTAGGCACTAGATCTGTTAACTTCGGGAAACGACAACATAAAGACTTTCTCTTTGGAGAATTTGCTCAAGAGCGCTTATTTTATTTTTGCGAAGGCATATTCTGAGGCTTTGAGGTCTGTGATATTTCCATCTGAGGCTTTGAGGTCTGTGATATTTCCAAAGACGTTAAACATATTAGAGAGATTTCTAAATGGTATGGCGCTCTAGTCGCTCCACGCAAAGCGAGGTTAATCTGCCGTTTATCTGCAGCCATGTATTACGTAAACTGAAACTTTCTTGAAACCGGAAAAGAAAGCTGAACTAAGAAACGTGGGAAACGTTTAGACGGAAATCATTAAATGATAACGTAGTTATTTCTGCTATTTTCCTTGCTTTAAACATTTTGTTTATCACACTGTATAAATAAACGCACCATTGGTAGCAAACTTTCATTTAAAACAGAGAATCGTGCGATTTGGAGAACAGCCAGAAATAGGAATTGAAATAATCCATGCCATGGAAGATACAACAACAAAAGCAGGCATCCAATACTGTACAAGAGGTGCTGTTCTTAAAGGGGAAGTATCAAGCAAATTTGCTGTCATTTCAAAACCCCAAAATTTTTGTCTGTCAGGTAGAAACAAAAAAATAATTATCTTGTTTGTTATAAATTATCCCTCCAGTGCAATAAAACTATCGATGAGTGCTTCTGGCCAGAGACAGAGTAGGTCGGTATGGATTGAAACTTGAAAAATGTTAGTCTAATGTTTCTCAAGTGCTCGCATTTTTGTTTCCAAAATGCGCTAGAACACATCATGAGTTGTTCCTTTCAAGAATTGGGTTGCTTTCTTTCCTCTCGCTCGTCATTCTAGAATTATTTGGCAGCTGATTGAAGGTCTTATTTCACCATTTTTAACAACCCATGATACTTCCCCTTTAATCATGAAATGATCAGGGGCACCCAATGGATCGTTTCGGTAAATTATCTGTTCGGAAGGCCCTTAATCCCCTATAATTTTCTAAAAATAATTTTCGCCTTGAACTTTCATGATATGGGAAATTTAAGGCCTGGCGTTTTCGGATTGATAAAAATGTCGTTTCGGGTACCGAAAAAAGGTCAGCTAAGATTTTCGGAAAGGAAATAAGACGTAAGTTTTTTGGGAAATGGACAAATGCCCTAGTAATTTCGAAAAGACTCAAGTTCCCCTAGAATGACCGAACAGATAAAAATATTATAGCGCAGCTTTAAATGAATCTACAGAGCTTTAAAGGCACTTTAGATAGCTTAAAATAGCGTTTCAAAGGATCTGAAAGAACTCCCATTGGGTGCCCCTGAATGATAGCGTGGTTATTTCCGTAAACATTATGCTCATCACGCTATATAAATAAAACGCTACCTTGGTAGCAAACTTTCATTCAAAACAGAGAATCGTGCGATTTGGAAAACAGCCAGAACTAGAAATTGAAATAATCGAGGATAAAACAACAAAAGCAGGCATCCAATACTGTACAAGAGGTGCTGTTCTTAGGCTTTTTTAAAATAGTAACTAACTTTTAGCAAACGCTTAGTTTGGGAATTTTACCCACAATTTTAAGAACATATACAGGACGAAACAAAGGATCTACGATCCTCGCCAATTCCTGTTGGGAAGGTTAGAAAATAAGCCCGGTATAGCAATTTTTATTGCATACTTTTGTTTGCGCCTTTGAATTTCGTTTCCCTCACTCCTCTTTTTATTGCTAAGTTCCCCACGAAGAATAACGCGTAAAGATTTACAGTTAAAACTCAACATTGATAGAGCGGGAGGGAAGGAAAGTGAAGGCAAGGCAAAACTTAGCAATCTTCTCAACAGTATTGCCGATGATTGTTTAAAAATAGAACAAGCGCTTTTTGTGCCTATAATATCTAAAGCTTTTAACATAAAGTAATGAGGTTATGTTTGACAAATCTCTGAAATCTGCAAGTAGTGTCCCATGATCTATTGCCCATATCTTGGACTAATAAACATTTCTATACGAAGTGCATGAAACATGCAATTGTCGGTTGATCATGATGGTACGATAACTATGAGCGTGACAAGCCAGAGAAACAGTATAAATGCGCGCGTATTTCTAAACACTCTGAAATAATTTCTAGTCAACCTTTGCTAACAAATGTTCAAAACTCGCTATTTGAGCTGTGTTCAATAAAAGGAACGGTAACCAACTACAAATTAAATGATTCCGCTTTTCCTTGGCGCTACCTGTCAATCGAAATTATTTTTTAGAGCTATAAACCAACGACAGTATCATTGCCCTATAGAAAAATGCAGAAAATGCATCCAAGGTAGGACTCTTTTTCTACTTTTTCCAGGCAAATGTGTTGGATTGTTAATGAACTCTTCATACATGTCAGTAGCTTGTCACATCAAAGTGTCGTTACCGACATTCTTCACAACACTCCACAAACGCTATTTAGTCAGTATCTCATTAGTCCTTTCACAATTGTATATAAGCACATGCTAATTTTACTTCTTATCTTGAACTTGAAAATGACCGTCGGACGGTCGAAACGTCGTTCTTTTTTAACGTTAAATTTTTTAGTTAATATAAATAGTTAAGAAAAACTGACTTGTGCTGTCTCACATATATAAAGAAAATAAAAGGACGAGAACGTGATTGGTGTGCTGAGGAGCGCAGTGGTATGGGACGGGGCTGTAGAAGGAATTGCGATGCCCAGGTTACACCTGCCTAAATTTACATGGAAGTGTTGTTTCGACCCTTCTAGGAATGAAGTACGCCACTGTGCTTCTGTTGATTTGTTGGTTTCCCAGCTCAGGCGTGGCGGAACTCTGCAAGGTAGCATCTTACTCAGTGCAAGGACAGGTGCTAAAAAACCACACCATCACCTCCGGCCCCGCCGAGCGAATAGAAGAGTGTATCATGCAGTGCATGGATCACCCTGGTTGCCATAGCAGCAACTTTTATCGAAAGGACAGAGTCTGTGAGCTGAATGACAAGACGCATGCGTCTCACCCTGAAGATATGAGAGAAGAGCTTTTGACGAACTACTTGGAGAATACTTTCAGACCATTCACCTGCAGCAAAGACTCCGACTGTGGCAGTAATTTGCTTTGCCTGCCATCGTTGATGAGGTGCGGAGGTAAGTGTGATAGCTGAATACACGCGGAGCGTAGGTAAATTCATGTCCTGCAAATTATCAATTATTCCAAGGAGTCGTGACGAATCAGTGGGATTTTGAGCAAAAAGATTAAGAAAGAAATCCATCGACTAGCTTTAAATAGTGTTACAGTCCACAACGAAGAGGGCACCATGAATGGCGGCTGCTAATAGTATGTCTTTCCAGTATGAATAGCACTACAAACCATTTTATCTAGTAACTTATTAGTGGTAATTTTGTCAGAGTTGATGCAGCCAAACTTTATTGGTAATTCCTTTTATCACTTATTCCGTGAGGCTGTTGTGCATACTCTAGACTTCGGTGCGTTCACATCAGTGCCCAGCAAGGATCGTACTCGGGCACCGTGCCCGGGCACTAAGTGTGAACGCAGCCTTAATGATGAATTATTGATTACACTCTATAAGAACCTGTCAACTTAACTGAATTCTCTTACCGATTTTTCCTGACAGATTGCTATGAATTTCGACATTTAAAAGTGTACTTGATTACGTGACAGCCTGACAATGTGTATCCTTAAAATCCTTCTTCAATTACGAAAAATTATAGCACAAGCACGAGTTGGCGGTAATCATCTCATATATCCAACAAACGAGCACGGAATAACTGTTTATTAAAACATCAACAAATGTCAATTATAGATCTTATTTTTATTTGTTTATTTATTTACACCACTACCTCATACGTAAGATTACAGTAGTTACAATGTGAGTTGAACAAGAACAGTTTCATAAAATAACTAATATAGAACATTCCAAAAAACAGTGAGCGGTGAGGAGACCTCAGAAAGCCAAAGGCTTGTACAAGGAGGCCCCCCCCATGATTTGCTAATTGAGTAAAATAATTTAGGACTAGGGGGAAGAAGGATAAAACCTTCGATCTTGGTGATTCCATTCTGGACTGCAAGTGATACCAGAACAACGATTTAGTGCCGCTCTACTGACTTGAAAAATGCAATTCTGTTGTTTTGAAACAAAGCCACGGCAACGAAAATTCATACTAAGTGAATCAGCCATATTTTCACATAGGATCACTGTAATGACCTGTTACATCAAAGGAACAAAGCAACTTAACGTGTAAAAGCAAGATATAACATATTATGTGAAAATATGGTTTACTGGCGAGGATTCGAACCCCGGTATCCTGCGTTCAAGGCATTTTAAAATTGGAATATTAATTGGAATATTCAGGTCACAGGAACCCGGGATTCCAATTCTCCGGTGAACCGTATTTTCACAAAGTCCGATGTATTGATTTGTTTGGCTTAGTAGCCATGAGGTATTTATCAAATATCCCATTGCCGCTTAGCCAATCGAACCTCTGTAATTGTCCTATCCATTGAGGTGGTTTTTAATAAGATTCGATATTGATCCCAAGATTCAAGATTTCTTAACAGACTGCAAAGCTGTTATCCCTCAATCATTTCAGGAAAACCAAATTTGACAAAACTCAAGAATCTGGAAGATACCGTAATACCCTTGTTCATTGTACTGTATTGATTGTCCTTTAGGCTATCAGTCTGTTGGATGCTACAAAGACACCTCGAGTCGAGCAATCCCAAGCTTGGAAGGATCTGATCCTATTTTAGATGGATCTTATTCCAGACGAAAGAACCCCATCGCAAAGTGCGCCGTGGCTGCAATGAGAAAGGGTTACAGCATGTTTGCAGTTCAGAATGGTGGTTGGTGTGCGGCCAGCGCAACAGCACCACAGACGTTTGACAAGTACGGTAAATCTCACGCTTGTAGCGCTGACGGTGAAGGCGGACCATGGGCCAATCAAGTCTATTCTTTTCTTTAAAATAATTATTATAATAATTTCATCGGGCATTGCGGCGTATTTTGCGGCTAAAATGGAGAATTCAGCGGGCTAAAATATATTTTAGCCCGCTGCTCTGAGCCAATGAGAAACAAGAAAATAACGTAGCCAGCCAATCAGAACTGGAAACCATTCAACTGTTCGCGCCGTTTTCTTGCTTGTTTGACCGGCAGCGCTGCCATCTGCAAAAAATTGTTTTGAGCTGCTACAAAATGGCAGAAAAACCTAACGAGGAAGCAAATTCCTAGTCCTATCAGCTAGCTATAGAAGAGGACTTACAGAAACTCGTGGGCGATGGTTGAAATAATGCTTGTAGTAGCTCCATGACTGGCGGCGAGGTGAATTTAAACAGTTTGTCTTCGTCGAGCGAAACCCACTCAGTTTAGCACTTGCACAATTAATTTTAACACTTGTAAGTGACCATGTCTTCGCTGTTCACAAAATTCTGTTATCTTCCCTTTTAAAGCTTAGAAGCAAATATTATTTCGACAAATTTTGCCGTGTTCTGTCGAAGTTTAAAGCTTATGCGACAATGAATACTTTTGTACAATGAAATAACCGTAAAATAAACGCCGACGCGACGCTGGCAGCGTTCAAGATATTTCTTACTGTACTGTCTTTGATTCCTTTGGTGAATGCTCTCTGAAATTATTATAATAGTAATAGAGCGTAAATATGTTTTTGGCCCTTCACATAACTCATTTTAGCCCTCGTCTGCGGCTCGGGCTAAAATGAGCCTGGGTCAGGCCATTGTTATAATAACTATAACACAGTCTAACGTTAGAGTGCATTATCAATGTCGACGTATGTGAATTCACAGCATACGAGGCAAGCAGTCGATTTCGTGTAATAATATTTAAATAGTTGATGGCCTTTTTGTTTTTAATTCTTCTCTTTGATTAAATAATTTAATACCGACAATAATTTTCAACGTACAAGAGACAGAAACTACATAAATACATATACATGCTAAGAGAATCGAAACTATTATTCACAATAAAGCAAACATAAAAGTATGAATTAAATGACAAAAGAGGAGGGAATTAACACATCAATGTTGGTCTAACTCTATTCGTTAAAGTTACAGTTGAGTAACATTTCAGTCCTGGGCCCAGTTGTTCAAAGCCCGATTAACCTAACCCTGGGTTAACGTGAACAATTGATTCTAGTTTAATTACTAATTATTATTTTATTATAATTTTTTTTTAAGTAAAAAATATTATTTACCATCGGCAGTGTTTATAGCACAAGTGCTAGTGGGGCCGAGCATTAAACTTCATAAAAAAATAATACAAATTGAAAATAACATGGTTAAAAATCCCCACTGGCAGGAGGCCGATCAGCTGGCTTTTTTACAAGCGCGTCCGAGGAGTTGAACTTGGGGCTACCGAGAAACAACTCCAGCTAGCGGTCAGAGCGGGACTTGAACCCGGGACCACCGGATTTGAAGTCCGGCGCCCTACCCACTCGACCATGCTGCCTCCACTAATGAATCAAGTTTTGCCAAAGATTTTTCTCCCTTAGTATTGATGTCGACTTTTCTTTACCATTAGCTTTTAAGGACCTTCTTAGTGAGCGTGCTGTAAACCTCGGTTAACTTTTAATCGTGTATTAGCGTTAATCGGCTTTCGAACAACCGGGCCCTGGTTTATGATCGTCTGCGTCGTTTTGCATAAATGAGGTTACGTGATATCTGAATATTTAAAACCTGTTCAGACGAGGTGCCCGGGCAATAAAAAAGACCAATGTGGACCTATAGATGAGTGTGAATGGGTGGGTAGATATATGTCCATGGAACAATGGATGAATTCAAGTACATACATCAAAGGTGCGCACGGTATACTGATTCTGCGCAACAAGCCACGTAGGGTCGCACTTCTGAAGACAAATAACAATAGTTTTGAGAAAACCAATCAGAAGTGTGTGACGTCACAACATAGTAACCAATAGGAAAGAAGCAATCCAAAATGGATTAAATTAAACAAAACAAAAACAAACAAACCAACAAACAACAAAAAAATAATCATAGTAAATACAGACCCAGCAATAATAATGTTAAAAATAAAATTCACGTTCGGTAAACTATTCAACATGTAAGTTGAAACACAAGCAAGATTCGCCAGTGTTTTTATAACATTTTTGAAGTAATTTGAAGCGACAAGTATGTAATTTGGCACTGCTATAAAAATCGACCAAAACTGAACAATCTTTAGTTCAGTCTTCTCAAGAAGGATATTCCCAACCGCTTTGCGCCTGGTTCCTTTTACAAGTTCAAAGGCTTTTGCTGATGATTCCTTTAACGGAATTCAATCTTACTGCAATTGAAAATAATGAGAAATGTGCTCCGAGAGCTCGGCAAAGGGCATTAAATTCTCTTTCCAAAACGGATGTTTTCTCTTAGGGCACTTTCTATTTAATTAGGGAGCTTAAGCAACGACAACGGCGACGGCAACGACAACGCCGCAAAACATCAGATTTAATGAGTAAAAACAATCGCTCTGCACGTGCGTTTTACCTTAATTTTGGTACATTCCTTTTCCATCCTCTGCAAAACAACAACGTGAAATGACCACATTTACGGTTCTGCACGACGGCGATTTTTTCATTTTCTTTCTTAACTTGTGCGCCACTCCTGACAATTTGGTTCCTGGACAGTTCTTCATTTTTGTAAAAGTTGAGCGTTGGTTGGTCCGTGAATGAGGTTACAAATTTAATTTAAAGGGCTGATTCTTCGAATTCTTCAAAATGACACATTGTAAGAGTAGTGTGTGTGCGCCAGTTTGACTAATTAAGAAAAAGAAAAGTGGCATATAAACTGCTGTTCAAATTGGTGCATTCCGTTTACAGAATGATTGAACTGGCCAACCAGTTCTGACAAAAGGAGAGCGCGCTTAGGCGAGTTAGAGAACGTAGTTTAGTGCCGGATTGACCGCGAGTTTGTAGCTAATAGCAACATAATACCATCACATCTTGGCAATAATCATCTGCATAAATCTTTTCACACCACAAAACAAATGGAAAATAAGACTGGGTCGTTAATTATCGTGAAAGACATTAAAAAGGATAATTGCTGACTGATTGACCTTAAAATGCCATTTATCAAAGGAAAAAAACGGGATAGCAAGAACTCAAGTTTCATATCTTGTCATTTACCGGTAAGTTTTTTTTATTTTTCTCTTTCCAGAGAAGAAGATCTCTAGTTGAAGCAGTGCAAATTAATTCTGTGTATATGTTTGTATTTTTGAAAGAATTGACGAAACAAATGCAGTGCAATAAATGTTAGGAACAACCATTTTAGAAAACACAACACACCTGCTGTCACGTTCTCAAAAATTAAAAGGGAGGTCAATCGAGATTACCTTTGCCTGTTAATAAGGCTAGAGATGTTTTCTGATGTGAGCGAATGACTTAATTCGTCAAATATTCGCTGCGTAGTAGCTTCAAAAGAAACACAATTACTTTTGCAATCCCCCGCAGATTCGGCCATATTTTGAGGTAACTTTCAAAAGGGCCTAATTAAAAAAAGCCAAAAGGGCTTCTTCTTATTAATAATTGATCAAAAATAAATTTTAATTTTATGTTGTCACTCAAATCACGGACAGTTTAAACAGAATAATTTGCTGATATTAACCATTATTACGATCTATCGGAGGATAAGCATCGAAACTGCAACAGAACAACGTTTTTATGTCTTCAACCTTCACGGTAAGAGCTCGTTTTCTCTTTAGGGACAAGAAACAATTCGAATAAGGACGGCTGTCGTAAGTAAAGGCTTTTCAATTCTAGTAAATTCTCTAGTTCATATAACTGGCTCTAGGCACTAGATCTGTTAACTTCGAGGAACGACAACACGAATTTTTCTCTTTGGAGAATTTGCTCAAGCTTTAAGAGCGCTTATTTTATTTTTGCGAAGGCATATTCTGAGGCTTTGAGATCTGTGATATTTCCAAAGACGTTAAACATAATAGAGAGATTTCTAAATGGTGTGGCGCTCTAGTCGCTCCACGCAAAGCGAGGTTAATCTGCAGTTTATCTGCAGCCATGTATTACGTAAACTGAAACTTTCTTGAAACCAGAAAAGAAAGCTGAACTAAGAAACGTGGGAAACGTTTAGACGGAAATCATTAAATGATAACGTGGCTATTTCTGCTATTTTCCTTGCCTTAAGCATTTTGTTTATCACGCTGTGTAAATAAACGCACCATTGGTAGCAAACTTTCATTTAAAACAGAGAATCGTGCGATTTGGAGAACAGCCAGAAATAGGAATTGAAATAATCCATGCCATGGAAGATACAACAACAAAGGCAGGCATCCAATACTGTACAAGAGGTGCTGTTCTTAAAGGGGAAGTATCAAGCAAATTTGCTGTCATTTCAAAACCCCAAAATTTTTGTCTGTCAGGTAGAAACAAAAAAATAATTATCTTGTTTGTTATAAATTATCCCTCCAGTGCAATAAAACTATCGATGAGTGCTTCTGGCCAGAGACAGAGTAGGTCGGTATGGATTGAAACTTGAAAAATGTTAGTCTAATGTTTCTCAAGTGCTCGCATTTTTGTTTCCAAAATGCGCTAGAACACATCACGAGTTGTTCCTTTCAAGAATTGAGTTGCTTTCTTTCCTCTCGCTCGTCATTCTAGAATTATTTGGCAGCTGATTGAAGGTCTTATTTCACCATTTTTAACAACCCATGATACTTCCCCTTTAATCATTAAATGATCAGGGGCACCCAACGGATCGTTTCGGTAAATTACCTGTTCGGAAGGCCCTTAATCCCCTACAATTTTCTAAAAATAATTTTCGCCTTGAACTTTCGTGATATGGGAAATTTAAGGCCTGGTGTTTTCGGATTGATAAAAATGTCGTTTCGGGTACCGAAAAAAGGTCAGCTAAGATTTTCGGAAAGGAAATAAGACGTAAGTTTTTTGGGAAATGGACAAATGCCCTAGTAATTTCGAAAAGACTCAAGTTCCCCTCGAATGACCGAACAGATAAAAATATTATAGCGCAGCTTTAAATGAATCTACAGAGCTTTAAAGGCACTTTAGATAGCTTAAAATAGCGTTTCAAAGGATCTGAAAGAACTCCCATTGGGTGCCCCTGAATGATAGCGTGGTTATTTCCGTAAACATTATGCTCATCACGCTGTATAAATAAAACGCTACCTTGGTAGCAAACTTTCATTCAAAACAGAGAATCGTGCGATTTGGAAAACAGCCAGAACTAGAAATTGAAATAATCGAAGATAAAACAACAAAAGCAAGCATCCAATACTGTACAAGAGGTGCTGTTCTTAGGCTTTTTTAAAATAGTAACTAACTTTTAGCAAACGCTTAGTTTGGGAATTTTACCCACAATTTTTAGAACATATACAGGACGAAACAAAGGATCTACGATCCTCGCCAATTCCTGTTGGGAAGGTTAGAAAATAAGCCCGGTATAGCAATTTTTTTTGCATACTTTTGTTTGCGCCTTTGAATTTCGTTTCCCTCACTCCTCTTTTTATTGCTAAGTTCCCCACGAAGAATAACGCGTAAAGATTTACAGTTAAAACTCAACATTGATAGAGCGGGAGGGAAGGAAAGTGAAGGCAAGGCAAAACTTAGCAATCTTCTCAACAGTATTGCCGATGATTGTTTAAAAATAGAACAAGCGCTTTTTGTGCCTATAATATCTAAAGCTTTCAACATAAAGTAATGAGGTTATGTTTGACAAATCTCTGAAATCTGCAAGTAGTGTCCCATGATCTATTGCCGATATCTTGGCTTAATAAACATTTCTATACGAAATGCATGAAATATGCAATTGTCGGTTGATCATGATGGTACGATAACTATGAGCGTGACAAGCCAGAGAAACAGTATAAATGCGCGCGTATTTCTAAACACTCTGAAATAATTTCTAGTCAACCTTTGCTAACAAATGTTCAAAACTCGCCATTTGAGCTGTGTTCAATAAAAGGAACGGTAACCTACTACAAATTAAATGATTCCGGTTTTCCTTGGCGCTACCTGTCAATCGAAATTATTTTTTAGAGCTATAAACCAACGACAGTAGCATTGCTCTATAGAAAAATGCAGAAAATGCATCCAAGGTAGGACTCTTTTTCTACTTTTTCCAGGCAAATGTGTTGGATTGTTAATGAACTCTTCATACATGTCAGTAGCTTGTCACATCAAAGTGTCGTTACCGACATTCTTCACAACACTCCACAAACGCTATTTAGTTTCAAGAACAGAAAACGGTAATTCATAAATTTCTATCATCACAACGCACTAAAATTCTGCCTGCCAGATCCCTAAAAGATTTTGATACTTGAGGTGGTTTCTAATTTCCCAATTATAGCATTTGGACATTTTTACTATCCTTTTCCTTTTTTTTTTTTTTTTTTTTTTTAAAGTGGAAATGTTATGCATATTATCCTCTGGGCATGCGCGGTTCTGCATTAATTCTGCTGTCGCCGGGGAGATAACACATTCCGTTATGGCGACTTATCGGTAAAACGACGAGAGCTTCCTGTATTGATGAGTTGTTTCCTTTCCAGCCGGGATGAAGTACGCCATTGTGCTTCTGCTGATATGCTGGCTTCCCATCTCAGCCGTTGCGGATCTCTGTAAGCCAGCATCTTACTCAGTGCAAGGACAGGTGCTAAAAAACCACACCATCACCTCCGGCCCCGCAGACCGAATAGAAGAGTGTATCATGCAGTGCATGGATCATCCTGGTTGCCATAGCAGCAACTTTTATCGAAAGGACAGAGTATGTGAGCTGAATGACAAGACGCATGCGTCTCACCCTGAAGATATGAGAGAAGAGCATTTGACGAACTACTTGGAGAATACTTTCCGACCATTCACCTGTAGCAAAGACTCCGACTGTGGCAGTAATTTGCTTTGTCTGCCATCTTTGAGGTGTGGAGGTAAGTGTAATCATTAAATACGCGCATTCCTGTGGAGCCCGCAGTATGGTTTAGTCAATGCCCTCAGTGCTATTTTACATGAATAAACGCCTATGTTCTGAGAACGATCTGGGTATGATAGCCAAGGTCTTGTCATCTTTATACAAACAATTGCAACTTGTTTCTTAAGATGTTTCTTTGAAGCTTGCATTGAGCAGTGAGATCAATCTCGTTTTTGTTTGCTACTTGTGAGTCTGTAGAAGAAATTCCAAGCGCGTGACACGAGAATGAAATCTCCTGTGCGGTAATGTAATGTAATGCTGTTTGTTTCTCGGTATTTTGCGCAATAAGCAGCGTCTATTTGCTATTTTTCCGATAGAATGCGTCATCCGCGCACTTGGAATGGAAAACCACGACATACCAAACTCAGCCGTAACAGCCTCTTCGTCTTGGGGACATAGCATGCATGAGCCTTGGCAAGCTCGGCTCAATAATGTTCGTAACAGCCGGAGCACGGGTTCCTGGTCAGCAGCATCGAATCAAGTAGGCGAATGGCTACAAATTGATCTTGGGAAGGAGAGGGTGGTCACAAAACTTGCTACACAGGGAAGGTTTCAGCACACCCAGTGGGTGAAGTCGTACAAAATTCTGTTCAGTTCAGACGGAACAACCTGGAAGGAATATAAGGAAAATGGTTTTGTGAAGGTAATTGTAGTGCAAGTATATAAACGTGTATATGTACAGGACCACAAACGCATTCACAAACTGTCGTAGAACAATCAAGTCAGATTCAAAGTAAACTCAATGGTTTTTCTTTGATTGACGTCCATCAGTCAAAACGCAGCCTTATCCCACTCTTTTGAAGGCGGTAGGTCGCGTTTTATTGGTAACCATCCTAAACGTGAACATCAAAATTATCGAAAATTGGTTTCAACTCTCAACTTGTTTGGTCCGAATTTCCAGCGGAAAGTTTTGTAGCATTCCCTGGTCTCTTGTGACTGGCGGAGCAAAAAAACTGCATAAGTTGTGTTTAGTGGAGAGTCCACTCTCAGTGGCCAATAAGAGTAACCTCAAACAGCACAACGAGCCAATCAGAACAGTCGATAAGCGCGGGAAATCGTTTTGCTGCGCGGGACATGCAGTTTGGCTTTGGTGTTTTGAAAGCGTCTCTTGTTTTTTCAGGCAATATTTAAAGGGCATAGAACATATAGCAATTGGCTTTCGTGTTTTGACAGCGTGTCATGTTTTTTCAGGCAATATTTAAAGAGCATAGTTCGTACGGCAAACACAAAGACTCAAAGTAAATGACAAAAGCACTAATGAATACCACTGAAAGGGGAGTTAAAATACAATATTTGAACTTACGACTTTAAGATTAATACCTTAAATCAAAGTTATATAATGGGTTGATACTGTTATTTCAAACCAAATGTGTAAATATCTTTTTTGTAGGTTTTTTCAGGAAATTCAGACTCTGGAACAATCGTGTCACACAACTTAACGTCGAGGTTTACGGCCAGATATGTTCGCTTTTCTATCGTATCATGGAACAACCACATATCTATGCGAGCTGAGCTCTACGGATGTTCACCAGTATCATATAACTAGTAATGATCAGAGATTGGGGAGCGCCTTCGATGTTACTAGTCTCTCCCTCTCCTTTGCCGAGTCGGTGATGATGTAATCCGCTGCAAGTTCCATTCATTCAATCAACATTGTTCCATATAATCTCGACCCCAACCTGAAGGCAGGCAAGGCCAGTGGACTTGATAACATTTCTCCACGCTTGCTGAAAGACCCTTCTGAAGCCATTGCCAAGCCTCTTACCCGCATAATTAACGCCTCGCTATCACAGGGAGCTGTGCCACGTGACTGGAAGCTCGCTAAAGCTAGCCCCTTTTCAAAAGAGCATGGCTAAAGACATGGACAACTATCGACCTATTTCCGTATTATCCACAGTGTCCAAGTTACTTGAGAAGGCAGTCCATCATCAACTACACCACTTCCTAAACGAACACGTGCTACTGAGTCCTTTCCAGTGTGGTTTCAGGAAAAAACACTCAAATGAGACTGCTGCTATAGCCTTCTCGGACTTTGTACGGAAGGGTATGGACCAGGGTCTACTTACAGGGGCTGTCTTTATTGATCTACGGAAAGCGTTTGACTCTGTCGATCATAAATTACTGGTTAACAAGCTAGAAACTTATGGGCTGTCAGAGAAGGAATTAAGCTGGTTTCGTAGTTATCTCACGGAGCGGAGACAAGTTGTTAGCGTTGGCAGAGAGTTGTCAGACCCCTTTTATATCACCTCCGGAGTCTCACAAGGATCCATACTTGGCCCATTATTGTTCGTGTTTTTTTTTTTTATCAACCATCTTCCTGCAGTTTTGGACAAGTGCAAGGTATTGATGTATGCCGATGACACTGTCATCTACTTCACTGCCAGGAATGCTGAAGGCATCGGCAACAAGCTGTCAAACGAACTGGCCAATGTAAACAATTGGTTACTTGACAACAGTCTTTTCCTACACCAAGGAAAAACTGAATACGTCCTTTTCTGAACGGATTTAAGACTGTCATCTGCCAATTTTTCTGTTTCCGTAAATAGATTTAACTTAAACCGTGTCGGTGAATATAAATACCTGGGTGTTGTAATGGACAAATGCCTGACATGGAAAAATCATGTCAAATACTTACTAAGTAAATCAGGCAAAATGATAGGCATGCTCGGCCTCACGAGAAAGAACCTAAGTATGCGAACTGCGGATCAAGTCTATCAGACTTTTAGTTAGCCTATCTATGATTATTGTGACACAGCATGGAATTGCTGTGGTTCTGCAAATTCAAGGAAATTGGAAAACTCCAGAGATGCAAGGCTAGAATTGTCATGAAATCAAATAGTAGCGATAAATCCCTGAGGTCTTAACTAAAAAAGTACTGAAGGACATTTTTCTGCAATTTTTTATTAATTATTTTAACCTTAATAAGGATTGCATCGATAGGACTACCAGACAAAGCAACCACATTAGACTACCGAGAGTTAAATTAGAGTCAACAAAAAAGGCATTTTTCTATCATGGCGGCATGGTTTTTAATCGAAATTTGTAGTTTTGTAGATTATGAATAGTTTTATATTTGAGAATGATGATTATTCTAGAAAGTGACGCAGGCATACTCGAACTAGTAATCGGAAGGTCTTAGGTTCGACTCCTGATAGGAGCACTCGGATTTCTTTTTTCCGAGTATGCCTGCGTCACTTTCTAGAATAATCATCATTCTCATTCATTCACCAGGCTGAAAAAATATACCATCACATTTCTTTCAGTTTTATATTTATATCATTTTGATGTGTGTGTGATCTTTTATGTATTTCTAGAATATCTAGCATTGTAATTAGGGCTTCCGCTGATAACAGTAATTTTGTTTTTATAGTTACTGAAGGAGTTACCCTGTTTTAAATAAAAGTATCATTTTCTTCTTCTTCTTCTTCTTCTTCTTCTTCTTCTTCTTCTTCTTCTTCTTCTTCTTCTTCTTCTTCTTCTTCTTCTTCCCCTTTAGGGGTGCGTTCTTTCTACGTCGAACGCAACGAAAATGATGATTTATTAGTAACATTGTGCATGCTCATTAAAATGATAACATTAATAGTAAGTGAGATCCGTTAAAAGAATTTACACAGCAATGCAAAATATAGAACATCAGTTTTACTGAAGTTGAAGGCAAAAAGCCGCATGCAAAGCGAAACATTTACACAAGGTGCGTACATAAAACGAAGAACAAATACGAGTGTTGTAAGTAGTTCGCTGATTCTCTTTAAAAATAAAATAAAACAAGAACAAATACGAGAAAACCCACTTTCTTGCCTTCGAAGAACTTCAAGCAAATTCACGTAAATGTTAACACATGTCGGAGAGAATGATCTCATGATTCATTTATTTTAACTAGTACTCAAACATGTTGCGGTGAGTAATGAGACAAAATAAGAGGGCCTTGTATTAGAATGAATACTGATGAAATTCGTTTGACATAAGACGCTAGAGAATTTCGATCAGGCTGCATGCATGCGGCTCTAATCTTCAGAAGCAAATAGTGAGAAATGTTTGGATTAAGGTTCTACAATATTCCTGTCTGTCATAATTGTAATAATTAAGTTTAGAAGATAAACAAAATGAATGAAAGAAGTAAGGCTGCCACCTCAGGATTATCTTCGCAATAGCACTACTGTAACACTACCGAAGTCCTCTGTAGGTTAACATTTTCCTATCTAATGAGTATGTGAATGGCGGGGGGGGGGGGGGGGGGGGGACATGGGGAACATGTCCATGGATCAATGGATGAGTTCAAGTACATGCATCAAAGTGCGCACGATATACTAGTCTTATACTGATTCCGCCCAACAAGCAACGTAAGTGTGGCACTTCTATAGGCAAAAACAATAGCTTTAAGAAAACCAATCAGAAGTATGTGGCGTCACAACATAATAACCAATTGAAGAGAAGCAATCCAAAATGGATTAAATTGACAAGAAAAAATCAAAGTAAATACAGACCCAGCAACAATAATGTTATAAATAAAATTCGCGTTCGCTAAACTACGCAACAGGTAAGTTTCAAACATGATTCGCCTGTGTTTTCTATGACTGACATATTTAGCAATTCATCGACAAAAACTGAACAATCTTTAGTTCAGTCTTGTCAAGAAAGATATTCCCAACCACTTTGCGCCTGAATCCCTCACAAGTTCAAAGGCTTATGCTGATGATTTCTTTAACGGTATGCAATCTTACTGCAATATGGGAAATGATGATTTCTCATTGTATGAGACATTAAAAAGTATAATTGCTGATATTGACCCTAAATGCCACACATAAAAGGAAAAAACGGGAAAGCAAGAAGTCAACGTTTCATATCTTGTCATTTACCGATAGGATTTAGTTTTCCCTTTCCAGAAAAGACAATCTCTTGTTCAAGCAATGCAAATGTTTGTATTTTTGAAAGAATTGACGAGGCAAATGCAGTGCAATGTTTAGGGACAAACTTTTGAAAACACAATACACCTACCGCCACGTTCTCAAAAATTAAAAGGGATATCAATCGAGATTGCCTTCCTCTGGGAATAAGCCTAGAGCTATTTTGTAATGTGAACGAATGATTTTATCGAATATTCGCAGTGTAGTCGCTTCAAAAGAAACAATTATCTTTGCCAACGTGAAATATCCATCCTTCTGGAGATTCAGCCATATTTTTAAAAAAATTTAGAACAACCTGGCTGCAAAGAGCCAAAACGGTTGCTTCTTCCAATTAATAATTGATCAAAAATAAATTTTAGACGGATTAAACGGAATAACATGCTGACATTAAATATCCTTACGACCTGTCGGAGGCCAATAAAGATCGAAACTGCGACATAACAACGAGATTATGTCTTCAACCCCCAAATAAGAGCTCATCTTCTTTTAGGGGAAAAGAAACAATTTGAATAGGCACGGCGGGTATAAGTAAAGGCTTTTCAATTGTATTTAACTCTCTCGTTCATTGAAACTCTAGGGACTTTATCTGTTAACTTCGAGAAATGACAACATGAAGACTATATCTTAGGAGAATTTGTTCAAGAGCGTTTATTTTATTTTGTGAAGGCATATACCAAGGCCTTACTTGAGGTTTGTGATATTTCCAAAGATGGTGAACAGAGAGATTTATATTTGGCATGGCGCTCTAGTCGCTCTGCGCAAAGCAAGGTTAATCTGCCGTTTATCTACAGCCATTTATCACTTAAACTGAAACTTTCTCATTGAAACCGAAAAAGACAGCTGAAAAAAGTGGAAAATTTAGACGGAAGAATCATTAAATGGTAACGTTGTTGTTTCTGCTATTTTAATTGCCGTAAACGTGATGTTTAGTCTTTCTAAAATCTCCGTTTAAATTAACGCACCCTTGGAAGCAAACTTTGGCAGCAACTTTGGCAGCAGACGCGCGATTTGGAAACAGCTAGAACGAGCAATTCAGATTTTCGAGGTTTTCCACACGTGCACTTAAAAACGTTTGTGGTCAGACTGCGGGGCACGATCTCAAATATAGTAAACGCCCGGCAGTCAGTAATTTTCCTCGAATTTCTACAGGAACGATTGAATCACTCTTGAGAGTATTCAGATTTTTGTTTGGATATAACAAACGATTCTAAAAATTATGTCGGTTTTGTAGTGGACGAATGTAAGATACAAAGGTGATGTTAAGACTCGAACTGTCACGCCACAATTACCACGACCACTATGGCCTCTCTCCGAATAGTACCCTTCCGAACAATAAAGTAAAAAAAAAAAAAAACAAAAGTAAAAAACATTTTCCCATCACCTGCCATCATAGGAACAGAAAATAGACGAATGTTGAGGATATCTCAAAAAATTCGTCTACTACACAACCAAAATAATTTGTAGAATCGCTTGGTATTTCTAAACAAACATTGAACAACCTTACTGCAAAGAGCCAAAAGGGTTGCTTCTTCTTATTAATAATTGATCAAAAGTAAATTTCCATTTGACGTTGTCACTCAAATTTTGGACAGATTAAACGGAATAACTTGCTGAAATTAACCATTCTTACGATCTATCGGAAGATAAGCATCAAAACTGCAACATAACAACGTTTTTATGTCTTCAACCTTCACGGTAAGAGCTGGTTTTTTCTTTAGAGGAAAGAAACAATTCTAATAAGCACGGCTGTCGTAAATAAAGGCTTTTCAATTCTTTTGAACTTTCTAGTTTATTTCCAAAGTCGGTAAAGATATTAGAGAGATTTGTAATTGGCATGGCGCTCTTGTTGCTCCACCCACAGCGTGATAAATTTGCCGTTTATCTACAACCATCTATTACTTAACTGCGACTTTCTTGAAACCAAAAAAGACAGCTGAAAACGTGGAAAAATAAGACGACGGGAAAATCATTAAATGATAACGTGGTTATTTCTGCTTTTTTGATTGCCGTAAAGTACAGAACGTGATGTTTATTCTTTCTAACATCTATGTTTTAATAACGCACCCTTTGGCAGCAAACTTTCATTCAAAACAGAGAATCGCACGATTTGGTGAACAGCTAGAAGGAGCTCGAGCAATTCAGGTCTTCAAGGTTTGTGACACTTTGTCGTGAAACAAACATCAAATACTCTCAAAAGTGTTTGATCATGACTTTTAGTGGCAATTCGATGAAAATTTCTGAGTGCCGGGCGTTTAGGGTATTTGAGACCGTGCCCGGCTGCCGGGTATATAGCCACAGCGCAATACTGTTCTTTAGGCCCGTTTAAACGATTTCAACATTCGGTTCAGCGTGCGTTCAACATTTGTTTGAACCAAATGTTTAGGGAATTTGAACAGGTTGTCCAGCATTGTTGAAAGCGTGTTGAATCAAATTTAAGTCGGTTTAAACTTTCATTCAACATCGATACAACATTTCCTTTGTTCTCAAAAATGTGAATGGTGTTGAAGCCGTTTGAACACTCCGTTCAACATTTGTCCAACATTTGCCCAACATCCGTTCAACTTTTGTTGAACGGATGTTGTTCAAGTGTCGAAATCGTTTAAAAGGACCTTTAGGCTTTCAATGTAAAGCAACAGGAATTTAAATTACGAACGTTGCATGCATTTCGAGTTTGGAATGAATCACTTTCCTTCCAATGGGTCCTGAAGGCGCCGGTTGGAAACTCTACCACTTAGCGGTGAAGAAGGCCTAGGGTCACTGTTAGGGACTTCAAAAACCACGACGGCAAAAACGTTGATTGAAAATACAAGTTCGCGTTACTGACTTGTCCTACTTTGCAATTATTCTAACTACAGTTCAACTTGTAGAATGTGGCCGTCAACTATCCAGTAACAAAACGTGTGAGAAAGGCGTTCAAGTTGAGACAGAATGGAAAATTTACTGTCATATATTCACGTTCTTCACAAAACCTTGAATTTGGTCCTTTCAAATTGTTGTTTGGCTGTGTACAGCGAAGAAATATACCAAATTTATAACGCAAAGTGCAGAGCCTTTGTTTTTCCCATTAAATCCTATCGTTTTGTGGCGTTCTCGTTGCCGTCGCCGTAATAGCTTCTTAAACTCGGGCCTTGTTAGTTAGCCTCCAACTTCGTCGTTTTTGAAAACGTAAGATCACACTACAAGCCTAAGTGGTCTATGCGGCCGGAGCTTAGCCCGGTTTCTGTAGCCTGAAGCAACTAGACTGATCGAGTATTGCTTTAGTTTTGTTTTCAGCAGAGTCTTGGATAAATATCCTTAAGGAGTAGCGTAACGCAAGGTTAAATTGTAAATGGCTGGAGCAAATTTTTCTTAATTGCTAACGGAGAGAAAATAGTAAAGATGGAGGGAAAGGAGAACAAAAAATAAGAAGAAAAAACGGGCAAAGAAAAATAAAAGGTTTTTTCCTTTGTTTTCAAAAGTGGAAATGTTATGCATATTTTTATTCCGGGCAGTTCCGTATTAATCCCGCATTCGCCAAGAAGTTAACGCATTCCTTGCTTCCCTTCCAGCCGGAATGAAGTACGCCATTGTGCATCTGCTGATATGCTGGTTTTCCCAGCTCAGTCGTGGGCAGTCTCTGTAAGCCAGCATCTTACTCAGTGCAAGATCAGGTGCTTAAAAATCACACCATCATGGCTGGCCCCGCAGAGCGAATAGTAGAGTGTGTTATGCAGTGCATAGATCATCCTGGTTGCCATAGCAGCAACTTTTATCACAAGGACAGAGTGTGTGAGCTGAATGACAAGACGCATGCGTCTCACCCTGAAGATATGAGAGAAGAGCATTTCACTAACTATATGGTGAACACTTTCAGACCATTCACCTGCAGCAAAGACTCCGACTGTGGCAGTAATTTGCTTTGCCTGCCATCGTTGAGGTGTGGAGGTAGGTGTAATCACTATATACCCGCATTCCTGGGGAGCTGAGCCCACAGTTTGCTTTAGTCAGCGCCCTCAGTACTGCTTTACATGAAGAAACGCGTATGTTCTCAGAACGAGATGGCTATGATTGCCAAGGTGTTCGAATTTTTATACTGAAACAATTGCAGTTAGCTTTTTAATATGTGTTTGAAGCATGCATTGCTAGTAAAATTGTTTAGTTGATTAACTTGAAGGATTTTCTCCTGACATCAATCTTGTTTTTGTTTGTTTCTTGTGAATCTGTAGAAGAAACTCCGAGCGCGTAATATGAGAATATTGTGCTGTTTACATCTCGGAATTTTGCACAACAAGCAGCGTTTATTTGTTATTTTTCCGATAGAATGCGTCATCCGCGCACTTGGAATGGAAAACAATGACATACCAGACTCAGCTGTAACGGCTTCTTCGTCTTATTCAGATAGCCAGCATGAGCCGTGGCGAGGTCGTCTCAATAATGTACCTGATGGCGATGGCGGTTGGGGTTGCTGGTTGGCGGGAACCTGGACTCTAGGAGAATGGCTGCAAATTGATCTTGGGAAGGAGAAGTTGCTGACAAAACTCGCCACACAGGGGAGGCCTTCCTTTGACCAGTGGGTGCTTTCATACAAAATCCTATTCAGTTCAGACGGAATAAGCTGGAAGGAATACAAGGAAAATGGTGCTGTGAAGGTAATTGTAGTGCAAGTATAAAAACGTTTGTACTATATGAACAGGACCACACACACATTTAAAATAATTGAAAGGGATTAAATTTCACCGAAGTCAAAGAAAACCAAACTTTATCTAACTTTTTTCAAGGCTATGGCTCGCGTGTAGTTGGTAACCATTGTAAACGTGAAAATCAAAACTAATGGAAATCGCTTCAAACTATCAACTTGTTTAGTCCGAATTTCCAACGGACAGCTTTTGCAACATCGTTAGCGGCTGAGAAAAACCTCTGTGTAGTTGCTTTTGGTGGAGAGTTGTTTAAACTTTCAACGACACTCAGTGGCTGATGACAATGACCTCACAACGAACCAACCTGAGAACAACCGAGAAACGCCCAGGAAATCGTTTTAGCACGCGAGACAGGTGCTATGGCTTTGGTGTTTTGCAAGTGTCTCAAGGTTTTTTAGGCAATAATAAGAGAGCGCAGTACAACAAACGAGACTCAAAGACCCAAAGTGAATAACACATTTAGTGGATTAAATAAGATACTACTGAATTCTTAGAACACAAATGCAATGAAAGACTAGGTTGAAAATGGAGTTAAAGTACAACATACGAACTTAGAACTTTAAGGTTGATGCAATCTAAGATAATGCGCCAATATTGTTCTTTCAAATTAAATTTATGTATCTCTTTTTGTATGGAGCCGACGTGTAAGTGGTTAGGGTCGCCGGACGTGTAATCTGGAGCCCGCAGGTTCACTGGTTCCGCTCCAAGGCCACGCTTTGTATATATCCAACTGATTTGTCTCCCACCCGTTAGGATTTTTAACATATGTTATTTCCAGTTTGCTTACTTATTTCACGGGTTTATAGTGTTCCCAATTTTTTTATTTTACTTAGGTCTTTTCCGGAAATTCAGACCGTGGAACAATCGTTTCACACATCTTAACGTCAAGGTTTATGGCCAGATATGTGCGCTTTTACGCGTTATCATGGTACATGCACATATCCATGCGAGTTGAGCTGTACGGATGTTCTCCAGGACCATAACTTAATGAAACAAACTGTCTTCAATCTCAAGTAATGAAAATGATGATTTGTTACTAACATTGTGCATGCGCATTGCAATAATAACATCATTGAATATGAGATCGGTAAAAACAAGTGCTAATGGGCTTGTCAAAGAAAACTTTTAAGTATAAATGCGGCTTTACATGTATATGTTGCTGATTGGTCATTTCCAGCAACCTCGTTTCCAGAAGAAATGGCGAGCATTAAATTGTCTTCTGGTTGTTCTTCAAAGCGAAATCAGCAAGATCTTCGCAAATTTCGCAATGATTTTTTAATAAAACAGTTATTCTCTACGCCGTCGCTACGCCCCTCGTTGGCTATCTATCATCTCATACCCAACGCGCGCGCGTGGAATAATTGTTAGTTATACCAACTGGTACGTATACAAATAAGTTAGGTGTCGGAGAATCCTGGACAAGAAGCCGAGGGCTTATGAGGTCCAGGCTTCCCCCAGCTTACAACATAGCTTCACAGTATAGTGCAGTGGAAACAGGCAAAGTTTACAGTAAAAGCTGAATACAACCAAATGTACTGCATAATAAATACAGCACATTAGTCACAAAATATTTTAAATTAAAAAAGGTACAAGCGTAAATTAATACGAAACTACTGGCGAATGACCTGTGGTGGTTATAAATGTGATTTCCAAGTCACCTTCTGTATAATTACAACAGAACTCAATTCTTCGATCATTTTTAGACTATTGTACAAAAATACTTGAAGTTGATTAAGGCAAAAACTAAGGCACAGAGATATCTAATTCAGTTGTTAGTGTTATTTCAGTTACCGTTATCTTTCGTAGATCTCGTTCAAGTTCATCACAGAGATACGTGATTACAACTAAAGCAAATTCACAATTCTGTGAGGTCTAAGGGCTGGCTTACACGCGCGATAAGCATAAACATAAGGTGATATAAACAGGCGCGGTGAATGAAACTTTTGGCGCCAAAAATTTTAAATCCAAGATGGCGGACGCCGACTAGGTATTCAGCGACGAGGCCAAGATGTTGTTACTTGTTCTTTTCTTGTGCTTATGCTTGCGTTATCCCGGTTTACACGGGCGACATCATAACTGCGCAAACATAAGCGTAAGCACAAGAAAAAGGAACGATTTCCTTTCTTGTGCTTGCGTTTATGCTTGCGCCTAATGCTTGCATCGCCCCGGTTTACATGTTGGTTTCTTATGCTTATGCTTGCGCTTATGGTTATTCTTACGTCGTACGTGTAAAGCAGCCTTAATTCTCGAGGACTTCAAATGTCCCGAAGTAAACTAATCCCCAACTCCCACTTATGGCGACGAGGGGTAAATGCTATTGTCTTATAATTAAACGATAAAATTAACCGATGTCTTATGGTACTACCTAATCTAGGTCTAATTTAAGCGTAATACAGGCCTGAACGGTTGCTAAATTCGGAGCTAGATTGGTTCAAAAAATAGATTTATTCTGCGTATAGACACGGAAAATATATAAACTCACTTTGCTTTTACGGAAGAGAGCGCTTGATAGTCTCCCGTACCCCGCAACACGACCGGTAGTCAAAATGGGTTTTCGTGCGTCTTCAAATGCCTCTATCCAAAAGTTGCACTTTATGTTCGGCTAAATGAAAGTAATACCGATTTTGCGCCTTGCTAAATATTTTCTTGCACCTCCAACGTAGACCTCATGTAATTTCTATTATTCGGCGCAACCAATCACAGAGTCGAGAGGTCAATGACGTATGAAAACTTAGTTTTCACTCGGTGTTAACCTCTAATTGGTCGATTTAAATTTGAGACGCACGGACCGTATGGTAGGAGTTAAGTGACTAGAGAACCTGTTGCTCTTGGATTCTGGGTGGAATTGGAATTTGGAAATCTTGGTGAATCACGAAATGACTGGCTGACTGACTGACTCACCGTACTAGCTACTGACTGGCTGGGTGTCTTACTAACTGACTGACTGATTGGCTAGCCGGCTAGCTGGCTGACTGACTGGCTGGCTGGCCGGCTTGCTGACTGAATAACTGACTCACTGATTGGCTGGATGACTGATAAATGGCTAAATAACTGATTGACTGGCTGGCTGGCTGGCTTACTGACTGACTGACTGACTGACTGAATGACTGACTGACTAATTAAATAGCGATAACACTTAAAAATAATGCATTTTAAATGTAATGTGTATTACTGATAGAAATCAGTATTAAAATTAGTTCTATAAAATACAAATGTTACACCAGTTGTTTTTGTTACTAATAGGACTGGGAAGATTAAAGGTGCTTTCGTTTGACGATATTCCGGAGTTGGAATACATACAACGATCACAAACACCGAGAAGTAAGCTGGAAAAACGAGGCGCAGCCGAGTTTTTTTTAACCAACTTCGAGGTGTTTGGAAATAGGAGGAAACACTTTTTTGAGTGTTTGATATAGCTTCTCAAACTATTGATAATTCTTGGAGAAATTCGAAGCAAAAGTTCATAAAATTTTATGATAATTAAGATCACATTTCCAAACCTCCTTCACGGTAGTGATTTCCTTTGTTTTCTCTCATGCATTATTAACGAGTTTAAGAATGGTGTTTGGAAAATATGAATAATCCACAATTTTTTCGGTTTGACTGCCTCAAACAGGAGGAAATTTTCCCTGATCATAAAACCTGATGCGTTCCTTTCCCTTAGCGTTTGATCACGGTTCGTTAAAGGTTTTAGCAACCGTACTGTGTGAATGAATTTAACGTCCTGGGTGATTTTGGCCTAATCCAAAAACAGCCAAGCACCGCGTTATTCTTCACTGTTCCTGTCCTTATTAATTAGTTGCCTGAATCTGTTATCATCGAATGCCCAAATATTAGTAGCAAATAGATTTCGCTTTTAAAAGAAGCGCATACGTTTGGTGGTAAAGGCTCGAAAAAAGTAAGGATTGACAGGTAAAGTTAATCTATTTTAAACTAGAGTTAGCGTACATGAGGTGCATCAAGAGAAATAAGAGGACAGA
Organism: Pavona decussata; assembly: GCF_977016875.1. Lineage (NCBI taxonomy): Eukaryota > Metazoa > Cnidaria > Anthozoa > Scleractinia > Agariciidae > Pavona > Pavona decussata. Next base: position 315,462 of record NW_028145699.1, read on the forward strand.
GAGGGAGAACCCCAGCAGCGCCCTTAGGATATTTGAATTTCACTTAAGTTATTTTTAGACGTTCCCTATTTTTCTCTTGGGCGGATAGAACAAGGTAAATTTTTCATATCCCCCAAACTTTTGACTATGTTTTCTGGCCGACAAAGTCAGCTCCTGCCCTATTTGTAACGCTATTTGCAACCAACAGCCGAGAGAGTCGCTGCATCCACATGGCATACCAAGATCACCCTATCAAATAGTCGGGACTGACCTATTTGAATATGCAGGCCACACTTACTTATTGGTCACTGATTTCTATTCAAAATACTTTGAAATAGAGCTACTTCACCAGAAAACAGCCACCTGTGTTATCAACAACCTGAAGAAAATATTTGCAAGGTTTGGAATCCCAGACGAGGTTGTTAGTGACAATGGCTCTCAGTACAGCAATACCAGAAATCTATTTGAGAGTACACATGAGTTCAAAGAATTTGCCCAAGAGTGTGGATTCCACCATACTATAAGCTCTTCAGAGCTTAAAAATCTCGAGATAAGAATGAACGAAGGGAGACGACAACATGCATATCGATCTTAACGGTAAAATAATAGCGGAACGAACTAACACTCTTGCGTCGTGTTCACGTGTGTGGTACTGTAGATATCTGCTCGGCGCGGCGTTGAATTACATATTTCACAGCTTGAACTACAATTCTCCGGTTTTCCACAGGTGGTAACATCATAATATTTTCGATCAAAAGGGATTGAAGCTTTGAGTACAAGACTGTTTTGATGCATCCAAGATTTTGTAAAAGGTTTTCATTGGTAGATTTTACAATGTGCGGTTCTGTTCGAAATAGGGATGGTTGCTTCATGTTCGCTTCGTGAAAGGTCGAAATTCCAGAAAGTACACTTTACGTTTCCGTCTCTCGACGGGACACTTTTATCGGGCCGCCTTAGCAATTTTCATACAACAAACTATAAAGAATGGGCTTTAAGACCATACTAGTTTAAACTTCAAATTACATGTACCAGTGGGCTTTCGTTGCTGTTAAAGTTAGCTAAAATTACCTTATCCGCTAAAGCGCTGCAACTAGAGTAATTGTGACAGCCAAAAACAAGCAGTTTTCAACAGCTTTCTCAAAATAATTTAGTGATTCAGGCCCGGTTCATACGTCGAACTTTACATGAGCCGAACCTAATACCTATTAAGGTCGACCCAAATAATTAAGTTCGGCAGTTGATTCAGACGTCGAACCTAACTCAAGTCGAACTTAATTAAAGCTTAAGTGAGAAAGTAGATTTTCCTGGTCAGCGGCTGTTGTTTTTACTCAACAAGATTCAAAATGGCGGGAAAGATGAATTCTGACATGGAAGAGCTTGTTTAGTAAAATAATAAAGACAGGCCAAACACGGCTCCTACTGGTCGAGATAGGAAGAATATGACCTTCAAAGCTAATTTGCTCTTACGAGTACGTCTTTCAAAGATCTCCCTTTTCTGTACGAAAGTTAGGAAGGGTCTTTGTAGATCTCCCTTAGCAGAGGCTGATTTTCTATCAAGTGTCATTTACCAGGAGCCATAATCAGGGATGGAGACCGTAACGAGATGCCATTTTGACTTGTGGGCTTATCCCCATGTGTTGTACCAAAAAATCTACTTTTAGAAAAAAATTGCGCCATACGCGCGTGCACGCACGCGTGTAAACGGCCAGGATCGCGCGTGGAGAAAATGAAATTTTTTTCTACCCGTTCAAAATGGCGTCCAAATTTTAAAATTCTGTCAGGGAATATCTTCTCAGTGCCCACATTTAAGGAATTAGACTCTCACAAAGAAAAGGTAACACTGAAAGACGACGGGAAAAGTTGGAATAAGCGGCCTATTGCTCACATGACTCTCACAGTAAAGTCAAAAAGGCACCAAAACGGTGGCGCAGCGTGCGTTGCTACTGTTGAATGAATGAAAAAAGCTTACACTCTACGGACAATTGTACTCAGACAGGTAAGGACTTTTTTATCTTTAGTGAAATTTTTCTCAGCTGCTTTCCGTGTCACATATAAAGTAGTAGCCCCACGCAAATTTGCGAGTATTCACGCGGGTTTATGACGTGAGGGGGGGGGGGGGGGGGCAAATTTTTCTAAAAATATATTTTTTTGGTACAACTCATGGGGATGCGTGGACCCCACGCTTAAGGTCTCCATCCCCTTTATTTACTCATCTGAATCGTTTTAGGTTAGGCACAGAGGGGCGATATTCCATAACAAACCTCAAAATGTTTTTGCGGGTTTTTAGTTTGTTTTTGAGGGCCGACATTTTTTCGCGGAGGTTGACTTCTGAAAGAGTTTTATTTATAAGGTTATCGAGGTAACCTCTGTTGCGTAACCCTGTTTGAATAGAGTAATGTTTTCTTCAAATGTTGTTTTTGAAGATTTTGTTCTGAGAAGTCTTCACGCTTCGCCTTTGATATAGCCTGTATTGGAAAGTTTCTGTCGGTTTGCACTTCAAGAATAGATTCTTTTTTTTTTAATCTTTCGCATCTCAGACAAGTATATTCAGTTGTTTCGAAACAAGAAGAACAAGCACATTCCTCTTTTCCCGCCATCTTGTTCAGAATGAAGTCCTTTGCGCACATGCCAAGTCGATGGAATGCACAGACCTCTGGGATAGATATAATTTATATAATTTATACGTAGCGTATCCATTTGGTTCGGCACACGAAAAGTTCGACGTCTGAATTGAAGTCGAACTTTTGCCGTTCTATTCGACTGGCGCAGTCGAATAGAACGGCGGGTCGACCCAAATACAAATCTGTCGATCCTAACTGATTCATACGTCGATCTTTACATGCGCCGAACCAAATGATTAGGTTCGGCTCATGTAAAGTTCGACGTATGAACCGGGCCTGAGGAGATCAAGAGATGTTTGTTATGAGTTCACCAAAGTATATCGATAGATGTTATTACGTTGATCTGGAGAGCAAAAAGAAAATGCATTATTTTATTGTAGTTTCGACGCAGCCGGAAGCCCAAAATGGCGTTTTTCGAACTTTCTTAGATTTCGAAAAAACTAAAGCGCTTCAGGACCTTTGAATAGTATTTTCGAAAATAACTCACTACGGACTGAGGTTATTTGGGCAAAATATGAAGAAATTGAAAATTTCACGACTGATGCCGGATTCTCGATAATTACAGACAGTGGCTCTTAATAACTGATAAAAAATAAATTTTAATTTATGTTGTCACTCAAATCACATCAAAGCTGTTTTCTGATGTAAGTGTATGACTTTTTAGAATATTCGCAGCATAGTCGCTTCAAACCGGAAGCAATTATTTTTGTCAATATGAAACTAAAATATCCAATTCGGCCATATTTTGAGATAACTTTAGACCGACCTGACTGCGAAGAGCAGAAGAGGTTGCTTCTTATTAATAATTGATCAAAAATAAATTTTAATTTATGTTGTCTCTCAAATCACGGACAGAGCTGTTTTCTGATGTAAGTGAATAACTTTTTAGAATATTCGCAGCGTAGTCTCTTCAAACCGGAAGCACTTATTTTTGTCAATATTAAATTAAAATATCCAATCCCCTAGCAGATTCGGCAATATTTTAAGATAACTTTAGAACAACCTGACTGCGAAGAGCCTAAAGGGTTACTTCTTGCTATTAATAATTGATCAAAAATAGATTTTAATTTATTGTTGTCCCTCAAATTTCGGACAGATTGAATGGAACAACTTGCTGATATTAACCATTCTTACGATCTATCGGAAGATAAGCATCGAAACTGCAAGAATACAGAGGTTTTTTTTATGTCTTCAACCTTCATGGTAAGAGATCATTTTTTTTTCTTTAGAGGAAAGAAACAATTCGAATAAGGACGGCTGTCGTAAGTGAAGACTTTTCTATTCTTTTGAACTTTTTAGTTTATTTCCAAAGTCGGTAAACGTATCAGAGATGTTTATATTTGGCATAGCGCTCTTTTCGCTCCACCCAAAGCGCGATAAATTTGCCGTATATCTACAACCATTTATTACTTAACTGCGACTTTCTTGAAACCGAAAAAGACAGCTGAGTAACGTGGAAAACTAAGACGACGGGAAAATCATTAAATGATAACGGGGCTATTTCTGCTTTTTCCCTTGCCGTAAAGTACCAAACGTGATGTTTATTCTTTCTAACATCTCTGTTTAAATAACGCACCCTTGGCAGCAAACTTTCATTCAAAACAGAAAATCGCGCGATTTGGTGAACAGCAAAAGCAATTCAGGTATTCGTCAAGGTTTTCGGCACTTTGTCGTGAAACAAACATCGAATACTCTCATGGGTGTTTTATCATGACATTTATTGGCAATTCGATGGAAATTTTTGACTGACAGGCGTTTAAGGTTTTTAAGACCGTGCCTAGCTGTCGGCCATATAGTCTCAGCGTAAAGGGCATCTTATATACAAGAGGAGCTGTTCTTTAGGCCCGTTTAAACGGTTTCAACATTCGGTTCAACATGCGTTCAACACTTTGTTGAACCAAATGTTAAGTGTGCTTGAACAGGTCGTCCATCATTGTTGAAGCCTCATTCAACATCCATACAACATTTTCTTTATTCTCAAAAATGTTGAATGGTGTTGAAGCCGTTTGAACACTCCTTTCAATATTTGTCCAACATTTGCCCAACATCCGATCAACTTTTGTTGAACGAATGTTGGTCGTTTAAACGGGCCTTTAGGCTTTCAATTTAAAGCATCAGGAATTTAAATTATGAACGTTGCATGTATTTCGAGTTAAAATTTCAAGTTGGGAATGAGTCTCCTTGCTCTCACTGATCCCTGAAGGCGCTGGTTGGAAACAATACCACTGAGCGCTGAAGCGGGTTCACTATTAGGGACTTAAAGGAACCGCGACGGCAACGCCAACGAAAACGTCGCTTGAAAATACAAGTTTGCGTTACTTGTCCTACTTTGCGATTATTCTAACTCCAATTCAACTTTTACTGAGAAAGGCGTTCAAGTTGAGACAGAATGAAAAATTTGTGATATTTAATGGCGATCAAATTCGCCGCAATCGGCTTATATAATCGCCAGGTGTGTCGCCGGCTTTATGGAAGTAGCGTAGCGCGAGGTTAAATTATAAATGGTTAAAGCAAATTTTTCTTTCTAACGGAGAGAAAATAGTAAAAAAAAAAAAAAAATGCTGGAGGAGGAAAGGGGAAGAAAAAAGGCAAAGCAAAAAGCAAGAGCAATTTTCAAAAGTGAAAATATTGTGCATATTAATCTCGCTGTAGCCAAGAAGTTAGCACATTCCTTGTTACTCTTCCAGCCGGAATGAAGTACGCCACTGTGCTTCTGCTGATATGCTGGTTTACCAGCTCAGGGATGGCGGATCCCTGTAAGTCAGCGTCTAACTCAGTGCAAGGACAGGTGCTTAAAAACCACACCATCACGGCCGGCCCTGCAGAGTGCATAGAAGAGTGTATCATGCAGTGCATGGATCATACTGGTTGCCACAGCAGCAACTTTTATCGAAAGGACAGAGTGTGTGAGCTGAATGACAAGACGCATTCGTCTCACCCTGAAGATATGAGAGACGAGCATTTCACTAACTACATGGAAAATACTATCAGACCATTCACCTGCAGCAAAGACTCCGATTGTGGAAGTAGTTTGCTTTGCCTGCCATCGTTGAGGTGTGGAGGTAAGTGTGATCACTAAATACTAAATTCCTGGGGAGCTGAGCCCACAGTTTGCTTTATAGTCAGCGCCCTTACTACTACTTTACATGAACAAACGCGTACGAACGAGATGGCTCTGATTGTCAAGGTCTTCTCAGTTTTAATTCTTAATCGAAGCATGCATTGCTAGTAAAATTGTTCACTTGTTTAACTTGAACGATTTTCTACTGAGATCAATCTCGTTTTTGTACGTTACTTGTGAATCTGTAGAAGAAACTCCGAACGCGTGATGAGAATGTAGCGTCAGTTTTTGTTGCTTTTCGGATAGAATGCATCATCCGCGCACTTGGAATGGAAAACAACGACATACCAGACTCAGCCGTAACGGCTTCTTCGTCGGCGTCAGGTGTCCGGCATGGGTCTTGGCGAGGTCGTCTCAATAATGTACTAACTAGCAATAGTTGGGGTTGCTGGGCGGCGGGAACCAATAATCAAGGAGAATGGCTGCAAATTGATCTTGGGAAAGAGAAGTTGCTGACAAAACTCGCCACACAGGGGAGGCCTTCCCTTGACCAGTGGGTGCGGTCATACAAAATTCTGTTCGGTTCAGACGGAGCAAGCTGGAAGGAATATAAGGAAAATGGCGCAGTGAAGGTAAATGTAGCGCAAGTATAAAAAAGATTGTTCTATATGAAAAGGACCACAAACACATTTAAAGTAATTGAACGGATTAAATTTTACTGAAATCAAACAAAACCAAACTTTATCCAACTCTTTTGAAGGCTATGGTTGGCGTGTTATTGGTAACCACTGTAAACATGAAAATAAAAATTATTGAAAATCGTTTAAAACTATCAACTTGTTTAGTCCGAATTTTCAATGGAAAGTTATGCAACATCGTTATCAGCTGAGCAAAACCACTGTGTAGTAGTATTTGGTGGAGAGTTGTTAAATGTTTACTGACACTCAATGGCTGATGACAATGACCTCACAACGATCCAACCAAAACAGTCGAGAAACGCGCGGGAAATCGTTTCAACACACGAGACAGGTAGTATGGCTTTGGTGTTTTGCAAGTGTCTCAAGGTTTTTTAGGCAATAATAAGTACAGCGCAGTTCAGCAAACGAGACTCAAAGACTCAAAGTGAATAACAAAAGTAATCAATTAAACAAGATACTACAGATTTCTCAGAAGCCAATAGCAATGAAAGACTAGGTTGAAAAGGAGTTAAAGTACAATATTTGAACTCAGAACTTTAAGGTTAATAAAATCAAAAATCATACTGTTATTTCAAATCATATTTATGTATCTCTTTTTGTAGGGAGGCGACGTGGTCAGTAGTTAGGGTCGCCGGACTTGTAATCTGGAGCCCCCAGGCTGAAGTCCAACTCCAAAGCCACGCTTTGTATTTTCCTTCCCACCCGTTGGTATTTTTAACAAATGTCATTTTCAGTTTATATATTTTGTTTCACGGGTTTATAGTGTCCCCATGCAATTAGCGCCACAGCGCCAAATACTCAGTCGACACTTAAGGTGGCTCTATATAATTTCTTCAGTTTTCGCTGGTAGTGATACATATATATTTTTCTTGATGTTCTAATTCTTTCAGCCCTGTGAAAATATCAGGTTTCAAACATAGTTTCGAGTACCTAAGTCCTTATGCTTTGCTAAACTCACCGTTACAACTGGTAAACCCCGTTTCCATGGCAACGAGCGGATGATACATCTGTAGATTCCTCCACTCCTAGAAAGTTTCAAAACGGGTTTTACCGAATTTCGTTCGGTAAAATTTCGCTATTTTTTTTTGTAAAAAAGAGAGAAACTCCAAAGTATCTCCTCATAAAGTCAAAACAAATTCTGTACATACGTTTGGCCAATTTCTGCAACTTTCGTTTTTACCATTTATTGCAGTTGTGCATATATGATTCTCCGGCCTTAAGATTTTTTGGAGTACAAATACAGGCTAAATTCTATCATTGAGCCAATTTTTAGAAAAATTCACCATGGAATACACTTTAAAATAGGCTTTTTTTTTCAGGCTAAAACTGGCCTTGTTTCGCGCGCCAGCATAATGAAAATTCATGTATCAGTTGGAAAACTGCACGCGCTCGCGCCATTTTAGTACCCAGTTGCCGCGCGCCAAAAAACTGTATAGAGTCACCTTAAATGAAAAAAATGTATTTATTTATGTTTAGTTTTACTTTTACTTAGGTCTTTTCCGGAAATTCAGACCGTGGAACAATCGTTTCACACATCTTAACGTCAAGGTTTATGGCCAGATATGTGCGCTTTTACGTCGTATCATGGTACAACCACATATCCATGCGAGTTGAGCTGTACGGATGTTCTCGAGGACCATAACTTAATGAAACAAACTGTCTTCGATCTCATGTAACGAAAATGAGGATTTGTTACTAAAATTGTGCATGCACATGACAGTAATTACATTAATATTAAGTTTGATCAGTAGAAAGAAATTATACAGCTAGGCAATATGTAGATCATCACAAGTTTTACTGATGTAGAAGGTAAATGACCACATGCAAAGGGAACACCAGGTGTGTACGTAGATAAAAAGAAGAACAACTACCAGAAAACCCTCTTTCATTTCTTCGAAGCCCTTCTTGCAAAAGAACGAAAGTGTTAACACATATAGAGGGAATGACCTCAGATTCATTTATTTTAACTGAAACATGTTGTGGTGAGTAATGAGACTGAATTAAGGTTCTACAATATTCCTGTGCGCAACGCGACCAAAGCCCTCTGCAGGTTAACGTTTTAATTTCTACCTTATAAGTAAGTTGCGCTGTTGAAGCACAGCTGAAAATAGCATGTTGCTGATTGGTCATTTGTAACAACCCCGTTTTCAGGGTCTCCTCTTCTCGCTCCCTGGGAAGTGAAGTTAGGTGACGGAGAATCCTGGACAAGAAGCCTAAGGCTTATGAGGTCCAGGATTCCTCCAGCTTACAACATAGCCATACAGTGTAGTGCAGTGGAAACGGGCAAAGCTTACAGAAAAAGCTGAATACAACCGAATGTACTACATAATGATTATGGCACATTAGTCAGAAAATATTATAAATTAAAAAAGGTACAAGCGTAAATTAATACGAAACTACTGGCGAATGACGTGTGGTGGTTATAAATGTGATTTTCAAGTCCCCTTCTGTATAATTACAACAGAATTCAGTTCTTCGATCATTTTTAGACTATTGTACAAAAATACTGGAAGTTGAGTAAGGAAAAACTAAGTCAGAGAGATATCTAATTCAGTTGTTAGTGTTATTTCAGTTACCGTTATCTTTCGTAGATCTCGTTCATGCTCATAACAGAGATACGTGATTACAACTAAAGCAAACTCACAATTCTGTGAGTTCTAAGGGCTGGCTTACACGCGCGATAAGCATAAACACAAGGTGATATAAACAGGCGCGGTGAATTAAAAGTTTGGCGCCAAAAATTTAAAATTCAAGATGGCGGACGCCGAGGAGGTATTCAGCGACGTGGCCAAGATGTTTTTACTTGTTCTTCTCTTGTGCTTAAGCTTGTGTTATCCCGGTTTACACGGGCGACTTTACGACATAGTAGCAAGTACAAGAGAAAGGAAAGATTTACTTTTTTTGGCGCTTGCGTTTATGCTTTCGCTTATGCTTGTGTCGTCCCTGTTTACATGTTGGTTTCTTGGGCTTATGCTTGGGCTTATGGTTATGCTTAGGTCGTACATGTAAACCAGTCTTAATTCTCGAGGCCGTCAAATGTCCCTGGGTAAACTAATCCCCGAACTCCACTTATGGTGGTAAGCAGTGAATGCTGCTGTCTTTTAATTAAACGATAAAATTAGCCGTTGCCTTATGGTACTATACTAACTATCTACCTAATCTAAGTCTAACTTAAGCGTAATACTGGCCTCGACGGTTGCTAAATTTGGAGATAGAGTGGCCAAACAAATAGATTTATTCTGTGTATAGACACGAAAAATATATAAACTGACTTCATTTTTACGGGAGAGAGCGCTTGATAGCCTACCATACCCCGCAACACGAGCGGGAGTTAAAATTGGTTTTTGTACGTCATCAAATACCTCTACCAAAAACTAACACTTCATTGTCGACTAAATGAAAGTAATACCAATTTCGCACCATGCTAAACATTTTCTTGCCCCTCCAACGTAGACTTCTAATTAGTCGATTTAAAGTTGAGACGCACGGACCGTATGGTAGGAGTCTAGTGACTGGAAAACCTGTTACTCTCAGATTCTGGATGGAATTGGAATTTGGAAATCTTGATGATTGACTGACTGACTGACTGACTGACTGACTGACTGACTGACTGACTGACTGACTGACTGGCTCACTGGCTCACTGGCTAACTGACTGACTTACTGACTGATTAACTACTGTCTGGCTGGGTGTCTTACTGACAGATAAGCGGAGCTGTTGGCTGACTGACTGACTGACTGACTTACTGATCATGACTGGCTGACTGACTGGACTGATTGTCTTACTGACTGATTGACTGACTGATTGACTGTCTGACTGACTGACTGACTGACCGACTGACTAGCTGGCTGACTGACTGACAGGCTGGCTGGATGGCCGGCCGACTGACTGACTGACTAATTGACTGACTGACTGGACTGATTGTCTTACTGACTGACTGACTGGCTGAAAGGTCTGAGAAGAAAAGCAATAATTTATTTGATCTTCAATGGAGCGAGGTGATTTCCACTAACTCTACACGTGACACATCGGTACCCTTCTCTGGCTACCGGGACTAACGTCACTCGGTTCCATTGCCCTTGTGATATGTCAAAGGATTCTATGGAATCCAGCACTCTCTCTCCTTTGTAATCTCGGCCACCAATGACGTAGATTTTCTTGTTAAGAAAAACGGCCTGGGCATCGTGGCGGAACTCATTCATGTCTAAAATGAAAGAAATGATAAAAAGGTTTGGTAGGACGAAATAAGTACATAATGCTGGGAGTGCAGGGGAGGATGGAGGACCTCATGATGATGATGATGATGATGATGATGATGGCGATGATGATGGCGATGACTTTTTTTAAGAGTTTATGATTTATCCTTAGTAGACTAATTGAGGATACTAACAATAAAATAAAATATGGGAAAATAGATCACAATAAAACTTATCAAAATGGCATTTAAAATGTAATATATCTGTCTGGTTTTATGACTGAACATACCTCCAGGAATTAGACAAATTTTGAGACTTTCTAAGCTGAAGGAATATCCTAGTTATTAACAAGACTTCAATTAGGATTCATCACAGGAAAGCGAGGTCGAAGAATAGTATGGAAGTAGCCGGACATGATGATTGTCATCTGCATGAAATGAAACACGACCTGTGATCCCACAAAACAAGTGTGTCACAAGTGAGCAATAATTAACGGCGCCAACTCATTTAAAATCTCACCCGAAACCCTTTCTTTTAGCGCTCAAGTTTAGCTTTCTACAACAAAATCTTCTCAAACAGAACAATACAACGTTTTCAATTCATTTTTTACCTTCATACTAGTCTTTGGCATGATCAAAGTTGCCCGATAATTTCAGCCAACCCGAATAGAAATAATCCCTAAGACCATCTTTCTACGGCCAAAGACTGTCAACTCCTGAAGAAAAGCTCTCAATAGAAACTCTTAGTCCCTGCCCGAGTAACTGAAAATTACCCGTTTAGCTGAAAAGAGTGCTACAGGGAGGATATTGAACGAGGCAGAAGCTGTATCTCGCAAGACCTTTTCCCTCACTAGACTTAATGATGTCGTAGTGTAAACTTTGCTTTAGGAAGCCTAACAAAAAGCTAGGTCTAATGACTTTGTTCTGAACTCAGAGCGCGCCGAATTCAAAGTGAGAACGGTTGTACGGTTTGCAGACGTTTGAGAGAAAATGGAGCTAAACGAGTCCATATACGGGGAGGGGTGGAGGGAAGGGGGGAGAAAGCTATTATATGTTATAAATGTCTGCTAATGACCCTCGCATTCCATTTACATTTTGACTTGAAATCCAATGGAAAATGCAAACAAAAAAAAAAACGAAAATCTCATAGGAAATGTTAACATAAGGCAATATTTCTGGAGGTATGTTCTCATAAAACTATAGGGGTTTAAATTAATAAAAATCAGTATTAAAACTAGTTCAATAAAATGCAAATGTTACAACAGTACTGTTATTCTTGCTACCAATGGGACTAGGAAGACTTAGTTTCTTATTTTAATCTTAAAGGAGTCCAGCCTGATCAGCAGACTGGAGTCCCCCTGGGACATAAAGTATATATAAGCCGTATTCTGTGAAAATTGAGTTTGGTACCTCTTGAAGGCGTCTTTCTTTAAGAAAGTAAATCGAAAGAAGAGCTAAAGAGAACGATTTTACTCTACTTCTGACAATTCGATGGCGGATAAAACTTTCTCTCAAAGAAAAGTAAGACGTGAGGGCTAATTTCTTTTCTTTCTTTCTTTTTATTTTTTTTATCTTTTTTTTTATCAATTCAATTTTTTCGCCGGGTCTCTGTCCTTTTAACTCTTGGCCTGAAGCTAAAACAAAGTTCTGAAAAAAAAAAAAAGAAAACTTATATATAGCGACTAATTTGCATTTGTCATTAAACGAAACTTCGAGGTATTGGTAAAATAAAACGAATTTACTAAGATTAAAAACAAACAAATCAATCAGAGTTCCAAGCAAATAGAGGTAAAAAACAAAACAAAATAAAACCAGAACGAGAGACTTAGACTAGTCAAATGGCTTCGGACCTTAATAGCACGAAATTCTGAGGTTCCAATTAATTCTGCTGGATCGGAGTATTTCGCAGCTTTATTTTCTCAAGCCTACGGTTAGCCTGTTGTTTGTTCATTGCTCCGCAATGTTTTCTCAGCCAATCCCGTGAGCCATTCTAAGAGCTGTGTGGTGGCGAATGAGTTCAGGTAATGATTCATGTTAAATTTTAGTCTGTGTTGCATTTAATCGACTGGCCAGTGAAACAGCAAATTCCTTCTGATTGGCCAGAATAATACATTATCTCTATCAATTTTACCTTTAGCCAAGTTCCACTGGTACTTTTCTACGTCATAAATCTCACATTGCCGAAGCGTTTTTTGGTCATTATTTCCGCCCATTAGATAAATTTTTCCCTCCCGCTCCACCGCGCATGCGCCAACTTTTCCACAACCGCTGGATCGTGTTGCTCCATGCTGATCTCGGGCTCAATTCCTCGGCCTTCTCCGCCGATTGCGTAAATGTGTGTTTCCTTGGCAACCATGGTGTGACGAGTTCGCGATTCAGTGGGAGGCGAGAGAAACTTCCATTTGCCGTTGATTAGGCTGTACACTTCAAATGAGTTGCTATGGGAATCATTTAGCGTACCACCTATATGAAGAGAAGAGGATAGGAAACCATCTCCATGTTGAGAAAAAAAATGCACTCTGTGTCACACACGCCAATTTAACTGCTGGATGACTTAACGGTGCGCGGAAAATTTCGTCCGCAATGCAAACAACCTAAGGCACGATTAAGCTAACCCAAGATTAACACTGAAGTCATACTTCAATTCCCAAGTAGTACAACGCCTGGGTTTGATGGGTGTTCGAAAAATTTGAACGATCCACAATATTTTCGGTTTGACTGCCTAAAACAGGATGAAATTTTCCCTGACCATAAAACTTCCAGAAGACTAAACTGATCCAATTAATTCTATGTATATATTTGTATTTTTGAAAGAATTGATGAAACAAATACAGTCTTAACACAAACAATTCTTTAGAAAAACTTTTTTAAAACACAAAACACCTGCCGCCACGTTCTCAAAAATTCAAAGGGATGACAATCGAGATTGCCTTTGTCTGGGAATAAGTCTTGAGCTGTTTTCTGACATTGAACTGCCAAAGGGTTGATAATACATCAATTGCAGTGACTTTACATAGATAAACCTTCTCCTTATTAGTATGCGGTGTATTATCAGCTGATAAAACACTCGTCATTAGTATGCGGTGTTTTTGTCGCTGTTGTAATGTTATTGACAGGGGACCCCATGAGATTCTGGGTCCATGGCTATTTTCTCGGTTTACCCCGCAGACTGTTTTGGTGGCCATGTTTGAGTTCAGTGCGAGAGCACGTGTTGGACAGTTTTCACTTCGTTTCTTTCTTAAGAATATTTAAAGTTAAGGTTTAGAAACGTGTTACAGACAGATCTACAACATGGTGGCAGACGTGGGCGATTTTTGATAAGTGAACGAATTGCAAGAAGGTATGGAAAAGGTGACAAGACGTGCCCTAATGGCCGAAAGAGATTCGCGCGCTCCTGGTCCACTAGTGCTGGATGCACATGCATCGGAAAACTGGAGGAAGTTTGTAATGCAGTTTGAAATTTACCTTGTGGCGAAAACGAAAGATGAGAAACCAGTTAAAAAAAGGTAAACATGTTACTTCATCGTGCTGGGCCAGAAGCTATCGAGGAATATAGTCATTTTGTTTCCAACGCGGGAGAGAGAGCAATGAGTGTTATGACGATGTCTTTAAGAAGTTTAAGGAACTATGTGAAGGGGCTAGGTATGTTATCTATGATCGACGAGTGTTTAATCAGCGAAACCAGAAAGAGGGAGAGCGAATTGATAATTTTGTGAGTGAACTAAAGAGACTGTCCCTGACATGTGAATTTGGAGATCTAGAAGACTCATTAATCAGGGATCGTATTGTTGGTGGAGTGTTATCGGATAAATTACGAGGAGAATTGCTTAAAAAAGCCAGATCTCTCTCTACAGAGTGCTCATGATTATTGTAGAACTTTTGAGCCAGCTGAACAGCAAAAGTTCAAGTGTAATGTGCCCACAAGTGCAGGTACCGAACTCTTATCGGGAATTCAGTTTGTGAACAAGTCAAACGTACAGGGCAACTGCTCGGTGGTGTACATTCTGCGGTTACAAGTAACCATTTAATCAGCCAAATAAATGTCCTGCATTTGGAAAAAAATGCATGAAGTGTAAGAAAGAAGGACACTTTGTACAGGTGTGCAAAGAGATTACTAAGAAAGGTTAACAAGTTGACACAGAGGAAGAAAATTCTTTTGATAAAGACTGTCCGGGCTATAGTGAGGATGTGCACACATATTTTGGATCTGTTGAACTTGGAACTATTTCTGACAAAAGAAAGACAAAAAAAGCTTGATTACTCTCAAGATTTCAGGAAGAGACGTTCGAAGCAAGGCAGACACAGGTGCAGAAGCCACAGTTATCCCCTACAACCTTTACACGCAAATCACTAAGAAACCTCTACAAAAGATTCACCAACCTCTTAAAGGCTGGCTTGCAACGAAACCCATAGACCCACGGGCTCTGTATCTCTTCCAACTCAGTACAAGAACCGAAAACTGGATGTATTGTACCTTGTTGTGGGAGGCGATTTCACACCACTGTTAGGTTGTGATGCTTGCCTGGATCTGGAAGTGATTAAGTTTATAAATCTTCAATTAATAGATACACCTAAGCCACATATCATGAATTCAGAAACATCAAGACAAGATGACGACCAGAGTATTTTCGAGACTGATCCTGTGCTACGTGAATATCAAGACTGTTTCAGTGACAAGCCTTGTAAACTGTCAACCAAAGTCCATTTGTAGATTGATCCTTCAGCACCTCCAGTAGTCCACCCGCCAATGAAAATACCGATTGCTATGCTAGGGCCAGCACAAGAAAAATCAAAGAGATGGAAGAAGATGGTATTATTGTCAAAGTGGAGGAACATACACCTTGGGTGTCAGCTATGCTAGTAGTTGACAAAAGGAAAGCCAAAGTTAGAGACATGAACATTCCACCATCTAAGGACGATGTTCGAGTTTGAATTGACCCAAGGGACCTCGATAAGACTCTCAAACAGCCTTATTATCAATGGTTACTGTAGAGGAGGTAGCAAATCACCTGTCAGGTGTAAAGAGCATCACATCCTTTGATGCCTACAGTGGGTACTGGCAACTCCAAGTGGATGACGAAAGTTCTAAGCTCTTAACGTCCAATACCCTTTCGGGGCGTTACCAATTCACAAGACTCCCTTTCGGCATTTCAACAGACTTTTTTAAGGGGTTCCTGTTCAAAAAATAGTAGATGATTTCCTGATACACGGTGAACATCAGAGAGGCATGGATCAGAAGTTGAGAGCAGTGCTTGACAAGAACAGAGAAGTAGGATTGAAGTTCCACTCCCCAGAAAGTGAAACTCATAGTTCCAGAAGTAAGCTATGTTGTACAGAAGGGTTGAAACCGGATCCTGAGAAAATCAGAGCCATTAATCAAATGCCCCCACCTGCAGACAAAGAAGGTTTTCTCCGGATTCTAGGAACAATCAATTACTTGGACAAGTTCATTGAACACAAAGCTGATCTTCAAGGACCCATCTCACAACTTAGTCAGAAAGATTTAGCATTCGTTTGGGAGAAACCACACTAGGAGGCTTTTGACAAACTGAAATCTGTCATAACTACTGCACCTGTATTGGCCTATTTTGACAACAGCAAGGAAACAGTGCTACATGTAGATGCAAGTAGTACTGGACCTGGTGCAGTGGTCAGGCAAGATGGTAAACCAGTTGCATTTAGCTCCAAGACACTAACTACAAGTGAGAGAAGGTATGCCAACATAGAGAGAGAGAATTGTTAGCTATTGTTTGGGGAGCAGAAAAATTTAACACAAACATGTATGGGCGCAGAATTATTGTTGAAACAGATCATAAACCATAAGAGGCCATACTCAAGAAACAGTTGAATGCTGCTCCTCCCAGGCTACAAAGGATGCTGCTAACACTCACCAAGTATGACCTGGTTGTTCGTTAAGTTCCTTGGAAGAAACAAGTCATCTCAGACTTCCTCAGCAGAGCAACTCTTACTGAAACCGAACCAGTTAGTGAACCTAAATATGTCATCAGAGTGAATCTTATTGAAGGACTTGGATTTGAAAGAAGTACACTAAATAAATTTAAGGACAATTCAAGCACTGATGAGACTTCAAGAGTGGTGATCGAGTATGTCATGAAAGGCTGGCCTTCAGAAAAAGAGCACGTTGATGAGCTTGCCAGGGTGCACTGGAGCTTCAGAGAAGAGCTAAGCGTAGAAGATGGGCTGCTCTTCAAATCTGAACGACTAGTTGTTCCAATACCATTGAGAACCGAAGTGTTGGATGAAATTCATAGAGCACACTCAGGACAAAACAAAAGTATTTGTTTTGCAACAAACTATGTTTTTTGGCCGTGAATGACAGCTCAAATCAAAGACAAAGTCAGCGGCTGCCCTATTTGCAACGCATTTCGCAACCAACAGCAGAGAGAGTCGCTTCATCCACATTATATACCAGGATTACCATGAAAAATAGTCGGGACTGACCTATTTGAATATGCAGGCCATACTTACCTATTGGTCACTGATTTCTATTCAAAGTACTTTGAAATAGAGCTACTTCACCAGAAAACTGCCACCTGTGTTATCAATAACCTGAAGAGGATATTTGCAAGGTTTGGAATCCCAGACGAGGTTGTTAGTGATAATGGTGATCAGTACAGCAATATCAGAAATTTATTTGACAGTACACATGAGTTCAAAGAATTTTCCCAAGAATGGGAATTCCACCATACTACAAGCTCACCAGAGTTTCCTTAATCGAACGGTGCAGCTGAGAGGGCATTAATTACAGACTGCGAAACGTATCCTAAAGAAGGTTGCAGCAGACCACAAAGACCCATTTGAAGGACTGCTCAAGTATCGCAATACACCTTTTCAAGATATAGGTGTGTCACCTGTACAATTGCTGATGAGTCGTTGAACACGCACAATGATCTCGACTCATAAACGGCTCTTACTACCACAAGCTTTTGGCCCTGACCAAGTGTTTTAAACACTCAAACTTCGCCAGAACATTTCCAAGAGGAACTATGACAAACAAAGCAAAGATTTGCCTCCGCTTGTGGTAGGAGACAAGGTGCGAATTCGTCCAAACAGAGAGCAAGAATGGTGCAAAGCAGAAGTTTTGCCAAGGTCATACCTCTTGGAAGATGACCAAGGGCGTATTTACGGAAAACATAGGACACAGATCATCTCAGTTCCAAATGATCAACTCATGTACCCACCGCTGCGTGATCCTGTAGTTCCAGCATTTCACGACTCACCCAGGAGTCCATGTGTGCCTGAAACTGACCAACCGGCATCCACAGAAGCAGAAGTACCAACCAAATTCACAGCAGATGCTCCCAGGTCACCCATTACTACAAGATCTGGACGGCAAGTTAAAGAGCCAAAAAGACTCATTGATTCCTGAGGGGAGATGTTGTAATGTTATTGACTAGGTACCCCACGGGATTCTGGGTCCCTGACTGTTTTCTCGGGCCACCGGGCAGGCTGTTTTGGTGGCCATGTTTGAGTTTAGTGCGAGAGCACGTGTTGGACAGTTTTCACTTCGTTTCTTTCTTGAGAATATTCAACGTTGAGGTTTAGATTAGTGTTTTAGACCCGATAAAATAATCCTGCTCGTTATTAAACATTACATGTTTGTGTTTTTGAAAGAATTGACGAAAGAAATGGCATGCAATGTTTAGGAACAAACTTTTTGAAAACACAAAACACCTGCCGCCAAGTTCACAAAAATTAAAAGGTTGTGAATTGATATTGCCTTTGTCTGAGAATAAGGCTACAGATGTTTTCTGATGTGAGCGAATGATTTTATTGAATATTGGCAGTGTAGTCGCTTCAAAAGAAACACAATTATTTTTGTCAGTGTGAAATATGAAATCCGCCGGAGATCCGGCCATATTTTGAGGTAACTTTAGAACAACCTGATTAAAAACAGCAGAAAAGATTGCTTCTTATTAATAATTGATCAAAAATAAATTTTATTTATGTTGTCACTCAAATCACGGAAAGATCGGTTTTCTGATGTAAGCGAATGACTTTGTAGAATATTGTAGTCGCTTCAAAAGAAACAATTATTTTTGTCAATATGAAATTAAAATATCTATTCCCCTGCAGATTCGGCCATGTTTTGAGATAACTTTAGACAAACCTGACTGCGAAGAGCAGAAAAAGTTGCTTCTTATTAATAATTGATCAAAAATAAATTTTAATTTTATGTTGTCACTCAAATCACGGACATAACTGTTTTCTGATGTAAGCGAATGACTTTGCAGAATATTGTAGTCGTTTCAAAAGAAACAATTATTTTTGTCAGTATGAAATTAAAATATCAATTCCCCTGGCAGATTCGGCCATATTTTAAGATAACTTTAGAACAACCTGACAGCAAAGAGCTAAAAGGGTTTCTTCTTCCTATTCATACTTATCAAAAATAGATTTTAATTTTATGTTGTCATTCAAATTTCGGACAGGTTAAATGGAACAACTTGCTGATGTTAACCATTCTTACGATCTATTGGAAGATAAGCATCGAAACTGCAAGATAACAAAGTTTTTATGACTTCAACCTTCACGGTAAGAGCTCATTTTCTCTTTAGAGGAAAGAAACAAATCGAATAAGCACGGCTGTCGGAAGTAAAGGCTTTTCTATTCTTTTAACTTTCTAGTTTATTTCCAAAGTCGGTAAACATATTAGAGAGATTTATATTTGGCATGCCGCTCTTGTCGCTCCACCCAAAGCGCGATAAATTAGCCGTTTATCTACAACAATTTATTAGTTAAATGAGACTTTCTTGAAACCGAAGAAGACAGCTGAAAAACATGGAAAACTAACACTATGATAACGTGATTATTTTTCCTTCTTTCCTTGCCGTAAAGTACTAAACGTAATGTTTATTCTTTCTAACATCTCTGTCTAAATAACGCACTCTTGGAAGCAAACTTTCATTCAAAACAGAAAATCGCGCGATTTGGTGAACAGCAAGAACGAGCAATTCAGGTATTTAAGGTTTTCGACACTTTGTCGTGAAACAAACATCGAATACTCTCAAGAGTGTTTTTTCATGACTTTTAGTGGCAATTCGATGAACATTTCTGACTCTATGCCGGGCGTTTAAGGTTTTTGAGACCGTGCCCGACTGTCGCCATATAGTCACAGCGCAAAGGGCATCTAATATACAAGAGGAGGTCTTTAAGGCCCGTTGAAACGGTTTCAACATTCGGTTCAACATGCGTTCAACACTTTGTTGAACCAAATGTTAAGTGCGCTTGAACAGGTCGTCCATCATTGTTGAAAGCCTCTTGAATCAATTTTAAGTCGGTTTACAGGAAACTTTCATTCAACATCCATACACATTTTCTTTATTCTCAAAATTGTTGAATGGTGTTGGAGCCGTTTGAACACCTCGTTCAACATTTCTCCAACCAGTTTGCCCAACAACTTTTGTTGAACGAATGTTGGTCAAATGTTAATACCGTTTAAACGGGCCTTTAGGCTTTCAATGTAAAGCGACAGGAATTTAAATTATGAACGTTGCATGCATTTCGAGTTAAAAATTCAAGTTGGGAATCCGTCACCTTGCTCCCAATGAGCCCTGAAGGCGCCGGTTGGAAAAATACCACTGAGCGGTGAAGCAGGTTCCCTATTAGGGACTTTAAGACACCACGACGGCAACGTCAACGAAAACGTCGCTTGGAAATACAAGTTCGCGTTAATTTTCCTACTTTGTGATTATTCTAACTCCCGTTCAACTTTTACAATTTGGACGAACTATCCAGAAACAGAACAGGTAAGAAAGGTGTTCAAGTTGAGAAAGAGAATGAAAAATTTGTGATTTTTGCTAACGATCAAATTCGCCGCGATTGGCGTATAAGATCGCCAGGTGTGTCGACGGCTGTATGGAGGTAGCATAGTGCGAGGTTAAATTGTAAATGGCTAAATCAAATTTTTCTTTCTAACGGTGAGAAAAAAGTAAAGAATAATGCTGGAGGAGGAAAAGGGGAAGAAAAAAGCCAAAGGAAAAAACAAGAACAAGAACGGAGGCACGTTGTAGGTGATGACAATTTTTAAGCGCGTGTATATTTTCCTTCTTCCAGTCATAGTATTTGAACATTTTTATTTTCCTTTTCCTTTTTTTCAAAAATGAAAATGTTGTGCATATTAATCTCGCTGTTGCCAAGAGGTTAACACATTCCTTGTTTCCCTTCCAGCCGGAATGAAGTACGCCACTGTGCTTTTGCTGATATGCTGGTTTATCAGCTCAGGGATGGCGGATCTCTGTAAGACAGCATCTTACTCAGTGCAAGGGCAGGTACTTAAGAACCACACCATCACGACTGGTCCCGCAGAGCGCATAGAAGAGTGTATCATGCAGTGCATGGATCACCCTGGTTGCCACAGCAGCAACTTTTATCGAAAGGACAGAGTGTGTGAGCTGAATGACAACTGAGACGCATAAGTCTCACCCTGAAGATATGAAAGAAGAGCATTTGACAAACTACATGGAGAATACTTTCAGACCATTCACCTGCAGTAAAGACTCCGACTGTGGAAGTAGTTTGCTTTGCCTGTCATCGTTGAGGTGCGGAGGTAAGTATGATCACTAAATACTCGAGCTGGTATTCCTGAGGAGCTGAGCCCACAGATTGATTTAATCAGCGCCCTCAGTACTACTTTACATGAATAAACGCGTATGTTCTGAGAACAAGAGGGGTATGATTGCCAAGGTCTTCTCATTTTTACACTTAAAGTGCCTATGAAGTAAAAAAAAATTTTCACGGTTTGTTAGTTCATGAATTTCTCGGTCTGAATATGTTGGTTTTAATGAACAAAACCTTCTCAATCCGCAATTACGAGCCCTGAAAGGTTCGAATTTAGCGCCGCAAAGTGTCTCCATGTTGCGCGCGGCCAAAACGATCGTATTGCAAGGTTGTGACGTAGAAAATACTTTGGAACACACAAATGTCATGGCGGCGAAGGGAGTTTCTGCGATCTCAGCGACTTATTATGCGGCTGATAACTCCAATATGACAAACTGCGCGCAAAAAACTGGCATGCCGGGAATAAGCATACACTACTTCCCGAGAGACGAAACTTTACGGCAGAAGTATAAATTTGGTTTGCCCGCATTCTGAGGAAAGATTCAAGCCAAAGCTCTCGAAAGCGAAAGGCAACGATGATCAGCTGTGTGTTGATATATCGAGTTTGGAGAGACAATTTCCAGCAAATTACGTAATTCTTCGCCTTTTCATTTCGGCAAAATATATCCAAGCACTAGACAATCATTCATCGAAACGTCGGCTTCGGCATCTTGATCTTCGTCCTCGTCTTATTCTTGAGCTGTTCGACGCCATTATGATCTGCATCGGGTCGAACGATTGCAGCAACTTCCATTTTGTCTGAATCGCTTGACTCTTTCAGATATCTGTTGGAAAAGTTTCGGTAAAGTACATTACTTCGTCATTGTCCGACACTTTTGGGGGCAGAAACTTTGAACACAAAATTTTTGCGATAAAAATATTGGGTGATTCCGTGTAACAACAAGGCGAGATGTGTTGTAAACAAATCTCTGAGGCATTTCCTACGTCATCAAACGCTTAACTAGAGCCCAGTCCCCGGGACATTTTTTTGTCATTTTGGGCTACTTTATACGACTAAACAAGCATCTTATTGTTTTTTCTAGCGCATTTTTTTTTTTTATAAATTTCGTAATTAAGACATGGTAAACTTTGAAAAAACACAGTTTTTTTTTACTTCATAGGCACTTTAAACAACTGCAGTTTGTTTTTTAAATATGTCTTTCAAGCATGCATTGCTAGTAAAACTGTTCACTTGTTTAACTGGAACGGATTTTCTCTGAGATCAATCTCGTTTTTGTATGTTGCTTGTGAATCTGCAGTAAAAACTCCGAGCGCGTGATATGAGAATATAGTGCTGTTTATTTCTCGGAATTTTGCATTAGAAGCAGCTTCAGTATTTGTTATTTTCCGATAGAATGCGTCATCCGCGCACTTGGAATGGAAAACAACGACATACCAAACTCAGCTGTAACGGCTTCTTCGTCTTATTCAAATAGCCAGCATGAGCCGTGGCGAGGTCGTCTCAATAATGTACCTAATAGCGGTGGTTGGGGTTGCTGGGCGGCGGGAGCCTCGAATCAAGGAGAATGGCTGCAAATTGATCTTGAGAAGGAGAAGTTGCTGACAAAACTCGCCACACAGGGGAGGCCTTCCTATGACCAGTGGGTGCGGTCATACAAAATACTGTTCAGTTCAGACGGAACAAGCTGGAAGGAATACAAGGAAAATGGTGCTGTGAAGGTAATTGTAGTGCAAGTATAAAAACGTTTGTACTATATGAACAGGACCACAAATAAAGGTAAAGTAATTTAAACGGATTAAATTTCACTGAAGTCAATCAAAACCAAACTTGATCTAACTCATTTGAAGGCGATGGTTCGCTTGTTATTGGCAACCACTCAGTGTAAACGTGAAAATCAAAATTATTAGAAAATCGTTTAAAACTATCAACTTGTTTAGTCCGAATTTCCTATGGAAAGATTTTGCAACATCGTTATCGGCTGAGCAAAAACACTGTGTAGTTGTTTTTTGTGGCGAGTTGTTAAAACGTTCATCGACACTCACTGGCTGATGAAAATGGCCTCACAACGAGCTTTTATGATTTGGACTGAAGGTCTAGATCATCTTAAAATATTCATCGATTACCTCAATAATATTCATCCCACTATTAAGTTCACTAGCAGTCACTCATTAACTAACGTTCCTTTTCTCGACGTAATGGTATCTCTACATAACGGCACTATACAAACTGACCTATACACTAAACCTACAGATAAACACCAACATCGTCTTAGTTCATCATGCCATCCTCAACATACTAAAACATCTATTCCATTTAGCTTAGCTCTTCGCATCCGCCGTATCTGTTCTACTAACGCTACATTTCAAATCCGCATTAATGAATTAAAAGCTTATCTCCTCGCACGAGGATATCATAACACCTTCCTGGATTCACAATTCCTACGAGCTGCTAATATTTCTCGCACTGACGCTCTGCAAACTAACCGTAACGACTCTATTAACCGCATACCTTTTGTCGTTACATATAACCCAGCACTTCCTCACCTCTCTAATATATTACGCAAACATTTTAACATATTACTTTCCTCCGACCGTTGCAGGGACGTTTTTAAACACCCACCTATCGTCGCTTACAGACGCACTTCCAACCTTCGCGACATTTTAGTTAAAGCACCGCTACCGACTGTCACCGCTCCTAACAGCACTAATTCACCACCAGGATCTTTCCGCTGTGGACAAAATTGCGCCACTTGTCCTTACATTACTAACGGTCTTAAACATTACACATTTTCTTCAACAGGCGAAACCCGTAACATCACTTCACACATAACCTGTAACACCAAAAATTTAATCTACATGGTACAATGTAACTGCTGCCATTTACAATACATAGGTGAAACTAAGCGACGTCTCAAAGACAGATTCAACGAACATAGACGCACAGTTGACAAAACTAACATTTCATCCAAACCAACCACTGTTTCTGAACATTTTCTTTCTCACCCTAACCACTGCCACACTGACATGCAACTAATACCACTTGAAGTTATCCACTCCTCACGTGATTCAATCAGAAAAGCCAGAGAATCTTTTCTTATAGATTTAGCGGGGACCTTGGAACCCCACGGTTTGAATAGACGTGATGAATTGTAATTTTTTTATTTTATTTTATTTTACTTATTTCCTCATCCTTTGGTACCACCTTGTAAACGTCATTTCCGCTGCTCCCATGTATTGCAACATCCTCTATGATATATATTGTAATTTCATTTATATAATTTAGTAACATCTAAACCTGAAGAAGGCTGGTTTGGCCAGCCGAAATATTGTCTTAAAATATATTACGTTGTGTCAGCTTTGCAGTAGTCTTTGGACTTCTCATCGTCTATCTAACAAAAACACCCGAGAAAAGCACGGGAAATCGTTTCATCACTCAGGACAGGTAGTATGGCTTTGATGTTTTGCAAGTATCTCAAGGTTTTTTAGGCAATAATAAGAGAGCACAGTACAGCAACAGACTCAAAGGCAAAAGTGAATAACACTAGTAATCGATTAAACAAGATAATACAGAATTCTCAGAAGCCAATAGCAATGAAAGACTAGCCAGGTTGAAGAGGGAGTTAAAGTACAATATTTGAACTCAGAACTTTAAGGTCAATACTGTTCTTTTAAATAAAATTTATGTATCTCTTTTTGTAGGGAGGCGACGTGGAAGTGGTTAGGGGCGCCGGATGTGTAATCTGGAGCCACCAGGTTCAAGTTCCTCTCCAAGGCCACGCTTTTATATATAGCCAGCCGATTTGCCTCTTACGCGGTGGGATATTTATTTCACCGAGTTATAATGTCCCCAATTAGCGCCACGGCGCCAAATTCTCAGTCCTCACGTAAATAAAGTCATTTATTTTTTATTTATTTTTATTTTTACTTAGATTTTTTCCGGAAATTCAGACCGTGGAACAATCGCTTCACACATCTTAACGCAGAAGTTTATGGCCAGATATGTGCGCTTTTACGCTGTATCATGGTACCACCACATATCCATGCGAGTTGAGCTGTACGGATGTTCTCTAGGACCATAACTTAATGAAACAAACTGTCTTCAATCTCATGTAATAAAAATGAGGATTTGTAACTAACATTGTACATGCACATTACAATAATTACGTCAATATTAAGTGAGATCAGTAAAAAGAAAGTATACAACTAGACAATATGTAGAACATCACAAGTTTTACTGATGTAGAAGGCAAATAACCACAGGCAAAGGCAAACACGACGTGCCTACGTACGTAAAACGAAGAACAACTACTACCGGAAAACCCCCTTTCAAGCCTTCGAAGACCTTCTTGCAAAACTACGTGAGTCTTAACACACAAAGAGATAATGACTTCATGATTCATTTATTTTAACCGAAACATGTTGCGGTGAGTAATGAGACGTAAGGTTCTACAATATTCCTGTGCACAACAAGACCGAAACCCTCTGCACATTAACGTTTTAATTTCCACCTTATAAGCAAGTTGCCCTGTTGAAGCACAGCCGAAGCTAGCATGTTGCTGATTGGTCATTTCCAGCAACCTCGTTTCCAGGGTCTCTTCTCTTCTCGCTCCCTGGGAAGTGACGAGGAAAGACCCTGGGACCGAGGGTGCATCTCTGGTAACGCTCCTCCCATATTATGAAAATAGGAAGAAAGAAAATTTATTTGTTATGTCACACATTACAGACATCATTTAAAACTGGATTATTTTATAGTGCAATTCCAGGGATTTAATTGACTTAGCGGCCATCATGGTATTTGAGCCATAAAACCATTCCCGAGAAATAGCGAGCATTAAATTATCTTCTGGTTGTTCTTGCAAAACGAAATCAGCAAGATCTTTGAAAATTTCGCGATTTTTTTTAATAAAAAAATTATTCCGCTTAAAGCTTGTTGGATATGAGATGATAGATAGCCAGCTCGTCGCTACGCACCTCGTTGGCTATCTATCATCTTATATCCAACGCGCGCTCGTGGATTGTTATAGTTATACACATTGGTACGTATACAAATAAGCTGGGTGACGGAGAATAAGGGACAAGAAACCGAGGGCTTATGAGGTCTAGGCTTCCCCTAGCTTACAACATAGCCATACAGTGCAGTGGAAACAGACAAAGTTTACAGAAAAAGCTGAATACAACCAAATGTATTACATGATAATCACGACACATAGGTCACAAAATTGTTATAAATTAAAAAGGGTACAGGCGCAAAATAATAAGAAAATGCAAAATGCACTGGCGAATGACCTGTGGTGGGGTTAAATGTGAATTTTAAGACCCCTTCTGTATAATTACAACAGAACTCAAATTTTGTGATCATTTTTAGACTATGGTACAAAATAATGGAAGATTGTATTCAGGCAAAACTAAGACACAGAGAAATCTAATAGAGTTCTTAGTGTAATTTTAGATACCGTTAGTTTTTGTAGATCTCATTTATGCTCATCACAGAGGTGTGTGATTACAACTAAAGCAATGTCACAATTCTGTGAGTTCTAAAGGCTGGCTTACACGTGAGATAAGCAGAAGCACTAGGTGACATACGCGGGTGTAGTGAATTAAATTTTGGCCCTATACTTTAAAATCCAAAATGGCGGATGCCGAGGAGGTATTCAGCAACGAGGCCGAGATGTTTTTGCTTGTTCTTCTCTTGTGCTTACGCTCGTGTTATCCCGGTTTACACGGGCGGCATTACGACACAAACATAAGCGCAAGCACAAGACAAATGAGCGATTTACTTTTCCGGTGCTTGCGTTTATGCTTGCGTCGCCCCTGTTTACACGTTGGTTTCTGGGGCTTATGCTTGAGCTTATGGTTATGCTTAGGTCATACGTGTAAACCAGCGTTAATTCTCGAGGCCGTCAAATGTCCCTGAGTAAACTAATCCCCGACCTCCACTTATGACCTTATGGTACTATACTAACTATCTACCTAATCTAGGTCTAATTAAAGTGTAATACAGGCATGAACGGTTGATAAATTTGGAGCTAGAGTGGCCAAACAAATATATTTGTTCTGCGCGTAGACACGGAAAATATATAACCTGAGAACGCTTGATAGCCTTCCATACTCTGCAACACGAGCGGCAGTCAAAATTGGTTTTCGTACGTCATACCAAAAACTAACACTTCATTGCCGACTAAATAAAAGCAATATCAATTTCGCACCATGCTAAACATTTTCTTGCCCCTTCAACGTAGACTTCTAATTGGTAGATTTAAATTTGAGACGCACGGACCGTATGGTAAAAGTCTAGTGACTGGGAAATCTCTAAATCTCGGATTCTGGATGGAATTGGAATTTGGAAATCTTGATGATTGACTGACTGACTGACTGACTGACTGACTGACTGACTGACTGGCTAACTGACTGACTAACCACTGTCTGGCTGCTTGTCTTACTGACAGATAAACTGGCCGGCTGGCTGGCTAGCTGACTGACTGACCGACTGACTGAGTGACTGACTCACTGACTCACTGACTCACTGACTGACTGCCCTGGCAACAAAAGCCTGTTTAAAAGACTGGTAAGCCTGGTGAGGTCTGGCTCAGCCAGGCTTACCAGGCTTTTGGTTTGAAATCAAGTCTGGTTAAGAGTCTGGTAAGCTTGGTTTTACCCGAATTACTTGGTACGCTTGCTCAAAAGATACCTAAAAAGCGTGGTAAAGCTGGTTTTGGCCCGCAAACTAGAACCTGAAAAGCCAGGTAACCTTGGTTTTACCACGCTTTCAGGGTGAGTATGGTTTAAAAACCGTACCTGAAAAGCCGGGTTAGACGGGTTTTCCCAGACTTTCAGGGTAAGTGTGGTGGGAAAGCATGACCTGAAAAGCCAGGTTGACCTGGTTTTCCCAGGCTTTCAGGTTAAGTATGGTTGGTAAATATTACCTGGAAAGCAAGGTTTAGCCTGGTTTTCTCAGTAAAGGCCGTGCATACTCAGCTGCAGTAGGAAAACATATTAACTCGAAAACCAGAGTAGCCTAACGTGTTGTAGTAATTTTGCGATCATATTCTCTCCATCTTACCAGGCTGTCGAATACCTACAAAGGGTAATTATCAATATTGTTTCATGGACATTCTCTACGTGTCCCCAGCTTCGTCGGAACGATTCGATTCGCTCTGGGCGAAGAGTTAAGCTAGAAATGTCATCACTAGAATCTATTTACGATGGCCAATTTACCTTTTGTTTTCAACTCTGTTGATCAAGCTAAACATTCGTTTCTTCTCCACACCGGCCTAGCACCACAGTTTCTTAAAAAATTAACCCCTTTATTCACTAGTTTAGTTTAGTTCCCTGAAGATTCTACCATATTTTGACGAAACTTTCGAAGAACCTGACGACAGAAAGGGAAAGGTTTGCCTCTTAATATTAATAATTAATCAAAAATAGATTTTAATTTTATGTTGTCACTCAAATCTTAGACAGTTTAAACGGAATAATTTGCTGATGTTAACCATTTTTCCGAACTTTCGGAGGATAAGCATCGAAACTGCAACATAACAACGTTTTTATGTCTTCAAACCTCACGGTAAGAGCTCAGCTTCTTTTAAAGGAAAGGAAACAATTATTTCAATAGGCAAAGCTGTCGTATGTAAAGGCTTTTCATATTGTATTTTAAAAACACTCTTATTCACTGAACCTCTAGGCACTAGATATGTTAACTTTAAAAAACCAACAACATGAGGACCCTCTCGGTAGCAAAATTTGCTCAAAAGGGCTTGTTTTATTTTTTTGAAGGCATGTGCTGGGGCCTTTGAGGACTATGATATTTTGAAAGATGGTAAACTTAATAGAGAGATTTTTATTTGGCATGTCGCTCAAGTCGCTCTACGTGCAGCGCGGGTAATTTGCCATTTATCTACAGCCATTTATTACTTAACAGTAACTTTGTTAAAACCAAAAAATTCAGCTAAAAAAAGGTGAAAAATTTAGACGGGAAAATCATTAAATGGTAACGTGGTTGTTTGTGCTATTTTCCTTGCCGTAAACGTGATGTTTATTCTCGCTAACATCTCCGTTTAAATAACGCACTCTTGGCAATTATCAACGCTGCATGCATGTGGAGTTAAAATTTCAAGTTTGGAATAAACTAAATTCTGAGAGCCATTAGTGTGGGTGTAACCTTCAGATAAACTGATCGACAGCTAATAGTCATCTGCATACATCTGAAAATTATATCGCTCGACGAACAATAGACAACTAAAGTAGTTTGTGCATTTCACACTACAAAAAGTATAATCGCTGATATGCCATTTATCAAAGGAAAAAACGCGAAAGCAAGAAGTCAACGTTTCATATCTGCTCATTACCGGTTGATCTAGTTTTCTCCTTCCAATAAAGACCATCTCTTGTTGAAGCAATGCAAATTGATTCTATGTATATGTTTAAATTTTTTAAAGAACTGATGAAACAAATGCAGTCTCAACACATATAATTCTTAGGAACAAACTTTTTAAAAACATAAAACACCTGCCGCCACGTTCTCAAAAATTAAAAGGGATGTCAATAGCGCTTTGCACTATTGCTTAATGAAAGAACTGATGAAACAAATGCAGTCTCAACACATATAATTCTAAGGAACAAACTTTTTAAAAACATAAAACACCTGCCGCCACGTTCTCAAAAATTGAAAGGGATGTCAATAGCGCTTTGCACTATTGCTAAAAATAGATTCTGTCGTTCTGTCCCCCGCATAGACTCAAACAAGGGAAAATGCACAATTCTTTACCTTTATTTTCTTGCCAGAATAATGATTTTAGGACAACGCTAGCAAGAGATATGATTTTTTTAAAGATTTCGCCTGCCAGATCTCATGTTGCGCGAATTACACAAATTAAATATGAAAAGTGCCTCACGTCGCTTCACGCGCACTCGAATTGACGACGAGAAAAAAATCTCCGCTCTGAACTGGCGGAAAACTAGCTTGCTTTTTTCGAGGAAAATAAACGTTCCAATTTGTATCGCTTGGCAATTATCGAAAAATTCAATAAATTAAGTTTCAGAATTTTGTTTCCCTCAGTCCTCTTTTCAGTGCCGTGGATTCCCCACGAAGAACAATGCGTAAAGATTTACAGTTAAATCCCAACAATGATAGAGGGGGAGGGAAGGAAAGTGAAGGCAAGGCAAAACTTAGCAATCTTCTCAAGAGTTTTGGCGATGATTGTATGAAAATAGAACACGCTGTTTTTGTGCTAATAATATCTAAAGCTTTTAACTAAAGTGTTGACGTTATGCTTGACAAATGAGCAAGTACTGTCTCAAGTCCCATCTATTGCCGGTATCTTGGATTAATAAAGATTTTATTTACGAAATCCGTGAAACATGCAGTTGTCGGTTGATGATTTTGTAACTGAAATATGTGAGCGTGACAAGCCAGAGAAATACAGAATAAATGCCCTTGGTATTTCCAAATTATGAAATAATTTCTTAGCAAACTTGGCTGAATGAATGTGTACAATAAAGGGTAAGATAAAAAAACTGTTACTTGAATTATTCTGCTTTCCCTTAGCGTCACCTGTCAATCACAGTTACTTCGTTTGAGAGATATAAACAAACGACAGCAACATTCAGTCCCTACAAAAATGTGCAAAACTTCCCCAAGATAGCCCTCTTTTCTCTACAGTTTTAAGGCAAAGGTGTTGAATTGTCATTGAACTCTTCATGCATGTCAGTAATTTGTCAAATAATCCTGCCATTACCGACATTCCCAACAATGCTCCACAAACGCTATTTATTTTTTATTTATCAGTTTCAGGAACAGAAAACGGTAATTCATAAATTTAGATCATCACAACACACCAAAATTCTGCCTGCCAGATCCCTAGAAGATTTGGATTTTTGAGGTGGTTTTTAATTTCCCAGTTATAGCATTTGGACATTTTTAATATCCTTTTCCTTTTTTTCCATCCTTTGATTGGAACTTTCTCTTGGTAACACTTCAGCTCTTCAACTTCGGCCATGACATTCAAAATTGGATAAAAATTTTCTTTAATCATGTTACCAGCTGTGTTCTGAATAACGGTCATGCTTCAAGTTTTTGCTCCCTACAGCGGGGAGTCAGACAAGGTTGTCCATTGTCGGGCATCCTCTTCGTTCTTGGTATAGAACTCCTCTCCAGATATATAAAAAATGATCCCATTATTAAAGGTATCCAAGTCAACAAACATGACCTAAAAATAAGCCAATATGCCGACGACACAACAGTATTTGTTCGTGACTTTGACTCCGTTACCAGTCTATTAAGAGTGTTATACGCTTTCAAAAAACATTCTGCCCTAGACAAAAACACCACTAAAACCGAAACTATGTGGTTAGGCGAATGGAAAGACAGAACAGATGAACCGTTTGGTTTTAAGTGGCCAAAGAACCTATCAACGCCCTCGGTGTTTTCTTTTCTTACAACCAAGAAAGTGCTAACAGACTAAACTTCGGTGAAAAAACACTTAACTTCGAGAAACCGCTGAGTACTTGGCAACGGAGAAATCTAACTCTTTATGGAAGGATTAACATAGTTAAAACAATTGGGATATTAAAATTAATTTACTCAGCCTCCGTGCTCCCTGTTCCAGATCACTACTTTCAAGAAATAAATAAGCTAATTTTCAACTTTATTTAATTTGGGCAGGAAAACCCCCTAAAATCAAAAGAAACACCATAATTGGAGAAAAGAAAAATGAAGGATTGAAAATGTGCGATTTTAAGATCATGGAAATTTAAGCGCTCAAAATTACTTGGGTGAACAGAATTCAAGACCAGTCTCAAGCCTTCTGGAAAATAATTCCTAACCAGCTCTTGCACAAATATGGTGGTCTCGCCTTTCTGACAAAATGCAACTTTACAACAGATATACTAGGCCTTGATGATAAGCTTTCCACATTTTATAAAAAAGTGTTAGATTATTGGTGCGAGTTCAAAATCTCAACGGGCTTCGATTCCAAAATTAAACTAATCCTAAAAACGAAATACTGTGGAATAATAGGAAAATTCTAGTAGGAAAGAACACTGTTTTTTATAAAAAGGGGTATGACGCCTCATCACCAAGATAAGTGATTTATTCAGTAAACCAAAATCAGGATTTTTTGAAGTTGCATGAACTTGCAATAACATTCAATTTAAAAGTTCCTTTCACCAAGTACTATGGCCTGGTTAATGCAATCCCAAAAAATTGGAAAACTATTCTTAAAAACCCTACTTTGAACGTCCCACACGATACCACTGTCAATACCCTAAAAACCTGAGTTCCATTTACTCCTCTCTTTTAAACACCATCTTCGTTCCTTCCACTGCTGAAACCAAAAATTTACGCCACGGATTTACAGAAAATTCCACCCAGAAAGTTTATCTTATGCCATTTGCAGTCACAAATGAAGTAAAAATAATAATGTTCCAGTATAAAGTTATTCATAACATGCTACCAACCCGTGCTACACTTAATCTAAACGGCATTTCAGAAAGCCCCATATGTAACTTATACAACGCAGAAGAACAAACGTTGCACCACCTGCTAATAAACTGTACACTAACAATCGATTTATGGATGCTGTTTAAGACTGCTGGTACCAAAAAACAAATGAAACAATAGCATTATCTACAAGCCATATACTCTACGGCTGGCATGATAGCGCAAAGCACTGGCAAGTCCTAAATTATTGTTTACTAATAGCCAAATATTGCATTTTTTGCACAAGCCTTCGCAGAGATGTTTTAGATTTTCAAACCTTTCTTTTGTCCATTTTCGAAAAACTTGATATTCTTAAAGAAAAAGCAGTTGCTAAAAAAGCACTCCCGAATTTTCATCGCACGTAGAATCTTTTACTTTAATTTTATATGCTGCTGATGTTTATGATTATCTGTGATAAAATTAGCAATGTTGCTAATCAACCCTAATTTAAGTAGTGATAGTATTGTAATGTATGCATTCTTACTAGTGCATGTATAAATCGTTTATGTATAAGTAGTGTTAGTTACAATTTGTGTCAATGTAAGTGTAGTATACGTATTACTACTGTGTGTAGTGTAAAAGTTGTACCCTGTAAATAAAATTGCATTAAATAATTTTTTTTAAAAATGTTATGCATATTTTCCTCTGGGCATGCGCGGTTAATTCTGTTGTCGCCGGGGAGATAACACATTCCGTTATGGCGACTTATCGGTAAGACGACGAGAGCTTCCTGTATTGAAGTGTTGTTTCCCTTCCAGCCGGAATGAAGTATGCCATTGTGCTTCTGATGATATGCTGGCTTCCCATCTCAGCCGTTGCAGATCTCTGTAAGCCAGCATCTTACTCAGTGCAAGGACAGGTGCTTAAAAGCCACACCATCACCTCCGGCCCCGCAGAGCGAATAGAAGAGTGTATCATGCAGTGCATGGAACATCCTGGTTGCCACAGCAGCAACTTCTATCGAAAGGACAGAGTGTGTGAGCTGAATGACAAGACGCGTGCGTCTCACCCTGAAGATATGAGAGAAGAGCATTTGACAAACTACATGGAGAATACTTTCAGACCATTCACCTGCAGCAAAGACTCCGACTGTGGAAGTAATTTGCTTTGCCTGTCATCGTTGAGGTGTGGAGGTAAGTGTGATCACTAAATACGCGTGCGCGCATTTCTGGGGAGCTGAGCCCACAGGTTGATTTAGTCAGCGTCCTCAGTACTACTTTACATGAATAAACGCGTGTGTTCTGAAAACGAGATGGGTATGATTGCCAAGGTCTTCTTATTTTTTATACTGAAACAATTACACTTTGTGTTTGTTTGTTGCTTGTAAATCTGTAGAAGAAATTCCGAGCGCGTGATATGAGAATGTAGTGCTGTTTATTTCTCGCAATTTTGCACAACAAGCAGCGTTTATTTGTTATTTTCCCGATAGAGTGCGTCATCCAAGCACTTGGAATGGAAAACAACGACATACCAGACTCAGCCGTAACGGCTTCTTCGTCTTGGGGACATAGTATGTATGAGCCTTGGCAAGCTCGGCTCAATAATGTTCCTACCAGCCAGAGTACAGGTTCCTGGTCAGCAGCATCGAATCAAGTAGGCGAGTGGCTGCAAATTGATTTTGGGGAGGAGAGGGTGGTCACAAAACTCGCCACACAGGGAAGGCCTTCCATGGACCAGTGGGTGCGGTCATACAAAATACTTTTCAGAACAGACGGAACAAGCTGGAGGGAATATAAGGAAAATGGTGATTTGAAGGTAATTGTAGTGCAAGTATAAAAAAGTTTGTACTATATGAACAGGACCACAAACACACTTAAAGTAATTTAAACAAATTAAATTTCATTAAAGTGAAACAAAATCAAACTCTATCCAACTCTTTTGAAGGAAATGGTTCGCTTCGTGTTATTGGTAACCACTGTAAACGTCAAAATCAAAATTAATGGAAATCGCTTAAAGCTATCAACTTGTTTAATCCGAATTTCCAACGGAAAGCTTTGCAAAATCGTTATCGGTTGAGCAAAACCACTGTCTAGTTGTTTTTGGTGGAGAGTTGTTAAAACGTTCAACGCCACTCAGTGGCTGATGACATTGACCTCACAACGAGCCAACCAAAACAGTCGAGAAAAGCGCGGGAAATCGTTTTAGCACGCGGGACAGGTAGTATAGCTTTGGTGTTTTTCAAATGTCTCAAGGTTTTTAAGGCAATAATTAGAGAGCACAGTACAGCAAACGAGACTCAAAGACTCAAGGTGAATAACAAAAGTAATCGATTAAACAAGATACTGCAGAATTCTCAGAAGCAAATATCAATGAAAGACTAGGTTCAAAAAGAGAGTTAAAGTACAGTATTTGAACTCAGAACTTCAAGGTTTACACATATTCAAAGATTATGCGCTAATACTGTTATTTCAACTCATATTTATGTAACTCTTTTTGTAGGGAGCCGACGTGGCAGTGGTTAGGGGCGCCAGATTTTATTTTCAATTTGCTTATTTATTTTACGGATTTATAGTGTTCTCATGCAATTAGCGTCACCACGCCAAATACTCAGTCGACACTTAAATAAAGTCATTTATTTCTTATTTATTTTTTATTTTTACTTAGGTTTTTTCCGGAAATTCAGACCGTGGAACAATCGTTTCACACATCTTAACGCAGAGGTTTATGGCCAGATATGTGCGCTTTTACGCGTTATCATGGTACATGCACATATCCATGCGAGTTGAGCTGTACGGATGTTCTCCTGGGCCATAACTTATGAAACAAACTGTCTTCAATCTCAAGTAATGAAAATGATGATTTGTAGCTTAGATTATGCATGCACATTACAATAATTACATCAATATTAAGTGAGATCAGTAAAAAGAAAGTATACAACTAGGCCATATGTAGAACATCAAAAGTTTTACTGATGTAGAAGGCAAATGACCGCATGCAAAGGGACACGGGGTGCGTACGTATATAAAACGAAGAACAACTATTACCAGAAAACCCTCTTTCATGCCTTCGTGGAAAATTTAGACGGAAAATCATTAAATGGTAACGTGGTTGTTTCTGCTATGTTTATTGACGTAAACGTGATGTTTAGTCTTTCTAACAACTCCGTTTAAATAAACGCACCCTTGGCAGCAAACTTTGGCAGCAAACGCGCGATTTGGAAACAGCTAGAACGAGGAATTCAAGTTTTCAAGGTTTTCCACACGTGCTCTGAAAAGACGTTTGTAGTCAGACTGCGGGGCAGGATCTCAAATACAGTAATTTCCCGGCCGTCAGAAATTTTCCTCGAATTTCCATAGGAAGTCACGACAAAGCAGTCTTAAGATTATTTAGATGATTGTTTGGAAATAACAAGAGATTCTAAAAGTTATGTCGGTTTTGTAGTCGACAAATTTAAAATAAACCTGCCATCATACAACCAGAAAATAGACGAATGTCTTAAGGATATCTCAAAAAATTTGTCCACTTCATAACCAAAATAATTTGTAGAATCGCTTGGTATTTCCATACAAACAATGAATACTCTCAAGAGTGTTTTATCATGACTTTTTGTGGCAATTCGAAGGCTGCCGGGCATTTAGCCTATTTGAGACCGTGCCCAATTGTCGGACATACAGCCACAGCATCGGACATCCAATATATCCAATATATAGGACATCTAGTATACAATTGCAAGAGGAGCTGTTCTTAGGATTTGAATGTAAAGCAACAGAAATTAAAATTATGAACGTTGCACGCATTTTGTTGAGTTAAAATTTCAAGTTTGGAATAAGTCACCTTGCCCCCAATCGGCCCTCAAGGCGACGGTTGGAAACTCTAGTACCAAGCGGTGAAGCAGGTTCACTATTGTTAGCTTCCAACACAGTCTTTTTTTTTTTAAACGTAAATTCGCACTACGAGCCTAAGTGGTCCATACGGCCCGAGCTTAGCCCGGTTTCTGTTTTCTGTAGCATGAAACAACTAAAAGTATAGCTACCCCTCCCCCCTACCTACTATCAGCGCATTTCACACTACACGACAAATAGACATAGGATTAGTCATTAATTATCGCTTAAGACACTAAAAAGTATAATTGCTGATATTGGCTCTAAATGCCACACATCAAAGGAAAGAACGGGAAAGCAAGAAGTCAACATTTCATATCTTGTCGTTTACCGATATAAGATTTAGTTTTCTCTTTCCAGAAAAGACAATCTCTAGTTCCAGCAATGCAAATGTTTGTATTTTTGAAAGAATTGACAAAGCCACAAATGCAGTGCAATGTTTAGGAACAAACATTTTGAAAACACGATACACCAGCCGCCAAGTTCTCAAAAATTAAAAGGGATGTCAATCGAGATTGCCTTTGTCTGGGAATAAAGCCTAGAGCTATTTTGTGATGTGAGCAAATTCGCAGTGTAGTCGCTTCAAAAGAAGCACAATTACTTTTGTCAACATGAAATATCCATCCTTCCGGAGATTCAGCCATATGGTCATATGTTGAGAAAACTTTAGAACAACCTGACTGGAAAATGCAAAAACGGTTGCTTCTTCCTATTAATAATTGATCAAAGATAAATTTCGGACAGGTCAAACGGAATAACATGCTGACATTAAATATCCTTACGACCTGTCGGAGGCCACTAAGGATCGAAACTGCGACATGACAACGAGTTTATGTCCTCAATCCTCACGGTAAGAGCTCATCTTCTTTCAAGGGAAAAGAAACAATTCGAATAGCACGGCGGGTATAAGCAAAGGTTTTTCAATTGTATTAAACTCTCTCGCGCGATCGTTCATTGAAATTCTAGGTACTTTATCTGTTAACTTCGAGAAACGACAACATGAAGACTATCTCTTAAGAAAATTTGTTCAAGAACGCTTATTTTATTTTGTGTAGGCATATACTGAGGCCGTACTTCAGGTCTGTGATATTTCTAAAGATGGTAACATAATAGAGAGATTTATATTTGGCATGTCGCTCTAGTCGCTCTACGCAAAGCGGGGTTAATTTTCCTTTTATCTACAGGCATTTTTACTTCAACTTATACTTTCTTAAAACCGAAAAAGGCAGCTGAAAAACGTGGAAAATTTAGACGGAAAAATCATTAAATGCTAACGTGGTTGTTTCTGCTTTTTTAATTGCCGTAAACGTGATGTTTAGTCTTTCAAACATCTCCGTTTAAATTAACACACCCTTGGCAGCAAACTTTGGCAGCAAACGAGCGGTTTGGAAACAGCTAGAATGAGCAATTGAGGTTTTCAAGGTTTTCCACACGTGACTTAAAAAACGTTTGTGGTCAGACTGCGGGGCACGATCTCAAATACAGTATTAATGCCCGGCAGTCAGAACTTTTCCTCGAATTTCTACAGGAAGTCATGACAAAGCACTCTTGAGAGTAATACGATATTTGTTTGGAAATTAAAAGCGATTCGATTTTGCGGTGGTCGAATTCAACCTTACAGATGATGTTAGGACTCGAGCTGTTTCGCCACAATTACCACGACTACTAATTGACGAATCTTGATGATATCTCAAAAATAATTTGTAGAATCGCTTTGTATTACCAAGCAAACATCGAATACTCTCAAGAGTGTTGATCGTACGAGAATCTCTGAATTCCGGGCTTTAGTGTACTTGAGATCGTGCCAGGCAGTATATGAACTAAAACTTTTTTTAAGTGTCGAAAACCTTACGAGCCGTGCCCGGCTGCCGGGTTATAGCCACAGCATCAGATATCCAGTGTACAAGAGGAGCTGTTCTTAGGATTTAAATGTAAAGCAACAGAAATTTTAAAAAAATTATGAACGTTGCATGTATTTAGAGTTAAAATTTCAGGTTTGGAATGAGTCACCTTGCCCCTAATGGGCCTTGAAGGCGCCGGTTAGAAACAATATACTGAGTGGTGAAGCAGGTTCACTATTGTTAGCTTCCAACACAGTCCTTTTTATTTTTTTTTTCATTTTTAAAGGTGAAGTCGCACTACAAGCCTTAGTGGTCCATACGGCCCGAGGTTAGCCCGGTTTCTGTAGCATGAAGCAACTAGAAGTATTGCTACCCCTTCCCCCTACCCACTGTCAACGCATTTTACGCTACAAAACAAATAGACATAGGATGAGTCATTAATTATCATATAAGACATTAAAAAGTATATATTGGCCCTAAATGCCACACATCAAAGCAAAAAACGGGAAAGCAAGAAGTCAACGTTTCATATCTTGTCATTTACCGATACGATTTAGTTTTCTCTTTCCAGAAAAGACAATCTATTGGTCAAGCAATGTAAATGTTTGTATTTTTAAAAGAATTGACGAAGCAAATGTAGTGCAATGTTTAGGAACAAAAATTTTGAAAACACAATACACCTACCACCACGTTCTCAAAAATTAAAAAGGATGTCAATCGAGATTGCCTTTGTCTGGGAATAAGCCTAGAGCTATTTTGTGATGTGAGCGAATGATTTTATCGAATATTCGAAGCGTAGTCGCTTCAAATGAAACAATTATTTTTGTCAACGTGAAATATCCATCCTTCCAGAGATTCGGCCATATTTTGAGAAAACTTTAGAACAAGTTGACTGCGAAGAGCGAAAACGGTTGCTTCTTCCTATTAATAATTGATCAAAAATAAATTTCGGACAGATTAAACGGAACGACACGCTGACATTAAATATCCTTCCACCTGTCGGAGGCCAATAAACATCAAAACTGCGACATGACAACGAGTTGATGTCTTCAACCCTCACGGTAAGAGCTCATCTTCTTTCAAGGGAAAAGAAACAATTTGAATAGGCACGGCGGGTATAAGTAAAGGCTATTCAATGTGTATTAAACTCTCTCGTTCATTGAAACTCTAGGCACTTTATCTGTTAACTTCGAGAAACGACAACATGAAGACTATATCTTAGGAGAATTTGTCCAAGAGCGCTTATTTTATTTTGTGAAGGCATGCAAGTTACTGAGGTATTAATTGAGGTCTGTGATATTTCCAAAGATGGTAAACATAATAGAGAACTTTATATTTGGCAGGAGCGCTCTAGTCGCTTTACGCAAAGCGAGGTTAATCTGCCGTTTATCCACAGCCATTTATCACTTAAACTGAAACTTTCTTAAAACCGAAAAAGGCAACTGAAAAACGTGGAAAATTTAGACGGAAAAATCATTAAATGGTAACGTGGTTGTTTCTGTTATTTAAATTGCCGTAAACGTGATGTTTATTCTATCTAACATCATCGTTTAAATCAGTAACGCACCCTTGGCAGCAAACTTTCATTCAAAACAAAGAATCGCGCGATTTGGAAAGCAGCTAGAACGAGTAAGTCAGGTTTTCAAGGTTTTCGACACTC
Organism: Pavona decussata; assembly: GCF_977016875.1. NCBI lineage: Eukaryota > Metazoa > Cnidaria > Anthozoa > Scleractinia > Agariciidae > Pavona > Pavona decussata. The sequence continues at coordinate 355,395 of NW_028145699.1, forward strand.
AAAAAAGTTTGTGGTGAGACTGTGGGGCACGATCTCAAATACATTAAATGCCTGGCAGTCAGAAATTTTCCTCGAATTTCTACAGGAAGTCACGACAAAGCAGTGTTGAGAGTATTCAGATGGTTGTTTGGACCCTTCCGAGCGATAATTCCAATCACTTGCCATCATACAACAAGAAAATAGACGAACGTTGAGGATATCTCAAAAAATTCGTCCATTACATTACCAAAATAATTTGTAGAATCGCTTGGTATTTCCACACAAACATTGAATACTCTCAAGAGTATTTTATCATGTCTTTTTGTGGCAATTCGATGTAAACTTCTGATGGCTGCCGGGCATTTAGCCTATTTGAGACCGTGCCCGTTTGTCGGAAATACAGCCACAGCATCGGACATCCAACATATCCAATATATAGGACATCCAATATACAAGAGGAGCTGTTCTTAGGATTTGAATGTAAAGCAACAGAAATTACAATTATGAACATTGCACGCATTTTGTTGAGTTAAAATTTCAAGTTTGGAATGAGTCACCTTGCCCCCAATCGGCCCTCAAGGCGACGGTTGGAAACTCTACCACTAAGCGGTGAAGCAGGTTCACTATTGTTAGCTTCCAACACACTCCTTTTTTCTTTTTAAAGGTACATTCGCACTACGAGCCTAAGAGGTCCATACGGCCCGAGGTTAGCCCGGATTATGTAGCATGAAGCAACTAAAAATATTGCTACCCCTCCCCCCTACCCACTGTCAGCGCATTTCACACTACACGACAAATAGACATAGGACGAGTCATTAATTATCACATAAGACATTAAAAAGTATAATTGCTGATATGGACCTTAAATGCCACACATCAAAGGAAAAAACGGGAAAGCAAGAAGTCAACATTTCATATCTTGTCGTTTACCGATATAAGATTTAGTGTTTTCTTTCCAGAAAAGATAATCTTTAGTTCTGAGCAATGCTAATGTTTGTATTTTTGAAAGAATTGACGAAACAAATGCAGTGCAATGTTTAGGAACAAACATTTTGAAAACAAAAAACACCTGCCATTAAGTTCTCAAAAATTGAAAGGGATGTCAATCGAGATTGCCTTTGTCTGGGAATAAGGCTACAGCTGTTTTCTGATTAGAGTAAATGACTTTTATCGAATGTTCGCAGCGTAGTCGCTTCAACAGAAAAAATTATTTTTGTCAATGTGAAATTAAAATATCCATTCCCCTGGCAGATTCGACCATATTTTGAGATAACTTTAGAACAACCTGACTGCAAAGGGCCAAAAGGGTTGCTTCTTCCTATTAACAATTTATCAAAAATAAATTTTAACTTTATGTCGTCACTCAAATTTCGGACAGATTAAATGGAATAACTTGCTGATATTAACCATTCTTTCGATCTATCGGAAGATAAGCATCGAAACTGCAACCGTAACAAAGTTTTTATGACTTCAACCTTCACGGTAAGAGCTCATTTTCTCTTTAGAGGAAAGAAACAATTCGAATAAGCACGGCTGTCGTAAGTAAAGGCTTTTCTATTTTTTTGAACTTTCTGGTTTTTTTCCAAAGTTGGTAAACATATCAGAGAGATTTACTGATATTTGGCATGCCACTCTTGTCGCTCCACCCAAAGCGCCGCTAATTTGCCGTTTACCTAAAACCATCTATTACTTAACTGAGACTTTCTTGACACAGAAGAAGACAACTGAAAAACGTGGAACTAAGACTACGGGAAAATCATTAAATGATAACGTGGTTATTTCTGCTATCCGTCAAAGAACTAAACGTGATGTTTATTCTTTCTAACATCTCTGTATAAATAACGTACTCTTGGCAGCAAACATTCATTCAAAACAGAAAATCGCGCGATTTGGTGAACAGCTAGAACGCGCAATTCAGGTTTTCAAGGTTTGCGACACTAACATCGAATACTCTCAAAAGTGTTTTATCATGACTTTTAGTGGCAATTCGATGAAAATTTCTGAGTGCCGGGCGTTTAGGGTATTTGAGACCATGCCCGACTGCCGAGCATATAGCCACAGCACATGGAGCATCTAATATACAAGAGGAGCTGTTCTTTAGGCCCGTTTAAACGATTTCAACATTCGGTTCAGCATGCGTTCAACACTTGTTTGAACTAAATGAATTGTTAAAAGCGTGTTGAATCAAATTTAAGTCGGTTTAAACTTTTATTCAACATCCATACAACATTTCCTTTGTTCTCAAAAATTTTGAATGGTGTTGAAGCCGTTTGAACACTCCGTTCAACATTTGTCCAACATCCGTTCAAATAAAGTTGAACGGATGTTGGTCAAATATTGAAATCGTTTAAAAGGGCCTTTAGGCTTTCAATGTAAAGCAACAGGAATTTTGTTGCATGTATTCCGAGTTTGGAATGAATCACTTTCCTTCCAATGAGTCCTGAAGGCGCCGGTTGGAAACTCTACCACTGAGCGGTGAAGAAGGCCTAGGGTCACTGTTAGGGACTTCAAAAACCACGACGGCAATGCCAACGAAAACGTTGCTTGAAAATACAAGTTCGCGTTACTGACTTGTCCTACTTTGCAATTATTCTAGCTCCAGTTCAACTTGTAGAATGTGGCCGTCAACTATCCAGTAACAGAACATGTGGGAAAGGCGTTCAAGTTGAGACAGAATGGAAAATTTACTGTCATATATTCACGTTCTCCACAAAACCTTGAATTTGGTCTTTTCAATTTGTTGTTTGGCTGTGTACGGCGAAGAAATGTACCAAAATTTATAACGCAAGTGCAGAGCCTTTGTTTTTCCCATTAAATCCTATTGTTTTGTGGCGTTCTCGTTACCATCGCCGTAATAGCTTCTTAAACTCCCTTGTTAGCCTCCAACGCCGTCGTTTTTAAAAAAGGTAAAGTCACACTGCCAGCCTAAGTGGCCCATGCGACCGGAGCTTAGCCCGGTTTCTGTAGCATGAAGCAACTAGACTGAGTATTGCTTTAGTTTGTTATTCGGCAGGGTTAGATAAACATCCTAAAGCCGGCGACAAACCTTGCGATTTTATACCGGCAATCGCCGCTATCGGCGAAAATCGCCAGGTATGCCAGGTGCACGATTGCGATTTTCACCGATTACCGCGATCGGCGTATAACTAAAATAGCCGATATCTGGCATGTCAGATATCGGCGATTAAATTCGCCAACTGTGCCCGTTGCCGCGATCTTCTGCGCACATCGCCGCGAATCGCCAGTAAAGTTAACTGGGCGATTTTTTCCATGACTTTTGAAAACGCACTTCGATGGAGCCCAGGAAGAAGGTTGAAGTACCACATCGCCACGATCGGTGAAAAAAATCGACAGAGTGTCACCGCATCAATCGGTGCGATTTTCGCTAGCGATCAAATTCGCTGCGATCGGCGTATACAATTTCCAGGTGTGTGGACGGCTTTAAGGAACTAGAATAGCGCTGGGTTAAATTGTAAATGGCTAAACCAAATTTTTTTTTAACGGATAGAAAGTAGTAAAGAACAAAGCTGGAAAAGGGAAAGGGAAAGAAAAAAGGCAAAGAAAGAAACGAGAACAAGAACGGAGGCACGTTGTAGGTGATGAGAGTTTCCAAGCGCGCGTATATTTTAATTGTCCCAGTCATGGCATTTGAACATTTTAATATTCCTTTAACTTTATTTTTAAAAATGGAAAAGTTGTTCATATTTTTCTCCGGGCAATTCTGTATTAATCTCGCTGTCGTCAAGAAGTTAGCACATTCCTTGTTAGAAGTTAACGCATCAGTTCCTTGTTTCCTTTCCAGCCGGAATGAAGTACGCCATTGTGCTTCTGCTGATATGCTGGTTTCCCAGCTCAGTCGTGACCAGTCTCTGTAAGCCAGCATCTTACTCAGTGCAAGGACAGGTGCTTAAAAACCACACCATCACGGATGGCCCCGCAGAGCGAATAGAAGAGTGTGTTATGCAGTGCATAGATCACCCTGGTTGCCATAGCAGCAACTTTTATCACAAGGACAGAGTGTGTGAGCTGAATGACAAGACGCATGCGTCTCACCCTGAAGATATGAGAGAAGAGCATTTCACTAACTACATGGAAAACACTTTCAGACCATTCATCTGCAGCAAGGACTCCGACTGTGGCAGTAATTTGCTTTGCCTGCCATCGTTGAGGTGTGGAGGTAAGTGCGATCACTAAATACCCGCATTCTTGGGTAGCTGAGCCCACACTTTGCTTTAGTCAGCGCCCTCAGTACCACTTTACATGAACAAACGCTTATGTTCTGAGAACGAGATAGGTATGATTGCCAAGGTTTTCTCATTTTTATACTGAAAAAAAAATGCAGTTTGTTTTTAAATATGTCTTTGAAGCATGCACTGCTAGTAAAATTGTTCACTTGTTTAACTTGAACGATTTTCTCCTGAGGTCAATCTTGTTTTTGTTTGTTACTTGTAAATCTGTAATATGAGAATGTAGTGTTGTTTGTTTCTCGGAATTTTGCACAACAAGCGGCGTCTATTTGTTATATTTCCGATAGAATGCGCCATCCGCGCACTTGGAATGGAAAACAACGACATACCAGACTCAGCCGTGACGGCTTCTTCGTCTTGGTCAAATAGCATGCATGAACCTTGGCAAGCTCGTCTCAATAATGTACCTACTAGCGACAGTGTGGGTTGCTGGTTGGCGGGAACCTGGAATCAAGGAGAATGGCTGCAAATTGATCTTGGGAAGGAGAAGCTGCTGACAAAACTCGCCACACAGGGGAGGCCTTCCATGGACCAGTGGGTGCGGTCATACAAAATACTGTTCAGTTCAGACGGAACAAGCTGGGAGGAATATAAGGAAAATGGTACTGTGAAGGTAATTGTAGTGCAAGTATAAAACCGTTTGTACTATATGAACAGAATCACAAACAAATTTGAAGTAATTTAAACGGATTAAACTCTTTTGAAGGCGATGGTTTGCGACGTGTTATTGGTAACCACTGTAAACGTGAAAATTAAAATTATTCGAAATGGTTTAAAACTATCAACGTGTTAAGTCCGAATTTCCAACAGAAAGTTTTGCAACATCGTAATCTGCTGAGCAAACCCACTTGGTGGCTGATGACAATAATCTAACTACGAGCCAACCAACGAGCCCCCAGGTTCAAATCTCGCTTCATGGCCACGCTTTTTAAATAGCCAACTGATTTTCATCCCACCCGTTGGGATTTTTAACAAATGATATTTTCAGTTTGTATATTTATTTCACTCGTTTATAGTGTCCCCAATTAACGCCATAGCGCCAAATACTTAGTCCACACTTCCCGAATAAAATCATTTATTTTTATTTTTACTTAGGTGTTTTCCGGAAATTCAGACCGTGGAACAATCGTTGCACACATCTTAACGCAGAGGTTTATGGCCAGATATGTGCGCTTTTACCCGTTATCATGGTACATGCACATATCCTTGCGAGCTGAGCTGTACGGATGTTCTTCAGGACCATAACTTAATGAAACAAACTGTCATCAATCTCAAGTAATGAAAATGAGGATTTGTAGCTAACATTGTGCATGCACATTACAATAATTACATCAATATTAAGTGAGATCAATAAAAAGAAACTATACAACTAAGCAATATGTAGAACGTCACAAGTTTTACTGATGTAGAAGGCAAATGACCGCATGCAAAGGGAACACGGGGTGCGTACGTATATAAAACGAAGAACAACTATTACCAGAAAACCCTCTTTCATGCCTTCGTGGAAAATTTAGACGGAGAAATCATTAAATAGTAACGTGGTTGTTTCTGCTATTTTTAGACGTAAACGTGATGTTTCGTCTCTCTAACATCTCCGTTTAAATTAACGCACCCTTGGCAGCAAACTTTGGCAGCAAACGCGCGATTTGGAAACAGCTAGAACGAGCAAGTCAGGTTTTCAAGGTTTTCCACACGTGCTCTTAAAAAACGTTTGTGGTCAGACTGCGGGGCACGATCTCAAATACAGTAAATGCCCGGCAGTAGGAAATTTTCCTCGAAGTCACGACAAAGCACTCTTGAGAGTATTCAGGTGATTGTTTGGAAATAAGAAGCGATTCTAAAAATTATGTCGGTTTTGTAGTGGACGAATTTAAAATAAACCTGCCATCATACAACCAGAAAATAGACCAATATCTTGTCTTGAGGATATCTCAAAAATTTCGTCCACTTCATAACCAAAACAATTTGTAGAATCGCTCGGTATTTGCATACAAACACTGAATACTCTCAAGAGTGTTTTATCATGACTTTTTGTGGCAATTCGATAAAAATTTCTGACTGCCGGGCATTTAGCCTATTTGAGACAGTGCATCCAATATATCCAATATATAGGACATCCAATATACAAGAGGAGCTGTTCTTAGAATTTAAATGTAAAGCAAAAGAAATTAAAATTATGAACGTTGCACGCATTTTGTTGTGTTAAAATTTCAAGTTTGGAATGAGTCACCTTCAAGGCCCCCAATCGGCCCTCAAGGCACCGGTTGGAAACTCTACCACTAAGCGGTGAAGCAGTTAATTTTCACTATTGTTAGCTTCCAACACAGTCCTCTTTTTTTTATTTTTAAAGGTGAAGTCGCAATACGAGCCTTAGTGGCAAATACGGCCTGAGGTTAACCCGGTTTCTGTAGCATGAAGCAACTAGAAGTATTGCTACCCATCCCCCCTACCCACTGTTAGTGCATTTCACACTACACGACAAATAGACATATAATAGGATGAGTCATTAATTATCGTGTAAGACATTAAAAAGCGTAACTGCTGATATTGACTCTAAATGCCACACATTAAAGGAAAAAACGGGAAAACAAGAAGTCAACGTTTCATATCTTGCCATTTACCAATAAGACTTAGTTTTCTCTTTCTCTAGTTCAAGTTCAAGCAAAGCAAATGTTTGTATTTTTGAAAGAATTGACGAAGCAAATACAGTGCAATGTTTAGGAACAAACTTTTTGAAAACACAATACACCTGCCGCCTCGTTCTCAAAAATTAAAAGGGATGTCAATCGAGATTGCCTTTGTCTGGGAATAAGCCTAGAGCTATTTTGTGATGTGAGCGAATAATTTTATCGAATATTTGCAGCGTAGTCGCTTCAAAAGAAAAACAGTTATTTTTGTCGATCCTTCCGGAGATTCGGACATATTTTGAGAAAACTTTAAAACAACCTGACTGCAAAGAGCAAAAACGGTTGCTTCTTCCTATTAATAATTGATCAAATATAAATTTCAGACAGATTAAACGGAATAACATGCTGACATTAAATATCCTTACGACCTGTCGGAGGCCTTAAGGATCGAGACTGCGACATAACAACGAGATTATGTCTTCAACCCTCACGGCAAGAGCTCATCTTCTTTTAGGGGAAAAGAAACAATTCGGATAGGCACGGCATGTATAAGTAAAGGCTTTTCAATTGTATTAAACTCTCTCGTTCATTGAAACTCTAGGCACTTTTATTATCTGTTAACTTCGAGAAACGACAACATGAAGACTATATCTTAGGAGAATTTGTTCAAGAGTGTTTATTTTATTTTGTGAAGGCATATACTGAGGCCTTACTTGAGGTCTGTGATAGTTCCAAAGATGGTGAAGATTTATATTTGGCATAGCGCTCTAGTCGCTCTTTGCAAAGGGAGGTTAATCTGCCCTTTATCTACAGCCATTTATCACTTAAACTGAAACTTTCTTAAAACCGAAAAAGGCAGCTGAAAAACGTGGAAAATTTAGACGGAAGAATCATCAAATGGTAACTGTGGTTGTTTCTGCTATTTTAATTGCCGTAAACGTGATGTTTAGTCTTTCTAAAATCTCCGTTTAAATTAACGCACCCTTGGAAGGAAACTTTGACCGCAACTTTGGCAGCAGACGCGCAATTTGGAAACAGCTAGAACGAGCAAGTCAGGTTTTCAAAAGTTTTCCACACGTGCACTCAAAAAACGTTTGTGGTCAGACTGCGGGGCACGATCTCAAATACAGTAAATGCCCGGCAGTCAGTAATTTTCCTCGAATTTCTAAAGGAAGTCACGACATAGCACTCTTGAGAGTATTCAGATGTTTGTTTGGAGATAACAAGCGGTTCTAAAAATTATGTCGGTTTTGTAGAGGACGAATTTAAAATACAAAGGTGATGTTAAGACTCGAGCTGTCACGCCACAATTACCACGACCACTATGGCCTCTCTCCGAATAGTACCCTTCAGAACATTAAACTAAAAAAAAAAGTAAAAAACATTTTCCCATCACCTGCCATCATAGGAACAGAAAATAGACGAATGTTGAGGATATCTCAAAAAAATTCGTCTACTATACAACCAAAATAATTTGTAGAATCGCTTGGTATTTCTAAACAAACATTGAACAACCTTACTGCAAAGAGCCAAAAGGGTTGCTTCTTCTTATTAATAATTGATCAAAAGTAAATTTCCATTTGATGTTGTCACTCAAATTTCGGACAGATTAAACGGAATAACTTGCTGATATTAACCATTCTTACGATCTATCGGAAGATAAGCATCGAAACTGCAACATAACAACGTTTTTATGTCTTCAACCTCCACGGTAAGAGCTCGTTTTTTCTTTAGAGGAAAGAAACAATTCTAATAAGTACGGCTCTCGTAAGTAAAGGCTTTTCAATTCTTTTGAACTTTTCAGTTTATTTTCAAAGTCAGTAAACATATTAGAGAGATTTGTATTTGGCATGGCGCTCTTGTCGCTCCACCCAAAGCGCGATAAATTTGCCGTTTATCTACAACCATCTATTACTTAACTGCGACTTTCTTGAAACCAAAAAAGACAGCTGAAAAACGTGGAAAACTAAGACGACGGGAAAATCATTAAATGATAACGTGGTTATTTCTGCTTTTTTGATTGCCGTAAAGTACGGAACGTGATGTTTATTCTTTCTAACATCTTTGTTTAAATAACGCACCCTTTGGCAGCAAACTCTCATTCAAAACAGAGAATCGCACGATTTGGTCAACAGCTAGAAGGACCTCGAGCAATTCAGGTTTTCAAGGTTTGTGACACTTTGTCGTGAAACAAACATCAAATACTCTCAAAAGTGTTTTATCATGACTTTTAGTGGCAATTCGATGAAAATTTCTGAGTGGTGGGCGTTTAGGGTATTTGAGACCGTGCCCGGCTGCCGGGTATATAGCCACAGCGCATGGGGCATCTAATATACAAGAGGAGCTGTTCTTTAGGCCCGTTTAAACGATTTCAACATTCGGTTCAGCGTGTGTTCAACATTTGTTTGAACCAAATGTTTAGGGAATTTGAACAGGTTGTCCAGCATTGTTGAAAGCGTGTTGAATCAAATTTAAGTCGGTTTAAACTTTCATTCAACATCGATACAACATTTCCTTTGTTCTCAAAAATGTGAATGGTGTTGAAGCCGTTTGAACACTCCGTTCAACATTTGTCCAACATTTGCCCAACATCCGTTCAACTTTTGTTGAACGGATGTTGGTCAAATGTCGAAATCGTTTAAAAGGACCTTTAGGCTTTCAATGTAAAGCAACAGGAATTTAAATTATGAACGTTGCATGCATTTCGAGTTTGGAATGAATCACTTTCCTTCCAATGGGTCCTGAAGGCGCCGGTAGGAAACTCTACCACTGAGCGGTGAAGCAGGCCTAGGTTCACTGTTAGGGACTTTAAAAAACCACGACGGCAATACCAACGAAAACGTTGATTGAAAATACAAGTTCGCGTTATTGATTTGTCCTACTTTGCAATTATTCTAACTACAGTTCAACTTGTAGAATGTGGCCGTGAACTATTTAGTAACAGAATGTGTGAGAAAGGCGTTCAAGTTGAGACAGAATGGAAAATTTACTGTCATATATTCACGTTCTTCACAAAACCTTGAATTTGGTCTTTTCAAATTGTTGTTTGGCTGTGTACAGCGAAGAAATATACCAAATTTATAACGCAAGTGCAGAGCCTTTGTTTTTCCCATTAAATCCTATTGTTTTGTGGCGTTCTCGTTGCCGTCGCCGTAATAGCTTCTTCAACTCGGGCCTTGTTAGCTAGCCTCCAACTTCGTCGTTTTTAAAAACGTAAGATCACACTACAAGCCTAAGTGGTCCATGCGGCCGTAGCTTAGCCCGGTTTCTGTAGCCTGAAGCAACTAGACTGATCGAGTATTGCTTTAGTTTTGTTTTCGGCAGAGTCTTGGATAAATATCCTTAAGGAGTAGCGTAGCGCAAGATTAAATCGTAAATGGCTGGAGCAAATTTTTCTTAATTGCTAACGGAGATAAAATAGTAAAGATGGAGGGAAAGGAGAACAAAAAATGAGAAGAAAAAACGGGCAAAGAGAAATAAAAGGTTTTTTCCTTTGTTTTCAAAAGTGGAAATGTTATGCATATTTTTATTCCGGGCAGTTCCGTATTAATCCCGCATTCGCCAAGAAGTTAACGCATTCCTTGCTTCCCTTCCAGCCGGAATGAAGTACGCCATTGTGCATCTGCTGATATGCTGGTTTCCCAGCTCAGTCGTGGGCAGTCTCTGTAAGCCAGCATCTTACTCAGTGCAAGATCAGGTGCTTAAAAATCACACCATCATGGCTGGCCCCGCAGAGCGAATAGTAGAGTGTGTTATGCAGTGCATAGATCATCCTGGTTGCCATAGCAGCAACTTTTATCACAAGGACAGAGTGTGTGAGCTGAATGACAAAACGCATGCGTCTCACCCTGAAGATATGAGAGAAGAGCATTTCACTAACTATATGGTGAACACTTTCAGACCATTCACCTGCTGCAAAGACTCCGACTGTGGCAGTAATTTGCTTTGCCTGCCATCGTTGAGGTGTGGAGGTAGGTGTAATCACTATATACCCGCATTCCTGGGGAGCTGGGCCCACAGTTTGCTTTAGTCAGCGTCCGCAGTACTGCTTTACATGAAGAAACGCGTATGTTCTGAGAACGAGATGGCTATGATTGCCAAGGTGTTCGAATTTTTATACTGAAACAATTGCAGTTAGCTTTTTAATATGTGTTTGAAGCATGCATTGCTAGTAAAATTGTTCAGTTGATTAACTTGAAGGATTTTCTCCTGACATCAATCTTGTTTTTGTTTGTTTCTTGTGAATCTGTAGAAGAAACTCCGAGCGCGTAATATGAGAATATTGTGCTGTTTATATCTCGGAATTTTGCACAACAAGCAGCGTTTATTTGTTATTTTTCCGATAGAATGCGTCATCCGCGCACTTGGAATGGAAAACCACGACATACCAGACTCAGCGGTAACGGCTTCTTCGTCTTATTCAGATAGCCTGCATGAACCGTGGCGAGGTCGTCTCAATAATGTACCTGATGGCGATGGCGGTTGGGGTTCCTGGTTGGCGGGAAATTGGACTCAAGGAGAATGGCTGCAAATTGATCTTGGGAAGGAGAAGTTGCTGACAAAACTCGCCACACAGGGGAGGCCTTCCTTTGACCAGTGGGTGCTTTCATACAAAATCCTGTTTAGTTCAGACGGAATAAGCTGGAAGGAATACAAGGAAAATGGTGCTGTGAAGGTAATTGTAGTGCAAGTATAAAAACGTTTGTACTGTATGAACAGGACCACAAACACATTTAAAATAATTAAAAGGGATTAAATTTCACCGAAGTCAAAGAAAACCAAACTTTATCTAACTTTTTTCAAGGCTATGGCTCGCGTGTAGTTGGTAACCACTGTAAACATGAAAATCAAAACTAATGGAAATCGTTTAAAACTATCAACTTGTTTAGTCCGAATTTCCAACGGAGAGTTTTTGCAACATCGTTAGCGGCTGAGCAAAACATCTGTGTAGTTGATTTTGGTGGAGAGTTGTTTAAACGTTCATCCACACTCACTGGTTGATAAAAATGGCCTCACAACGAGCCAACAAAAACAGTCGAGAAAAGCATGGGAAATCATTTCATCACTCAGGACAGGTAGTATGGCTTTGGTGTTTTGCAAGTGTCTCAAGGTCTTTTAGGTAATAATAAGAGAGCGCAGTCAGTACAGCAAACGAGACTCAAAGACCCAAAGTGAATAACACATTTAATGGATTAAACAAGATACTGCTGAATTCCCAGAAGCCAAATGCAATGAAAGACGAGCCAGGTTGAAAAGGGAATTAAAGTACAATATTTGAACTCAGAACTTTAGGGTTAATACAATCAAAGATAATGCGCCAATACTGTTCTTTCAAATTAAATTTATGTATCTCTTTTTGTATGGAGCCGACGTATAAGTGGTTAGGGTCGCCGGACGTGTAATCTGGAGCCCCCAGGTTCACTGGTTTCGCTCCAAGGCCACGCTTTGTATATATCCAACTGATTTGTGTCCCACTCATTAGGTTGTTTTAACAAATGTTATTTCCAGTTTGCATACTTATTTCACGGGTTTATAGTGTCCCCAATTTTTTTATTTTTTCTTAGGTCTTTTCCGGAAATTCAGACCGTGAAACAATCGTGTCACACGTCTTAACGTCAAGGTTTATGGCCAGATATGTGCGCTTTTACGCGTTATCATGGTACATGCACATATCCTTGCGAGTTGAGCTGTACGGATGTTCTCCTGGGCCATAACTTAATGAAACAAACTGTCTTTAATCTCAAGTAATGAAAATGATGATTTGTTACTAACACTGTGCATGCGCATTGCGATAATAATATCATTGAATATGAGATCGGTAAAAAGAAATTATACAGTAAGGCAATATGAAGAACATCATAAGTTTCACTGATGAACGGGAACTTGTTAAGGAAAACTTGCGTGTGTGTCACCTCCGTCGACAATTTGTCCTTGACAAGTGCTAACGGGCTTTGCAAAGAAAACCTTCTAGTATAAATGCGGCTTTACATGTGCATGTTGCTGATTGGTCATTTCCAGCAACCTCGTTTCCAGAAGAATTGGCGAGCATTAAATTGTCTTCTGGTTGTTCCTCAAAGCGAAATCAGTAAGATCTTCGCAAATTTCGCAATGATTTTTTAATAAAACAATTATTCTCTACGCCGTCGCTACGCCCCTCGTTGGCTATCTATCATCTCATATCCAACGCGCGCGCGTGGAATAATTGTTAGTTATACCAATTGGTACGTATACAAATAAGTTAGGTGTCGGAGAATCCTGGACAAGAAGCCGGGGGCTTATGAGGTCCAGGCTTCCCCCAGCTTACAACACAGCTTTACAGTATAGTGCAGTGGAAACAGGCAAAGTTTACAATAAAAGCTGAATACAACCAATGTACTACATAATAAATACAGCATTTTAGGCACAAAATATTATAAATTAAAAAAGGTACAAGCGTAAATTAATACGAAACTACTGGCGAATGACCTGTGGTGGTTATAAATGCGATTTCCAAGTCACCTTCTGTATAATTTCAACAGACCTCAATTCTTCGATCATTTTTAGACTATTGTACAAAAATACTTGAAGTTGATTAAGGCAAAAACTAAGGCACAGAGAAATCTAATTCAGTTCTTAGTGTTATTTCAGTTACCACAGAGATACGTGATTACAACTAAAGCAAAGTCGCAATTCTGTGAGGTCTAAAGACTGGCTTACACGTGCGATAAGCATAAGCACAAGGTGATATAAACAGGCGAAGTGAATTAAACTTTTGGCGCCAAAAATTTTAAATCCAAGATGGCGGACGCCGAGGAGGTATTGAGCAACGAGGCCGAGATGTTGTTGCTTGTTCTTCTCTTGTGCTTATGCTTGCGTTATCCCGGTTTACACAGGTGACATCACGGCGCAAACATGTATGCGTAAGCACAAGAAAAAGGAACGATTTCCTCTCTTGTGCTTGCGTTTATGCTTGCGCCTAATGCTTGAATCACCCCGGTTTACACGTTGCTTTCTTGTGCTTATGCTTGCGCTTATGGTTATGCTTAGGTCGTACGTGTAAACCAGCCTTAATTCTCGAGGACTTCAAATGTCCCGAAGTAAACTAATCCCTGACTCCCACTTATAGGGGCATCGAATGGTCCCATTTAATTTTAAAGTGCGGGCAAAATTTTGCCTTTGCTCGAATTGCTCGCAAAAATTACACGGGTGCTCGCTTGCTCGTGCTCGCAAAAATTTTGCAACTACTCGCATCCTTTTAAGAACAATTTGACAAGTGCTCTTGCTCGCAAAAATAAACACACTGCTCGCATGCTCGCAAATGCTCGCAAAGACTATTCGATACCCCTACTTATGGCGGAGAGGGGTAAATGCTACTGTCTTATAATTAAACGATAAAATTAACCGATGTCTTATGATACTATGGTAACTATCTACCTAATCTAGGTATAATTTAAGCGTAATACAGCCCTGAGCGGTTGCTAAATTCGGAGCTAGATTGGTTCAACAAATAGATTTATTCTGCGTATAGACACGGAAAATATATAAACTCACTTTGCTTTTACGGAAGAGAGCGCTTGATAGCCTTCCGTACCCCGCAACACGACCGGTAGTCAAAATTGGTTTTCTTGCGTCTTCAAATACCTCTACCCAAAAGATACACTTCATAGTTGACTAAATGAAAGTAATACCGATTTCGCGCCATGCCAGATATTTTCTTGCGCCTCCAACGTAGACCTCATGTAATTTCTATTGTTTGGCACAACCAATCACAGAG
>NW_028145699.1:380000-482500 GCF_977016875.1 Pavona decussata
TTTGACTGCCTAAACAGGAGGAAATTTTCCACGATCATAAAACTTGATGTGTTCCTTCCCCTTAGTGTTTGATCACGGTTCGATAAAGGTTTTAGCAACCGTACTGTGTGAATGAATTTAACGTCCTGGGTGATTTTGGCCTAATCCAAAAACAGCCAGGCACCGCGTTATTCTTCACTGTTCCTTTCCTTATTAATTAGTTGCCTGAATCTGTTATCATCGAATGCCCAAATATTAGTAGCAAATAGATTTCGCTTTTAAAAGAAGCGCATACGTTTGGTGGTGAAGGCTCGAAAAAGTAAGGATTGACAGGTAAAATTAATCTATTTTAAACTAGAGTTAGCGTACATGAGGTGCATCAAGAGAAATAAGAGGACAGAGAGGGAGAACCCCAGCAGCGCCCTTAGGATATTTGAATTTCACTTAAGTTGTTTTTAGACGTTCCCTTTTTTTCTCTTGGGCGGATAGAACAAGGTAAATTTTTCATATCCCCCAAACTTTTGACTATGTTTTCTGGCCGTCAATAACAGCTCAAGTCAAAGACAAAGTCAGCTCCTGCCTTATTTGTAACGCTTTTTGCAACCAACAGCCGAGAGAGTCGCTGCATCCACATGACATACCAAGATTACCATGTCAAATAGTCGGGACTGACCTACTTGAATATGCAGGCCACACTTGCCTCTTGGTCACTGATTTCTATTTATAAGTACTTTGAAATAGAGCTACTTCACCAGAAAACTGCCACCTGTGTTATCAACAACCTAATGAAAAGATTTGCACGGTTTGGCATCCCAGACGAGGTTGTTAGTGATAATGGCTCGCAGTACAGCAATACCAGAAATCTATTTGTCATTAGACATGAGATCAAAGATTTTGCCCAAGAGTGGGGATTCCACCATACTATAAGCTCACCAGAATATCTGTAATCAAACGGTGCAGCTGAGAGGGCAGTACAGACTACGAAACGTATCCTAAGGAAGGTTTAAGTCGGTTTAAACTTTTAAAAATGTTGAATGGTGTTGGAGCCGTTCCAACACTTCGAAATCCGTTCAACTTTTGTTGAACGAATGTTGGTCAAATGTTGAAACCGTTTAAAGGGGCCTTTAGGCTTTCAAGGTAAAGCAACAGGAATTTAAATTATGAACGTTGCATGCATTTTGAGTTAAAAATTTCAAGTTGGGAATGAGTCACCTTGCTCTCACTGATCCTTGGAGGCGCTGGTTGGAAACAATACCACTGAGCGGTGAAGCAGGTTCGCTATCAGGGACTTTAAGAAACCACGACGGCAACGCCAACGAAAACGTCGCTTGAAAATACAAGTTCGGGTTACTTGTCCTACTTTTAAATTATTCTAACTCCAGTTCAACTTTTACAATGTGGACGAACTATCCAGAAGCAGAACAGGTAAGAAAGGCGTTCAAGTTGAGACAGAGAATGAAAAATTTACTTTTTTTTGCGGGCGATCAAAATTCGCCGCGATCGGGGTATATAATCGCCAGGTGTGTCGACGGCTTTATGGTAGTAGCGTTGCGCGAGGTTAAATTGTAAATGGCTAAAGCAAATTTTTCTTTCTAACGGAGAGAAAATGGTAAAGAATAATGCTAGAGGAGGGAAAGGGGAAGAAAAAAGGCAAAGAAAAAAACAAAAACAAGAACGGAGGCCATTGCAGGTGATGACAGTTTCCAAGCGTGCGGATATTTGCCTTCTTCTTCCAGTCATAACATTTAACATTTTTATTTGAATTTTCCTTTTTTTCAAAAGTGAAAATGTTGTGCATATTAATCTCGCTGTTGCCAAGAAGTTAACACAATCCTTGTTTCCCTTCCAGCCGGAATGAAGTACGCCATTTTGCTTCTGCTGATATGCTGGTTTATCAACTCAGGGATGGCGGATCTCTGTCAGCCAGCATCTTACTCAGTGCAAGGACAGGTGCTAAAAAACCACACCATCGCAGCCGGCCCCGCAAAGCGCATAGAAACGTGTATCATGCAGTGCATGGATCATCCTGGTTGCCATAGCAGCAACTTTTATCGCAAGGACAGAGTGTGTGAGCTGAATGACAAGACGCATGCGTATCACCCTGAAGATATGAGAGAAGAGCATTTGACGAGCTACATGGAGAATACTTTCAGGCAATTTACCTGCAGCAAAGCGGACTCCGACTGCCATCGTTGCGATGTGTAGGTATGTGTGATCACTAGGTAAATTCCCGGGGAGCCCACAGTACTACTTTATCTGAATAAACGCGTATGTTCTGAGAACGAGATGGGTATGATTGCCAAGGTCTTCTCATTTTTACACTTAAACAACTGCAGTTTGTTTTTGAAATATGTATTTGAAGCATGCATTGCTAGTAAAACTGTTCACTTGTTTAACTGGAACGATTTTCTCTTGAGATCAATCTTGTTTTTGTTTGTTACTTGTGAATCCGTGGAAGAAATTCCGAGCGCGTGATATGAGAATGTATAGCGTAGTGTTGTTTGTTTCTCGAAATTTTGCACAAGAAGCAGCGTCAGTATTTATTATTTTTCCGATAGAATGCGTCATCCGCGCACTTGGAATGGAAAACAGCGACATACCAAACTCAGCCGTGACGGCTTCTTCGTCTTATTCAAATAGCCAACATGAGCCGTGGCGAGGTCGTCTCAATGATGTACCTAATAGCCGTGGTTGGGGTTACTGGGCGGCGGGAACCTCGAATCAAAAAGAATGGCTGCAAATTGATCTTGGGAAAGAGAAGTTGCTGACAAAACTCGCCACACAGGGGAGGCCTTCCTCAGACCAGTGGGTGCGGTCATACAAAATTCTGTTCAGTTCAGACGGAACAAGCTGGAAGGAATATAAGGAAAATGATACTGTGAAGGTAATTGTAGTGCAAGTATAAAAACGTTTGTACTATATGAACAGAACCACAAACACATTTATAGTAATTTAAACGGATTAAATTTCATTGAAGTTAAACGAAACCAAACTTTATCCAACTCTTTTGAAGGCGATGGTTCGCGTGTCATTGGTAACCACTCAGTGTAAACGTGAAAATCAAAATTATTGGAAAATCGTTTAGTCCGAATTTCCTACGGAAAGATTTTGCAACATCGTTAGTAGCTGAGCAAAAACAATGTGTAGTTGTTTTTGGTGGCGAGTTGTTAAAACGTTCATCGACACTCACTGGCTGATGAAAATCGCCTCACAACGAGCCAACCAAACAGTCGAGAAAAGCGCGGAAAATCGTTTCAGCACGCGGGACAGGTAGTATGGCTTTGGTGTTTTGCAAGTATCTCAAGGTTTTTTAGGTAATAATAAGAAGGCGCAGTACGGCAAACAGACTCAAAGACCAAAGTGAATAAGACAAGTAATCGATTAAACAAGATACTACAGAATTCTCAGAAGCCAATAGCAATGAAAGACTAGGTTGAAAAGAGAGTTAAAGTACAGTATTTGAACTCAGAACTTTAAGGTTAATGCAATCAAAGATCATGCGCGCCAATACTGTTCTTTTAGATAAAATATATGTATCTTTTTTTGTAGGGAGGCGACGTGGCAGTGGTTAGGGGCGCCGGACGTGTTATCTGGAGCGCCCAGGTTCAAGTCCCGCTCCAAGGCCACGCTTTGTATATAGCCAACTGATTTGCCTCCCACGCGATGGGATTTTTAACAAATGTTCTTTTCAGTCTGCATATTTATTTCACCGGGTTATGGTTTCCCCAATTAGCGCCGTGGCGACAAATTCTCAGTCGACACTTAAATAAAGTCATTTATTTTTTATTTATTTTTATTTTTACTTAGGTCTTTTCCGCAAATTCAGACCGTGGAACAATCGTGTCACACATCTTAACGTCAAGGTTTATGGCCAGATATGTGCGCTTTTACGCCGTATCATGGTACAGCCACATATCCATGCGAGTTGAGCTGTATGGATGTTTCTCCAGGACCATGACTTCATGAAACAAACTGTCTTCAATCTCATGTAATGAAAATGATGATTTGTAACTAACATTGTGCATGCACATTACAATAATTACATAAATATTAAGTGAGATCAGTAAAAAGAAAGTATACAACTAGGCAATATGAAGAACATCACAAGTTTTACTGATGTAGAAGGCAAATGACCATATGCAAAGGCAAACACGACGTGCGTACGTACATGAAAAGAAGAGCGACTACTACCAGAAAACCCTCTTTTGTGCCTTCGAAGACCTTCTTGCAAAACTACGTAAAGTTATTGGGACAGGCCAACAAAACTACTTCAATCCGGCAACAAAGGACGTTCTGGAACGTTTTGTAGAGGTAGAAATCTGGATCATATGGCGTGATTGATCAACTATAAAAGTAACTTTTGTACTTGACGGAAGATTATCGCAATACTCCAGTGTAAATTTTATCACAGCCTTTGGAGGAAACAAGTCTACAGTGCTAACTATAAATATAGAAGCATGTTTGTCACACATAACTATAGAAGCAAGGGATTCACTACATTTTCTGAAGGACTGCAAAAAGACCGGTGAGGTTGACATTGTTTTATTTACAACTACAAATTAATAATGCACTAGTCAATTGAAACCCCCATCCCCCCGGACCCGGGACAGATAGGGGGATAATAGGGGCATAACAGCACTTTTGATCAGAGATCTGTCCCCTGGGGGTGGTAGATAAGATGTGTTTTGCTTCTTTACAGTGTCCCCACCTCGGGGAATCAGGGAGATTTGACTGTGCTTGACTCAGGTACTGAAGTTCTTCGCGAAGTGAATCGACTGCACGTTGTCATTTTCGCGCCATCCATATTGGCTGATTATTGGCGAAATGCTTCGCAAAATTTGGTTTAAAGACAATTCAAAAGGAAGAAGAAAATTCATTCCAGCTCTATGCAAAACTCTGCCTACAAACCCATGGTGCAGCCATGGGTACAAAACTGGCAGTCGCCTTTGCGGAGATTTTAAAACCGCTCATTTGGAAACGATATATAGACGACATATTTTCCCTCTGGACTTTAAGGAGAGGAGATAATGCAGTTCAGTGAGCAAGCAAACAAACACCACCCCACAATTAAATTTACGGCTGAAATTTCAGAAACGGAAACATTTCTGGATACAAACATTTATAAAGGTGAAAGAGTTCAGAAGCAATTCAGTTCTTGATGTGCGTACGCACTTCAAACCTACTGAAACATTTCAATATACGCACTTCTCTTCGTGGCACCCACCAGGGGTAAAAAAAGGCTTCATCAAAGGCGAAGCACTGAGACTTCTCAGAACAAACTCTTCTAAAAACATATTTGAAGAGTAAATTCAAAATCCTAAATCACGCCTACAGGAAAGAGGTTGTCCCGAGAACTTAAACTTAAAACAAATCCTCATGAAAGCCTGGCATTTAATAGAACAACAACCATGGATATGGCTCAAAGAAATCTACAAAGACCTTCCCCTCGTATGTTACACTGAGAGGGCGGTCAGTCAAAGATATACCAGTGAGAGCTAAATTACAAAAAAGGCTTAAACACACGCTAATCCTGGCTGCCCTATAGAGTGGTTCCATTTCGAATGCATGGGACTTGTGGATGCACCAAGTCGAAAGCGGCTTTACGCTGACTGTGCTGTTTAACATTTTCAAAGCTACCACTACTCAGAAATGCTCTGTTGTAATGTGAAATTCACATTCTTGCAAAATTTAATAATCAACAGCAAGTTTTGTTAAGATGTATTAAAAGAAAGCTATTGCCTTATTAAATAATATTTTGCTCCTGATTGATCCAGTGTGAACGGTTTCTTTTGTCTTGCTTTGTTTGGTTTGTGCTTTTTTTTAACCCCTTGCCAATTTATTCCCAGGGGGAGGGGAATTTGATCTCAAGATTTTCCCCAGGGGCTGGAGGTTT
The DNA here is from genome assembly GCF_977016875.1 of Pavona decussata. Classification (NCBI taxonomy): domain Eukaryota; kingdom Metazoa; phylum Cnidaria; class Anthozoa; order Scleractinia; family Agariciidae; genus Pavona; species Pavona decussata. The sequence continues at coordinate 385,873 of NW_028145699.1, forward strand.
TGGTATGATTTGTTCAGGGCCCTTGTCAAATCCCCCTACCTGTCCCGGGTCCGAGGGGGTTGGGGGTTTCAATTGACTAGTGCATAAAGCTTGTTAACAGTTACGTTGCTTTCTCACGGTACTTTGACAGTTGCTGAACGTTTGTTTTTACTTTGTCTACAAAATCATTTGATGTACATTATGCCTTATCACTGAAATATAACATAAATGTGCGGTTGTCTTAATCAACTGAATACTAAATCGGACCTGCATTTGTAGCTATTTTCTCTTGGAAGTTGATCGCCCTGTTTGTTTGTTTTATTTATTATTTTTTATTTTTTGCGTGTGGCGCCACAGTTCTCTTCAGAGCTTAAAAATCTCGAGATAAGAATGAACGAAGGGAGACGACAACATGCATATCGAGGATCTTCTTTTAAGTTTTAACGGTAAAATAATAGCGGAACGAAATAGCAATCTTGCGTCGTGTACACGTGTGTGGTACTGTAGATATCTGCTCGGCGCGGCGTTGAATTACATATTTCACAGCTTGAGCTACAATTCTCCGGTTTTCCACAGGTGGTAACATCATAATATTTTCGATCAAAAGGAATTGTAGCTTTGAGTACAAGACTGTTTTGATGCATCCAAGATTTCGTAAAAGGTTTTCATTGGTAGATTTTACAATGTGCGGTTCTGTTCGAAATAGGGATGGTTGCTTCATGTTCGCTTCGTGAAAGGTCGAAATTCCAGAAAGTACACTTTACGTTTCCGTCTCTCGACAGGACACTTTTTTCGGGCCGCCTTAGCAATTTTTATACAACAAACTATAAAGAATGGGCTTTAAGACCATACTAGTTTAAACTTCAAATTACATGTACCAGTGGGCTTTCGTTGCTGTTAAAATTAGCTAAAATTACCTTATCCGCTAAAGCGCTGCAACTAGAGTAATTGTAACAGCCAAAAACAAGCAGTTTTCAACAGCTTTCTCAAAATAATTTAGTGATTCAGGGAGATCAAGAGATGTTTGTTATGAGTTCACCAAAGTATATCGATAGATGTTATTACGTTGATCTGGAGAGCAAAAAGAAAATGCATTATTTTATTGTAGTTTCGACGCAGCCGGAAGCCCAAAATGGCGTTTTTCGAACTTTCTTAGATTTCGAAAAAACTAAAGCGCTTCAGGACCTTTGAATAGTATTTTCGAAAATAACTCACTACGGACTGAGGTTATTTGGGCAAAATATGAAGAAATTGAAACTTTCACGACTTATGCCGGATTCTCGATAATTACAGACAGTGGCTCTTAATAATTGATCAAAAATAAATTTTAATTTATGTTGTCACTCAAATCAGATCAAAGCTGTTTTCTGATGTAAGTGTATGACTTTTTAGAATATTCGCAGCGTAGTCGCTTCAAACCGGAAGCAATTATTTTTGTCAATATGAAACTAAAATATCCAATCCCCTGGCGAATTCGGCCATATTTTGAGATAACTTTAGACCAACCTGACTGCGAAGAGCAGAAGAGGTTGCTTCTTATTAATAATTGATCAAAAATAAATTTTAATTTATGTTGTCTCTCAAATCACGGACAGAGCTGTTTTCTGATGTAAGTGAATAACTTTTTAGAATATTCGCAGCGTAGTCTCTTCAAACCGGAAGCACTTATTTTTGTCAATATTAAATTAAAATATCCAATCCCCTAGCAGATTCGGCAATATTTTAAGATAACTTTAGAACAACCTTACTGCGAAGAGCCTAAAGGGTTACTTCTTGCTATTAATAATTGATCAAAAATAGATTTTAATTTATTGTTGTCCCTCAAATTTCGGACAGATTGAATGGAACAACTTGCTGATATTAACCATTCTTACGATCTATCGGAAGATAAGCATCGAAACTGCAAGAATACAGAGTTTTTTTTTTTATGTCTTCAACCTTCATGGTAAGAGATCCTTTTTTTTCTTTAGAGGAAAGAAACAATTCGAATAAGGACGGCTGTCGTAAGTGAAGACTTTTCTATTCTTTTGAACTTTTTAGTTTATTTCCAAAGTCGGTAAACATATCAGAGATGTTTATTTTTGGCATGGCGCTCTTTTCGCTCCACCCAAAGCGCGATTAATTTGCCGTTTATCTACAACCATTTATTATTTAACTGCGACTTTCTTGAAACCGAAAAAGACAGCTGAGTAACGTGGAAAACTAAGACGACGGGAAAATCATTAAATGATAACGGGGCTATTTCTGCTTTTTCCCTTGCCGTAAAGTACCAAACGTGATGTTTATTCTTTCTAACATCTCTGTTTAAATAACGCACCCTTGGCAGCAAACTTTCATTCAAAACAGAAAATCGCGCGATTTGGTGAACAGCAAAAGCAATTCAGGTATTCGTCAAGGTTTTCGGCACTTTGTCGTGAAACAAACATTGAATACTCTCATGGGTGTTTTATCATGACATTTATTGGCAATTCGATGGAAATTTTTGACTGACAAGCGTTTAAGGTTTTTAAGACCGTGCCTAGCTGTCGGCTATATAGTCTCAGCGTAAAGGGCATCTTATATACAAGAGGAGCTGTTCTTTAGGCCCGTTTAAACGGTTTCAACATTCGGTTCAACATGCGTTCAACACTTTGTTGAACCAAATGTTAAGTGTGCTTGAACAGGTCGTCCATCATTGTTGAAGCTTCATTCAACATCCATACAACATTTTCTTTATTCTCAAAAATGTTGAATGGTGTTGAAGCCGTTTGAACACTCCTTTCAATATTTGTCCAACATTTGCCCAACATCCGATCAACTTTTGTTGAACGAATGTTGGTCGTTTAAACGGGCCTTTAGGCTTTCAATTTAAAGCATCAGGAATTTAAATTATGAACGTTGCATGTATTTCGAGTTAAAATTTCAAGTTGGGAATGAGTCTCCTTACTCTCACTGATCCCTGAAGGCGCTGGTTGGAAACAATACCACTGAGCGCTGAAGCGGGTTCACTATTAGGGACTTAAAGGAACCGCGACGGCGACGCCAACGAAAACGTCGCTTGAAAATACAAGTTTGCGTTACTTGTCCTACTTTGCGATTATTCTAACTCCAGTTCAACTTTTACTGAGAAAGGCGTTCAAGTTGAGACAGAATGAAAAATTTGTGATATTTACTGGCGATCAAATTCGCCGCAATCGGCTTATATAATCGCCAGGTGTGTCGCCGGCTTTATGGAAGTAGCGTAGCGCGAGGTTAAATTATAAATGGTTAAAGCAAATTTTTCTTTCTAACGGAGAGAAAATAGTAAAAAAAAAAAATGCTGGAGGAGGAAAGGGGAAGAAAAAAGGCAAAGGAAAAAGCAAGAGCAATTTTCAAAAGTGAAAATATTGTGCATATTAATCTCCCTGTTGCCAAGAAGTTAACACAATCCTTGTTTCCCTTCCAGCCGGAATGAAGTACGCCATTTTGCTTCTGCTGATATGCTGGTTTATCAACTCAGGGATGGCGGATCCCTGTAAGTCAGCGTCTAACTCAGTGCAAGGACAGGTGCTTAAAAACCACACCATCACGGCCGGCCCTGCAGAGTGCATAGAAGAGTGTATCATGCAGTGCATGGATCATACTGGTTGCCACAGCAGCAACTTTTATCGAAAGGACAGAGTGTGTGAGCTGAATGACAAGACGCATTCGTCTCACCCTGAAGATATGAGAGACGAGCATTTCACTAACTACATGGAAAATACTATCAGACCATTCACCTGCAGCAAAGACTCCGATTGTGGAAGTAGTTTGCTTTGCCTGCCATCGTTGAGGTGTGGAGGTAAGTGTGATCACTAAATACTAAATTCCTGGGGAGCTGAGCCCACAGTTTGCTTTATAGTCAGCGCCCTTACTACTACTTTACATGAATAAACGCGTACGAACGAGATGGCTCTGATTGTCAAGGTCTTCTCAGTTTTAATTCTTAATCGAAGCATGCATTGCTAGTAAAATTGTTCACTTGTTTAACTTGAACGATTTTCTACTGAGATCAATCTCGTTTTTGTACGTTACTTGTGAATCTGTAGAAGAAACTCCGAACGCGTGATGAGAATGTAGCGTCAGTTTTTGTTGCTTTTCGGATAGAATGCATCATCCGCGCACTTGGAATGGAAAACAACGACATACCAGACTCAGCCGTAACGGCTTCTTCGTCGGCGTCAGGTGTCCGGCATGGGTCTTGGCGAGGTCGTCTCAATAATGTACTAACTAGCAATAGTTGGGGTTGCTGGGCGGCGGGAACCAATAATCAAGGAGAATGGCTGCAAATTGATCTTGGGAAAGAGAAGTTGCTGACAAAACTCGCCACACAGGGGAGGCCTTCCCTTGACCAGTGGGTGCGGTCATACAAAATTCTGTTCTGTTCAGACGGAGCAAGCTGGAAGGAATATAAGGAAAATGGCGCAGTGAAGGTAAATGTAGCGCAAGTATAAAAAAGATTGTTCTATATGAAAAGGACCACAAACACATTTAAAGTAATTGAACGGATTAAATTTTACTGAAATCAAACAAAACCAAACTTTATCCAACTCTTTTGAAGGCTATGGTTGGCGTGTTATTGGTAACCACTGTAAACATGAAAATAAAAATTATTGAAAATCGTTTAAAACTATCAACTTGTTTAGTCCGAATTTTCAATGGAAAGTTATGCAACATCGTTATCAGCTGAGCAAAACCACTGTGTAGTAGTATTTGGTGGAGAGTTGTTAAATGTTTACTGACACTCAGTGGCTGATGACAATGACCTCACAACGATCCAACCAAAACAGTCGAGAAACGCGCGGGAAATCGTTTCAACACACGAGCCAGGTAGTATGGCTTTGGTGTTTTGCAAGTGTCTCAAGGTTTTTTAGGCAATAATAAGTACAGCGCAGTTCAGCAAACGAGACTCAAAGACTCAAAGTGAATAACAAAAGTAATCAATTAAACAAGATACTACAGATTTCTCAGAAGCCAATAGCAATGAAAGACTAGGTTGAAAAGGAGTTAAAGTACAATATTTGAACTCAGAACTTTAAGGTTAATAAAATCGAAAATCATACTGTTATTTCAAATCATATTTATGTATCTCTTTTTGTAGGGAGGGGACGTGGTCAGTAGTTAGGGTCGCCGGACTTGTAATCTGGAGCCCCCAGGCTGAAGTCCAACTCCAAAGCCACGCTTTGTATATAGCCAACTGATTTCCTTCTCACCCGTTGGGATTTTTAACAAATGTCATTTTCAGTTTACATATTTTGTTTCACGGGTTTATAGTGTCCCCATGCAATTAGCGCCACAGCGCCAAATACTCAGTCGACACTTAAGGTGGCTCTATATAATTTCTTCAGTTTTCGCTGGTAGTGATATATATATTTTTCTTGATGTTCTGATTCTTTCAGCCCTGTGAAAATATCAGGTTTCAAACATAGTTTCGAGTACCTAAGTCCTTATGCTTTGCTAAACACACCGTTACAACTGGTAAATCCCGTTTCCATGGCAACGAGCGGATGATACATCTGTAGATTCCTCCACTCCTAGAAAGTTTCAAAACGGGTTTGACCGAATTTCGTTCGGTAAAATTTCGCTATTTTTTTTTGTAAAAAAGAGAGAAACTCCAAAGTATCTCCTCATAAAGTCAAAACAAATTCTGTACATACGTTTGGCCAATTTCTGCAATTTTCGTTTTTACCATTTATTGCAGTTGTGCATATATGATTCTCCGGCCTTAAGATTTTTTGGAGTACAAATACAGGCTAAATTCTATCATTGAGCCAATTTTTAGAAAAATTCACCATGGAAAACACTTTAAAATAGGCTTTTTTTTCAGGCTAAAACTGGCCTTGTTTCGCGCGCCAGGATAATGAAAATTCATGTATCAGTTGGAAAACTGCACGCGCTCGCGCCATTTTAGTACCCAGTTGCCGCGCGCCAAAAAACTGTATAGAGTCACCTTAAATGAAAAAAATGTATTTATTTATGTTTAGTTTTACTTTTACTTAGGTCTTTTCCGGAAGTTCAGACCGTGGAACAATCGTTTCACACATCTTAACGTCAAGGTTTATGGCCAGATATGTGCGCTTTTACGTCGTATCATGGTACAACCACATATCCATGCGAGTTGAGCTGTACGGATGTTCTCCAGGACCATAACTTAATGAAACAAACTGTCTTCGATCTCATGTAACGAAAATGAGGATTTGTTACTAAAATTGTGCATGCACATGACAGTAATTACATTAATATTAAGTTTGATCAGTAGAAAGAAATTATACAGCTAGGCAATATGTAGATCATCACAAGTTTTACTGATGTAGAAGGTAAATGACCACATGCAAAGGGAACACCAGGTGTGTACGTAGATAAAAAGAAGAACAACTACCAGAAAACCCTCTTTCATTCCTTCGAAGACCTTCTTGCAAAAGAACGAAAGTGTTAACACATATAGAGGGAATGACCTCAGATTCATTTATTTTAACTGAAACATGTTGCGGTGAGTAATGAGACTGAATTAAGGTTCTACAATATTCCTGTGCGGAACGCGACCGAAGCCTTCTGCAGGTTAACGTTTTAATTTCTACCTTATAAGTAAGTTGCGCTGTTGAAGCACAGCTGAAAATAGCATGTTGCTGATTGGTCATTTGTAACAACCCCGTTTTCAGGGTCTCCTCTTCTCGCTCCCTGGGAAGTGAAGTTAGGTGACGGAGAATCCTGGACAAGAAGCCTAAGGCTTATGAGGTCCAGGATTCCTCCAGCTTACAACATAGCCATACAGTGTAGTGCAGTGGAAACGGACAAAGCTTACAGAAAAAGCTGAATACAACCGAATGTACTACATAATGATTATGGCACATTAGTCAGAAAATATTATAAATTAAAAAAGGTACAAGCGTAAATTAATACGAAACTACTGGCGAATGACGTGTGGTGGTTATAAATGTGATTTTCAAGTCCCCTTCTGTATAATTACAACAGAATTCAGTTCTTCGATCATTTTTAGACTATTGTACAAAAATACTGGAAGTTGAGTAAGGAAAAACTAAGTCACAGAGAAATCTAATTCAGTTGTTAGTGTTATTTCAGTTACCGTTATCTTTCGTAGATCTCGTTCATGCTCATAACAGAGATACGTGGTTACAACTAAAGCAAATTCACAATTCTGTGAGTTCTAAGGGCTGGCTTACACGCGCGATAAGCATAAACACAAGGTGATATAAACAGGCGCGGTGAATTAAACGTTTGGCGCCAAAAATTTAAAATTCAAGATGGCGGACGCCAAGGAGGTATTCAGCGACGAGACCAAGATGTTTTTACTTCTTCTTCTCTTGTGCTTAAGCTTGTGTTATCCCGGTTTACACGGGCGACCTTACGACATAGTAGCAAGTACAAGAGAAAGGAAAGATTTACTTTTTTTGGCGCTTGCGTTTATGCTTTCGCTTATGCTTGCGTCGTCCCTGTTTACATGTTGGTTTCTTGGGCTTATGCTTGGGCTTATGGTTATGCTTAGGTCGTACATGTAAACCAGTCTTAATTCTCGAGGCCGTCAAATGTCCCTGGGTAAACTAATCCCCGACCTCCACTTATGGTGGTAAGCAGTGAATGCTGCTGTCTTTGAATTAAACGATAAAATTAGCCGTTGCCTCATGGTACTATACTAACTATCTACCTAGTCTAGGTCTAGCTTAAGCGTAATACAGGCCTCGACGGTTGCTAAATTTGGAGATAGAGTGGCCAAACAAATAGATTTATTCTTTGTATAGACACGAAAAATATATAAACTGACTTCATTTTTACGGGAGAGAGCGCTTGATAGCCTACCATACCCCGCAACACGAGCGGCAGTTAAAATTGGTTTTCGTACGTCATCAAATACCTCTACCAAAAACTAACACTTCATTGTCGACTAAATGAAGGTAATACCAATTTCGCACCATGCTAAACATTTTCTTGCCCCTCCAACGTAGACTTCTAATTAGTCGATTTGAATTTGAGACGCACAGACCGTATGGTAGGAGTCTAGTGACTGGAAAACGTGTTACTCTCAGATTCTGGATGGAATTGGAATTTGGAAATCTTGATGATTGACTGACTGACTGACTGGCTCACTGGCTAACTGACTGACTTACTGACTGACTAACTACTGTCTGGCTGGGTGTCTTACTGACAGATAAGCGGACCTGTTGGATGACTGACTGACTGACTGACTTACTGATCATGACTGGCTGACTGGCTGGCTGGCCGGCCGACTGACTGGACCGATTGTCTGACTGACTGATTGACTGACTGATTGACTGACTGACTGACTGACTGACTGACTGACTGACTGACTGACCGACTGACTAGCTGGCTGACTGACTGACAGGCTGGCTGGATGGCCGGCTGACTGACTGACTGACTAATTGACTGACTGACTGGACTGATTGTCTCACTGACTGACTGACTGACTGGCTGAAAGGTCTGAGAAGAAAAGCAATAATTTATTTGATCTTCAATGGAGTGAGGTGATTTCCACTAACTCTACACGTGACACATCGGTACCCTTCTTTGGCTACCGGGACTAACGTCACTCGGTTCCATTGCCCTTGTGATATGTCAAAGGATTCTATGGAATCCAGCACTCTCTCTCCTTTGTAATCTCGGCCACCAATTACGTAGATTTTCTTGTTAAGAAAAACGGCCTGGGCATCCTGGCGGAACTCATTCATGTCTAAAATGAAAGAAATGATAAAAAGGTTTGGTTGGACGAAATGAGTACATAATGCTGGGAGTGCAGGGGAGGATGGAGGACCTCATGATAATGATGATGATGATGGTGATAATGATGATGATGATGATGATGGCGATGATGATGGCGATGACTTTATTTAAGAGTTTATGATTTATCCTTAGTAGACTAATTGAGAATACTAACAATAAAATAAAATATGGGAAAATAAATCACAATAAAACTTATCAAAATGGCATTTAAAATGTAATATATCTGTTTATAAGATATTTGAGATAGTACGCGCGCTCTCATTGGTCGATAAGTGTGTTTAGATGAGAGTATGTAAACACGGTTGTGACGTCACGCTTTCTGTGTCTCCCAGCACAATTTGAAAACATTTCAAACCTTTGGCAAGACTCGCAAAGTAATTTCAAGTACAACTGTTAAAGAAATGGTGAAAAATTTCCCAAAATTTTGATCGGGGTTTGCCTATCTCCTCCCCCCTGAACCCGAGCGAAAAAAAGCAAATGCAAGAAGAACCACAGCGCTTTGCCTGCCTCGCTAGACGACCTCGTCGAGGGAGCTCAAATTAAGACGACAAAATATGCAACAAATACGCAGTAAACTTTTTTCAAGGTAATTTTTGCATCTGAGAACCACAATAAAATTCTCTAAAAGACATTCTTTATTCAAAAAATGTACACGAAAACGAACACAAAACTATATGCTACAGACTATAAATGTTTCAAATCAAACTTTGTACGGCCGGTTGCCGTGTTTTGGCTGTCAAATTTGTATAAAATGTATTTTCTCTGAGATTTTCTTAGCGTAATAATCTACTGCTACGATTACTATTACCAGCAACAACTTCACAGTCTAGATCCGCTGCTTGTGCTATGATTCCCAAACAGCAAAACTTCACAAGGCACGATGAGCGACTCGACTTCTCGGCCATCTCAGGCTTCCACATCGGGCAAGTTCACGTAACTTTCAAGAGCGACCATGCACAATGACATTCATTTTCAGCTTAAATAAACTCCTCATCTTGAAGTTCGTTCCTTTCAGAATCGTATATTTTGAACATTTCTTCTAGTTTTCACCGAATGTTCGGTATTTTTCTGTAAGATTCACGAGAATTCAAAGCTGAAATCGCCGTCAACACGGGGCTCGCTGACGTTTGCCGCAAATTTCAACTTGATTTTGACTTTTATAACACAAATTTTGATTGGTTCATGTGTTGTCAGATGCGCGTTTTCATTGGCTAGTAGCAAAAATGATTGTCCAGAGCGTGTACTGAGAACATCTATTTCAATCAAGAAATAAATAAACAAAATTTCCCTTCATCTGTCGAATTATTTTTGTAGAAATGTTTTATAAAAGCAATAGAGGACTTTTTTCCGTGTTTACATAGCCTCATCTAAACACTCGGGGAGTTGGGAGAATTCTCGAAAGTTATGCAAATCCTCGACTGCGTCTCGGGTCAGTCAGCCAATCCTGTAAGCCATTCTAAGAGCTGTGTGGTGGCGAATGAGTTCAGGTAATGATTCATGTTAAATTTTAGTCTGTGTTGCATTTAATCGACTGGCCAGTGAAACAACAAATTCCTTCTGATTGGCAAGAATAATACATTATCTCTATCAATTTTACCTTTAGCCAAGTTCCACTGGTACCTTTCTACGTCATAAATCTCACATTGCCGAAGCGTTTTTTGGTCATTATTTCCGCCCATTACATAATTTTTTCCCTCCCGCTCCACCGCGCAAGCGCCAACTTTTCCACAACCGCTGAATCGTATTGCTCCATGCTGATCTCGGGCTCAATTCCTCAGCCTTCTCCGCCGATTGCGTAAATGTATTTCCTTGGCAACCATGGTGTGACGAGTTCGCGATACAGTGGGAGGCGAGAGAAACTTCCATTTGCCGTTGATTAGGCTGTACACTTCAAATGAGTTGCTATGGGAATCATTTAGCGTACCACCTATATGAAAAGAAGAGGATAGGAAACCATCTCCATGTTGAGAAAAAAAATGCACTCTGTGTCACACACGCCAATTTAACTGCTGGATGACTTCACGGTGCGCGGAAAATTTCTTCCGCAATGCAAACAACCTAAGGCACGATTAAGCTAACCCAAGATTAACACTGAAGTCATACTTCAATTCCCAAGTAGTATAACGCCTGGGTTTGATGGGTGTTCGAAAAATTTGAACGATCCACAATATTTTCGGTTTGACTGCCTAAAACAGGATGAAATTTTCCCTGACCATAAAACTTCCAGAAGACTAAACTGATCCAATTAATTCTATGTATATATTTGTATTTTTTGAAAGAATTGATGAAACAAATACAGTCTTAACACAAACAATTCTTTAGAAAAACTTTTTAAAAACACAAAACACCTGCCGCCACGTCCTCAAAAAATCGAGATTGCCTTTGTCTGGGAATAAGTCTTGAGCTGTTTTCTGACATTGAACTGTCAAAGGGTTGAAAATACATCAATTGCAGTGACTTTACATAGATAAACCTTCTCCTTATTAGTATGCGGTGTATTATCAGCTGATAAAACACTCGTCATTAGTATGCGGTGTTTTTCTCGCTGTTGTAATGTTATTGACTAGGGACCCCATGAGATTCTGGGTCCATGGCTATTTTCTCGGTTTACCCCGCAGACTGTTTTGGTGGCCATGTTTGAGTTCAGTGCGAGAGCACGTGTTGGACAGTTTTCACTTCGTTTCTTTCTTAAGAATATTTAAAGTTAAGGTTTAGAAACGTGTTACAGACAGATCTACAACATAGTGGCAGACGTGGGCGATTTTTGATAAGTGAACGAATTGCAAGAAGGTATGGAAAAGGTGACAAGTCGTGCCCTAATAGCCGAAAGAGATTCGCGCGCTCCTGGTCCACTAGTGCTGGATGCACACGCATCGGAAAACTGGAGGAAGTTTCTAATGCAGTTTGAAATTTACCTTGTGGCGAAAACGAAAGATGAGAAACCAGTTAAACAAAGGTAAACATGTTACTTCATCGTGCTGGGCCAGAAGCTATCGAGGAATATAGTCATTTTGTTTCCAACGCGGGAGAGAGAGCAATGAGTGTTATGACGATGTCTTTAAGACGTTTAAGGAACTATGTGAAGGGGCTAGGTATGTTATCTATGAGCGACTAGTGTTTAATCAGCGAAACCAGAAAGAGGGAGAGCGAATCGATAATTTTGTGAGTGAACTAAAGAGACTGTCCCTGACATGTGAATTTGGAGATCTAGAAGACTCATTAATCAGGGATCGTATTGTTGGTGGAGTGTTATCGGATGAATTACGAGGAGAATTGCTTAAAAAAGCCAGATCTCTCTCTACAGAGTGCTCATGATTATTGTAGAACTTTTGAGCCAGCTGAACAGCAAAAGTTCAAGTGTAATGTGCCCACAAGTGCAGGTACCGAACTCTTATCGGGAATTCGGTTTGTGAAGAAGTCAAACGTACAGGGCAACTGCTCGGTGGTGTACATTCTGCGGTTACAAGTAACCTTTTAATCAGCCAAATAAATGTCCTGCATTTGGAAAAAAATGCATGAAGTGTAAGAAAGAAGGACACTTTGTACAGGTGTGCAAAGAGATTACTAAGAAAGGTTAACAAGTTGACACGGAGGAAGAAATTTCTTTTGATAAAGACTGTCCGGGCAATAGTGAGGATGTGCACACATATTTTGGATCTGTTGAACTTGGAACTATTTCTGATAAAAGAAAGACAAAAAAAGCTTGATTACTCTCAAGATTTCAGGAAGAGACGTTCGAAACAAGGCAGACACAGGTGCAGAAGCCACAGTTATTCCCTACAACCTTTAAACGCAAATCACTAAGAAACCTCTACAAAAGATTCACCAACCTCTTAAAGGCTGGCTTGCAACGAAACCCATAGACCCACGGGCTCTGTATCTCTTCCAACTCAGTACAAGAACCGAAAACTGGATGTATTGTACCTTGTTGTGGAAGGCGATTTCACACCACTGTTAGGTTGTGATGCTTGCCTGGATCTGGAAGTGATTAAGTTTATAAATCTTCAATTAATAGATACACCTAAGCCACATATCATGAATTCAGAAACATCAAGACAAGATGACGACCAGAGTATTTTCGAGACTGATCCTGTGCTACGTGAATATCAAGACTGTTTCAGTGACAAGCCTTGTAAACTGTCAACCAAAGTCCATTTGTAGATTGATCCTTCAGCACCTCCAGTAGTCCACCCGCCAATGAAAATACCGATTGCTATGCTAGGGCCAGCACAAGAAAAATCAAAGAGATGGAAGAAGATGGTATTATTGTCAAAGTGGAGGAACATACACCTTGGGTGTCAGCTATGCTAGTAGTTGACAAAAGGAAAGCCAAAGTTAGAGACATGAACATTCCACCATCTAAGGACGATGTTCGAGTTTGAATTGACCCAAGGGACCTCAATAAGACTCTCAAACAGCCTTATTATCAATGGTTACTGTAGAGGAGGTAGCAAATCACCTGTCAGGTGTAAAGAGCTTCACATCCTTTGATGCCTACAGTGGGTACTGGCAACTCCAAGTGGATGACGAAAGTTTTAAGCTCTTAACGTCCAATACCCTTTCGGGGCGTTACCGATTCACAAGACTCCCTTTCGGCATTTCACCAGACTTTTTTAAGGGGTTCCTGTTCAAAAAATAGTAGATGATTTCCTAATACATAGTGAACATCAGAGGCATGGATCAGAAGTTGAGAGCAATGCTTGACAAGAACAGAGAAGTAGGATTGAAGTTCCACTCCCCAGAAAGTGAAACTCATAGTTCCAGAAGAAAGCTATGTTGTACAGAAGGGTTGAAACCGGATCCTGAGAAAATCAGAGCCATTAATCAAATGCCCCCACCTACAGACAAAGAAGGTTTTCTCCGGATTCTAGGAACAATCAATTACTTAGACAAGTTCATTGGGCACAAAGCTGATCTTCAAGGACCCATCTCACAACTTACTCAGAAAGATTTAGCATTCGTTTGGGAGAAACCACACTAGGAAGCTTTTGACAAAGTGAAATCTGTCATAACTACTGCACCTGTATTGGCCTATTTTGACAACAGCAAGGAAACAGTGCTACATGCAGATGCAAGTAGTACTGGACCTGGTGCAGTGGTCAGGCAAGATGGTAAACCAGTTGCATTTAGCTCCAAGACACTAACTACAAGTGAGAGAAGGTATGCCAACATAGAGAGAGAGAATTGTTAGCTATTGTTTGGGGAGCAGAAAAATTTAACACATACATGTATGGGCGCAGAATTATTGTTGAAACAGATCATAAACCATAAGAGGCCATACTCAAGAAACCGTTGAATGCTGCTCCTCCCAGGCTACAAAGGATGCTGCTAACACTCACCAAGTATGACCTGGTTGTTCGTTAAGTTCCTTGGAAGAAACAAGTCATCTCAGACTTCCTCAGCAGAGCAACTCTAACTGAAACCGAACCAGTTAGTGAACCTGAAGATGTCATCAGAGTGAATCTTATTGAAGGACTTGGATTTGAAAGAAGTACACTAAATAAATTTAAGGACAATTCAAGCACTGATGAGACTTCAAGAGTGGTGATCGAGTATGTCATGAAAGGCTGGCCTTCAGAAAAAGAGCACGTTGATGAGCTTGCCAGGGTGCACTGGAGCTTCAGAGAAGAGCTAAGCGTAGAAGATGGGCTGCTCTTCAAATCTGAACGACTAGTTGTTTTAAGACCATTGAGAACCGAAGTGTTGGATGAAATTCATAGAGCACACTCAGGACAAAACAAAAGTATTTGTTTTGCAACAAACTATGTTTTTTGGCCGTCAATGACAGCTCAAATCAAAGACAAAGTCAGCTGCTGCCCTATTTGCAACGCATTTGGCAACCAACAGCAGAGAGAGTCGCTTCATCCACATTATATACCAGGATTACCATGACAAATAGTCGGGACTGACCTATTTGAATATGCAGGCCACACTTACCTATTGGTCACTGATTTCTATTCAAAGTACTTTGAAATAGAGCTACTTCACCAGAAAACTGCCACCTGTGTTATCAACAACCTGAAGAGGATATTTGCAAGGTTTGGAATCCCAGACGAGGTTGTTAGTGATAATGGTGATCAGTACAGCAATATCAGAAATTTATTTGACAGTACACATGAGTTCAAAGAATTTTTCCCAAGAATGGGGATTCCACCATACTACAAGCTCACCAGAGTTTCCTTAATCGAACGGTGCAGCTGAGAGGGCATTAATTACAGACTGCGAAACGTATCCTAAAGAAGGTTGCAGCAGACCACAAAGACCCATTTGAAGGACTGCTCAAGTATCGCAATACAACTTTTCAAGATATAGGTGTGTCACCTGTACAATTGCTGATGAGTCGTTGAACACGCACAATGATCTCGAATCATAAACGGCTCTTACTACCACAAGCTTTTGGCCCTGACCAAGTGTTTTAAACACTCAAACTTCGCCAGAACATTTCCAAGAGGAACTATGACAAACAAAGCAAAGATTTGCCTCCGCTTGTGGTAGGAGACAAGGTGCGAATTCGTCCAAACATAGAGCAAGAATGGTGCAAAGCAGAAGTTTTGCCAAGGTCATACCTCTTGGAAGATGACCAAGGGCATATTTACGGAAAACATAGGACACAGATCATCTCAGTTCCAAATGATCAACTCATGCACCCACCGCTGCGTGATCCTGTAGTTCCAACATTTCACGACTCACCCAGGAGTCCACGTTTGCCTGAAACTGACCAACCGGCATCCACAGAAGCAGAAGTACCAACCAAATTCACAGCAGATGCTCGTAGGACACCCATTACTACAAGATCTGGACGGAAAGTTAAAGAGCCAGAAAGACTCATTGATTCCTGAGGGGAGATGTTGTAATGTTATTGACTAGGTACCCCACGGGATTCTGGGTCCCTGACTGTTTTCTCGGGCCACCGCGCAGGCTGTTTTGGTGGCCATGTTTGAGTTTAGTGCGAGAGCACGTGTTGGACAGTTTTCACTTCGTTTCTTTCTTGAGAATATTCAACGTTGAGGTTTAGATTAGTGTTTTAAGCCCGATAAAAACAATCCTGCTCGTTATTAAACATTACATGTTTGTATTTTTGTTGAAAGAATTGACCAAAGAAATGACATGCAATGTTTAGGAACAAACTTTTTGAAAACACAAAACACCTGCCGCCAAGTTCACAAAAATTAAAAGGGTGTGAATTGATATTGCCTTTGTCTGAGAATAAGGCTACAGATGTTTTCTGATGTGAGCGAATGATTTTATTGAATATTGGCAGTGTAGTCGCTTCAAAAGAAACACAATTATTTTTGTCAGTGTGAAATATGAAATCCGCCGCAGATTCGGCCATAATTTGAGGTAACTTTAGAACAACCTGATTAAAAACAGCAGAAAAGATTGCTTCTTATTAATAATTGATCAAAAATAAATTTTAATTTTATGTTGTCACTCAAATCACGGAAAGATCTGTTTTCTGATGTAAGCGAATGACTTTGTAGAATATTGTAGTCACTTCAAAAGAAACAATTATTTTTGTCAATATGAAATTAAAATATCTATTCCCCTGTAGATTCGGCCATAGTTTGAGACAACTTTAGACAAACCTGACTGCGAAGGGCAGAAAAAGTTGCTTCTTATTAATAATTGATCAAAAATAAATTTTAATTTTATGTTGTCACTCAAATCTCGGATATAACTGTTTTCTGATGTAAGCGAATGACTTTGCAGAATATTGTAGTCGTTTCAAAAGAAACAATTATTTTTGTCAGTATGAAATTAAAATATCAATTCCCCTGGCAGATTCGGCCATATTTTAAGATAACTTTAGAACAACCTGACAGCAAAGAGCTAAAAGGGTTTCTTCTTCCTATTCATACTTATCAAAAATAGATTTTAATTTTATGTTGTCATTCAAATTTCGGACAGGTTAAATGAAACAACTCGCTGATATTAACCATTCTTACGATCTATCGGAAGATAAGCATCGAAACTGCAAGATAACAAAGTTTTTATGACTTCAACCTTCACGGTAAGAGCTCATTTTCTCTTTAGAGGAAAGAAACAAATCGAATAAGCACGGCTGTCGGAAGTAAAGGCTTTTCTATTCTTTTAACTTTCTAGTTTATTTCCAAAGTCGGTAAACCTATTAGAGAGATTTATATTTGGCATGCCGCTCTTGTCGCTCCACCCAAAGCGCGATAAATTTGCCGTTTATCTACAACAATTTATTACTTAAATGAGACTTTCTTGAAACCGAAGAAGACAGCTGAAAAACATGGAAAACTAACACAATGATAATGTGATTATTTTTGCTTTTTTCCTTGCCGTAAAGTACTAATCGTAATGTTTATTCTTTCTAACATCTCTGTCTAAATAACGCACTCTTGGAAGCAAACTTTCATTCAAAACAGAAAATCGCGCGATTTGGTGAACAGCAAGAACGAGCAATTAAGGTATTTAAGGTTTTCGACACTTTGTCGTGAAACAAACATCGAATACTCTCAAGAGTGTTTTTTCATGACTTTTAGTGGCAATTCGATGAAAATTTCTGACTGCATGCCGGGCGTTTAAGGTTTCTGAGACCGTACCCGACTGTCGCCATATAGTCACAGCGCAAAGGGCATCTAATATACAAGAGGAGCTGTTTAAGGCCCGTTTAAACGGTTTCAACATTCGGTTCAACATGCGTTCAACACTTTTTTGAAGCAAATGTTAAGTGCGCTTGAACAGGTCGTCCATCATTGTTGAAAGCCTCTTGAATCAATTTTAAGTCGGTTTACAGGAAACTTTCATTCAACATCCATACAACATTTTCTTTATTCTCAAAATTGTTGAATGGTGTTGGAGCCGTTTGAACACCTCGTTCAACATTTCTCCAACCAGTTTGCCCAACAACTTTTGTTGAACGAATGTTGGTCAAATGTTAATACCGTTCAAACGGGCCTTTAGGCTTTCAATGTAAAGCGACAGGAATTTAAATTATGAACGTTGCATGCATTTCGAGTTAAAAATTCAAGTTGGGAATCAGTCACCTTGCTCCCAATGAGCCCCTGAAGGCGCCGGTTGGAAACAATACCACTGAGCGGTGAAGCAGGTTCCCTATTAGGGACTTTAAGACACCACGACGGCAACGTCAACGAAAACGTCGCTTGGAAATACAAGTTCGCGTTAATTGTTCTACTTTGTGATTATTCTAACTCCCGTTCAACTTTTACAATTTGGACGAACTATCCAGAAACAGAACAGGTAAGAAAGGTGTTCAAGTTGAGAAAGAGAATGAAAAATTTGTGATTTTTGCTGGCGATCAAATTCGCCGCGATTGGCGTATAAGATCGCCAGGTGTGTCGACGGCTGTATGGAGGTAGCATAGTGCGAGGTTAAATTGTAAATGGCTAAATCAAATTTTTCTTTCTACGGGTGAGAAAAAAGTAAAGAATAATGCTGGAGGAAGAAAAGGGGAAGAAAAAAGCCAAAGGAAAAAACAAGAACAAGAACGGAGGCACGTTGTAGGTGATGACAATTTTTAAGCGCGTGTATATTTTCCTTCTTCCAGTCAGAGCATTTGAACATTTTTATTTTCCTTTTCCTTTTTTTTCAAAAATGAAAATGTTGTGCATATTAATCTCGCTGTTGCCAAGAAGTTAACACATTTCTTGTTTCCCTTCCAGCCGGAATGAAGTACGCCACTGTGCTTTTGCTGATATGCTGGTTTATCAGCTCAGGGATGGCAGATCTCTGTAAGACAGCATCTTACTCAGTGCAAGGACAGGTACTTAAGAACCACACCATCACGACCGGTCCCGCAGAGCGCATAGAAGAGTGTATCATGCAGTGCATGGATCATACTGGTTGCCACAGCAGCAACTTTTATCGAAAGGACAGAGTGTGTGAGCTGAATGACAAGACGCATAAGTCTCACCCTGAAGATATGAAAGAAGAGCATTTGACAAACTACATGGAGAATACTTTCAGACCATTCACCTGCAGTAAAGACTCCGACTGTGGAAGTAGTTTGCTTTGCCTGTCATCGTTGAGGTGTGGAGGTAAGTATGATCACTAAATACTCGAGCTCGTATTCCTGAGGAGCTGAGCCCACAGATTGATTTAATCAGCGCCCTCAGTACTACTTTACATGAATAAACGCGTATGTTCTGAGAACAAGAGGGGTATGATTGCCAGGGTCTTCTCATTTTTACACTTAAAGTGCCTATGAAGTAAAAAATTTTTTGTCACGGTTTGTTAGTTCATGAATTTCTCGGTCTGAATATGTTGGTTTTAATGAACAAAACCTTCTCAATCCGCAATTACGAGCCCTGAAAGGTTCGAATTTAGCGCCGCAAAGTGTCTCCATGTTGCGCGCGACCAAAACGATCGTATTGCAAGGTTGTGACGTAGAAAATACTTTGAAACACACAAATGTCATGCCGGCCAAGGGAGTTTCTGCGATCTCAGCGACTTATTATGCGGCTGATAACTCCAATATGACAAACTGCGCGAAAAAAACTGGCATGCCGGGAATAAGCATACACTACTTCCCGAGAGACGAAACTTTACGGCAGAAGTAAATTCGGTTTGCCCGAATTCAGAGGAAAGATTCAAGCCAAAGCTCTCGAAAGCGAAAGGCAACGATGATCAGCTGTGTGTGGATATATCGAGTTTGGAGAGACAATTTCCAGCAAATTACGTAATTCTTCGCCTTTTCATTTCGGCAAAATATATCCTAGCACTAGACAATCATTCATCGAAACGTCGGCTTCGAATCGAGCGCGCAGAACAGTAGCGGTAAGGCCATCTTGATCTTCGTCCTCGTCTTATTCTTGAGCTGTTCGACGCCAGTATGATCTGCATCGGGTCGAACGATTGCAGCAACTTCCATTTTGTCTGAATCGCTTGACTCTTTCAGATATCTGTTGGAAAAGTTTCGGTAAAGTACATTACTTCGTCATTGTCCGACATTTTTGGGGGCAGAAACTTTGAACACGAAATTTTTGCGATAAAAATATTGGGTGATTCCTTGTAACAACACGGCGAGATGTGTTGTAAACAAATCTCTGAGGCATTTCCTACGTCATCAAACGCTAAACTAGTTCCCAGTCCCCGGGACATTTTTTTTGTCATTTTGGGCTACTTTGTACGACCAAACAAGCATCTTATTGTTTTTTCTAGCGCATTTTTTTTTTATAATTTCGTAATTAAGACATGGTAAACTTTAAAAAAACAATTTTTTTTACTTCATAGGCACTTTAAACAACTGCAGTTTGTTTTTTAAATATGTCTTTGAAACATGCATTGCTAGTAAAACTGTTCGCTTGTTTAACTGAAACGGATTTTATCTGAGATCAATCTCGTTTTTGTATGTTGCTTGTGAATCTGTAGAAAAAACTCCGAGCGCGTGATATGAGAATGTAGTGCTGTTTATTTCTCGGAATTTTGCATTAGAAGCAGCTTCAGTATTTGTTATTTTCCGATAGAATGCGTCATCCGCGCACTTGGAATGGAAAACAACGACATACCAAACTCAGCCGTAACGGCTTCTTCGTCTTATTCAAATAGCCAGCATGAGCCGTGGCGAGGTCGTCTCAATAATGTACCTAATAGCGGTGGTTGGGGTTGCTGGGCGGCGGGAGCCTCGAATCAAGGAGAATGGCTGCAAATTGATCTTGAGAAGGAGAAGTTGCTGACAAAACTCGCCACACAGGGGAGGCCTTCCTATGACCAGTGGGTGCGGTCATACAAAATACTGTTCAGTTCAGACGGAACAAGCTGGAAGGAATACAAGGAAAATGGTGCTGTGAAGGTAATTGTAGGGCAAGGATAAAAACGTTTGTACTATATGAACAGGACCACAAATAAATGTAAAGTAATTTAAACGGAATAAATTTCACTGAAGTCAATCAAAACCAAACTTTATCTAACTCTTTTGAAGGCGATGGTTCGCTTGTTATTGGCAACCACTCAGTGTAAACGTGAAAATCAAAATTATTAGAAAATCGTTTAAAACTATCAACTTGTTTAGTCCGAATTTCCTATGGAAAGATTTTGCAACATCGTTATCGGCTGAGCAAAAACACTGTGTAGTTGTTTTTGGTGGCGAGTTGTTAAAACTTTCATCGACACTCACTGGTTGATGAAAATGGCCTCACAACGAGCTAACAAAAACAGCCGAGAAAAGCACGGGAAATCGTTTCATCACTCAGGACAGGTAGTATGGCTTTGATGTTTTGCAAGTATCTCAAGGTTTTTTAGGCAATAATAAGAGAGCACAGTACAGCAAACAGACTCAAAGGCAAAAGTGAACAACACAAGTAATCGATTAAACAAGATAATACAGAATTCTCAGAAGCCAATAGCAATGAAAGACTAGCCAGGTTGAAGAGGGAGTTAAAGTACAATATTTGAACTCAGAACTTTAAGGTTAATACTGTTCTTTTAAATAAAATTTATGTATCTCTTTTTGTAGGGAGGCGACGTGGAAGTGGTTAGGGGCGCCGGATGTGTAATCTGGAGCCCCCAGGTTCAAGTTCCTCTCCAAGGCCACGCTTTTATATATAGCCAACCGATTTGCCTCTTACGCGGTGGGATATTTATTTCACCGGGTTATAATGTCCCCAATTAGCGCCACGGCGCCAAATTCTCAGTCCTCACTTAAATAAAGTCATTTATTTTTTATTTATTTTTATTTTTACTTAGGTTTTTTCCGGAAATTCAGACCGTGGAACAATCGTTTCACACATCTTAACGCAGAAGTTTATGGCCAGATATGTGCGCTTTTACGCTGTATCATGGTACCACCACATATCCATGCGAGTTGAGCTGTACGGATGTTCTCTAGGACCATAACTTAATGAAACAAACTGTCTTCAATCTCATGTAATAAAAATGAGGATTTGTAACTAATATTGTACATGCACATTACAATAATTACATCAATATTAAGTGAGATCAGTAAAAAGAAAGTATACAACTAGGCAATATGTAGAACATCACAAGTTTTACTGATGTAGAAGGCAAATAACCACAGGCAAAGGCAAACACGACGTGCCTACGTACGTAAAACGAAGAACAACTACTACCGGAAAACCCTCTTTCAAGCCTTCGAAGACCTTCTTGCAAAACTACGTGAGTCTTCACACACAAAGAGAGAATGACTTCATGATTCATTTATTTTAACTGAAACATGTTGCGGTGAGTAATGAGACGTAAGGTTCTACAATATTCCTGTGCACAACAAGACCGAAGCCCTCTGCACATTAACGTTTTAATTTCTACCTTATAAGCAAGTTGCCCTGTTGAAGCACAGCCGAAGCTAGCCTGTTGCTGATTGGTCATTTCCAGCAACCTCGTTTCCAGGGTCTCTTCTCTTCTCGCTCCCTGGGAAGTGACGAGGAAAGACCCTGGGACCGAGGTTGCATCTCTGGTAACGCTCCTCCCATATTATGAAAATAGGAAGAAAGAAAATTTATTTGTTATGTCACACATTACAGACATCATTTAAAACTGGATTATTTTATAGTGCAATTCCAGGGATTTAATTGACTTAGCGGCCATCATGGTATTTGAGCCATAAAACCATTCCCGAGAAATAGCGAGCATTAAATTATCTTCTGGTTGTTCTTGCAAAACGAAATCAGAAAGATCTTTGAAAATTTCGCGATTTTTTTTAATAAAAAAATTATTCCGCTTAAAGCTTGTTGGATATGAGATGATAGATAGCCAGCTCGTCGCTACGCACCTCGTTGGCTATCTATCATCTTATATCCAACGCGCGCTCGTGGATTAATTGTTATAGTTATACACATTGGTACGTATACAAATAAGCTAGGTGACGGAGAATAAGGGACAAGAAACCGAGGGCTTGTGAGGTCTAGGCTTCCCCTAGCTTACAACATAGCCATACAGTGCAGTGGAAACAGGCAAAGTTTACAGAAAAAGCTGAATACAACCAAATGTATTACATGATAATCACGACACATTGGTCACAAAATTGTTATAAATTAAAAAGGGTACAGGCGCAAAATAATAAGAAAATGCAAAATGCACTGGCGAATGACCTGTGGTGGGGTTAAATGTGAATTTTAAGACCCCTTCTGTATAATTACAACAGAACTCAAATTTCGTGATCATTTTTAGACTATGGTACAAAATAATGGAAGATGATTCAGGCAAAACTAAGACACAGAGAAATCTAATACAGTTCTTAGTGTAATTTCAGATACCGTTAGTTTTTGTAGATCTCATTTATGCTCATCACAGAGGTGTGTGATTACAACTAAAGCAATGTCACAATTCTGTGAGTTCTAAAGGCTGGCTTACAGGTGAGATAAGCATAAGCACTAGGTGACATACGCAGGTGTAGTGAATTAAATTTTGGCCCTATACTTTAAAATCCAAAATGGCGGATGCCGAGGAGGTATTCAGCAACGAGGCCGAGATGTTTTTGCTTGTTCTTCTCTTGTGCTTACGCTTGTGTTATCCCGGTTTACACGGGCGGCATTACGACACAAACATAAGCGCAAGCACAAGACAAATGAACGATTTACTTTTCCGGTGCTTGCGTTTATGCTTGCGTCGCCCCTGTTTAGACGTTGGTTTCTGGGGCTTATGCTTGGGCTTATGGTTATGCTTAGGTCATACGTGTAAACCAGCGTTAATTCTCGAGGCCGTCAAATGTCCCTGAGTAAACTAATCCCCGACCTCCACTTATGACCTTATGGTACTATACTAACTATCTACCTAATCTGGGTCTAATTAAAGTGTAATACAGGCATGAACGGTTGATAAATTTGGAGCTAGAGTGGCCAAACAAATATATTTGTTCTGCGCGTAGACACGGAAAATATATAACCTGAGAACGCTTGATAGCCTTCCATACTCCGCAACACGAGCGGTAGTCAAAATTGGTTTTCGTACGTCATACCAAAAACTAACACTTCATTGCCGACTAAATAAAAGCAATATCAATTTCGCACCATGCTAAACATTTTCTTGCCCCTTCAACGTAGACTTCTAATTGGTAGATTTAAATTTGAGACGCACAGACGGTATGGTAGAAGTCTAGTGACTGGGAAATCTCTAAATCTCGGATTCTGGATGGAATTGGAATTTGGAAATCTTGATGATTGACTGACTGACTGACTGACTGACTGACTGACTGACTGGCTAACTGACTGACTAACCACTGTCTGGCTGGGTGTCTTACTGACAGATAAGCTGGCCGGCTGGCTGGCTAGCTGACTGACTGACCGACTGACTGAGTGACTGACTCACTGACTCACTGACTCACTGACTGACTGCCCTGGCAACAAAAGCCTGTTTAAAAGACTGGTAAGCCTGGTGAGGTCTGGTTCAGCCAGGCTTACCAGGCTTTTGGTTTGAAATCAAGTCTGGTTAAGAGTCTGGTTAGCTTGGTTTTACCCGAATTACTTGGTAAGCTTGCTCAAAAGTTACCTAAAAAGCGTGGTAAAGCTGGTTTTGGCCCGCAAACTAGAACCTGAAAAGCCAGGTAACCTTGGTTTTACCACGCTTTCAGGGTGAGTATGGTTTAAAAACCGTACCTGAAAAGCCGGGTTAGACGGGTTTTCCCAGACTTTCAGGATAAGTGTGGTGGGAAAGCATGACCTGAAAAGCCAGGTTGGCCGGGTTTTCCCAGGCTTTCAGGTTAAGTATGGTTGGTAAATATTACCTGGAAAGCAAGGCTTAGCCTGGTTTTCTCAGTAAAGGCCGTGCATACTCAGCTGCAGTAGGAAAACATATTAACTCGAAAACCAGAGTAGCCTAACGTATTGTAGTAATTTTGCGATCATATTCTCTCCATCTTACCAGGCTGTCGAATACCTACAAAGGGTAATTATGAATATTGTTTCATGGACATTCTCTACGTGTCCCCAGCTTCGTCGGAACGATTCGATTCGCTCTGGGCGAAGGGTTAAGCTAGAAATGTCATCACTAGAATCTATTTACGATGGCCAATTTACCTTTTGTTTTCAACTCTGTTGATCAAGCTAAACATTCGTTTCTTCTCCACACCGACCTAGCACCACAGTTTCTTAAAAGATTAACCCCTTTATTCACTAGTTTAGTTTAGTTCCCTGCAGATTCTACCATATTTTGACGAAACTTTCGAAGAACCTGACGACAGAAAGGAAAAGGTTTGCTTCTTAATATTAATAATTAATCAAAAATAGATTTTAATTTTATGTTGTCACTCAAATCTTAGACAGTTTAAACGGAATAATTTGCTGATGTTAACCATTTTTCCGAACTTTCGGAGGATAAGCATCGAAACTGCAACATAACAACGTTTTTATGTCTTTAACCCTCACGGTAAGAGCTCATCTTCTTTTAAAGGAAAGGAAACAATTATTTCAATAGGCAAAGCCGTCGTAAGTAAAGGCTTTTCATATTGTATTTTAAAAACACTCTTATTCACTGAACCTCTAGGCACTAGATATGTTAAATTTAAAAAACCAACAACATGAGGACCCTCTCGGTAGCAAAATTCGCTCAAAAGCGCTTGTTTTATTTTTTGTGAAGGCATGTGCTGGGGCCTTTGAGGACTATGATATTTCGAAAGATGGTAAACTTAATAGAGAGATTTTTATTTGGCATGTCGCTCAAGTCGCTCTACGCGCAGCGCGGGTAATTTGCCATTTATCTACAGCCATTTATTACTTAACAGTAACTTTGTTAAAACCAAAAAAGTCAGCTAAATAAAGGTGGAAAATTTAGACGGGAAAATCATTAAATGGTAACGTGGTTGTTTGTGCTATTTTCCTTGCCGTAAACGTGATGTTTATTCTCTCTAACATCTCTGTTTAAATAACGCACTCTTGGCAATTATCAACGCTGCATGCATGTGGAGTTAAAATTTCAAGTTTGGAATAAACTAAATTCTGAGAGCCATTAGTGTGGGTGTAACCTTCAGATAAACTGATCGACAGCTAATAGTCATCTGCATACATCTGAAAATTATATCGCTCGACGAACAATAGACAAGTAAAGTAGTTTGTGCATTTCACACTACAAAAAGTATAATCGCTGACATGCCAATTTTATCAAAGGAAAAAACGCGAAAGCAAGAAGTCAACGTTTCATATCTGGTCATTACCGGTTGATCTAGTTTTCTCCTTCCAATAAAGACCATCTCTTGTTGAAGCAATGCAAATTGATTCTATGTATATGTTTAAATTTTTTAAAGAACTGATGAAACAAATGCAGTCTCAACACATATAATTCTTAGGAACAAACTTTTTAAAAACATAAAACACCTGCCGCCACGTTCTCAAAAATTAAAAAGGGATGTCAATAGCGCTTTGCACTATTGCTTAATGAAAGAACTGATGAAACAAATGCAGTCTCAACACATATAATTCTAAGGAACAAACTTTTTAAAAACATAAAACACCTGCCGCCACGTTCTCAAAAATTGAAAGGGATGTCAATAGCGCTTTGCACTATTGCTAAAAATAGATTCTGTCGTTCTGTCCCCCGCATAGACTCAAACAAGGGAAAATGCACAATTCTTTACCTTTATTTTCTTGCCAGAATAATGATTTTAGGACAACGCTAGCAAGAGATATGATTTTTTTAAAGATTTCGCCTGCCAGATCTCATGTTGCGCGAATTACACAAATTAAAAATGAAAAGTGCTTCAAGTCCCTTCACGCGCACTCGAATTGACGACGAGAAAAAAATCTCCGCTCTGAACTGGCGGAAAACTAGCTTGCTTTTTTCGAGGAAAATTTGTATCGCTTGGCAATTATCGAAAATTTCAATAAATTAAGTTTCAGAATTTTGTTTCCCTCAGTCCTCTTTTCAGTGCCGTGGATTCCCCACGAAGAACAATGCGTAAAGATTTACAGTTAAAACCCAACAATGATAGAGGGGGAGGGAAGGAAAGTGAAGGCAAGGCAAAACTTAGCAATCTTCTCAAGAGTTTTGGCGATGATTGTATGAAAATAGAACACGCTGTTTTTGTGCTTATAATATCTAAAGCTTTTAACTAAAGTGTTGACGTTATGCTTGACAAATGAGCAAGTACTGTCTCAAGTCCCATCTATTGCCGGTATCTTGGATTAATAAAGATTTTATTTAGGAAATGCGTGAAACATGCAGTTGTCGGTTGATGATTATGTAACTGAAATATATGAGCGTGACAAGCCAGAGAAATACAGAATAAATGCCCTTGGTATTTCTCAAGGTATTTCTAAATTATGAAATAATTTCTTAGCAAACTTGGCTGAATGAATGTGTACAATAAAGGGTACGATAAAAAAAACTGTTACTTGAATTATTCTGCTTTCCCTTAGCGTCACCTGTCAATCACAGTTACTTCGTTTGAGAGATATAAACAAACGACAGCAACATTCAGTCCCTACAAAAATGTGCAAAACTTCCTCAAGATAGCCCTCTTTTCTCTACAGTTTTAAGGCAAAGGTGTTGAATTGTCATTGAACTCTTCATGCATGTCAGTAATTTGTCAAATAATCCTGCCATTACCGACATTCCCAACAATGCTCCACAAACGCTATTTATTTTTTATTTATCAGTTTCAAGAACAGAAAACGGTAATTCATAAATTTAGATCATCACAACACACCAAAATTCTGCCTGCCAGATCCCTAGAAGATTTGGATTTTTGAGGTGGTTTTTAATTTCCCAGTTATAGCATTTGGACATTTTTAATATCCTTTTCCTTTTTTTCCATCCTTTGATTGGAACTTTCTCTTGGTAACACTTCAGCTCTTCAACTTCGGCCATGACATTCAAAATTGGATAAAAATTTTCTATAATCATGTTACCAGCTGTGTTCTGAATAACGGTCATGCTTCAACTTTTTGCTCCCTACAGCGGGGAGTCAGACAAGGTTGTCCATTGTCGGGCATCCTCTTCGTTCTTGGTATAGAACTCCTCTCCAGATATATAAAAAATGATCCCATTATTAAAGGTATCCAAGTCAACAAACATGACCTAAAAATAAGCTAATATGCCGACGACACAACAGTATTTGTTCGTGACTTTGACTCCGTTACCAGTCTATTAAGAGTGTTATACGCTTTCAAAAAACATTCTGCCCTAGACAAAAACACCACTAAAATCGAAGCAATGTGGTTAGGCAAATGGAAAGACAGAACAGATGAACCGTTTGGTTTTAAGTGGCCAAAGAACCTATCAACGCCCTCGGTGTTTTCTTTTCTCACAACCAAGAAAGTGCTAACGGACTAAACTTCGGTGAAAAAACACTTAACTTCGAGAAACCGCTGAGTACTTGGCAACGGAGAAATCTAACTCTTTATGGAAGGATTAACATAGTTAAAACAATTGGGATATTAAAATCAATTTACTCAGCCTCCGTGCTCCCTGTTCCAGATCACTACTTTCAAGAAATAAATAAGCTAATTTTCAACTTTATTTGGGCAGGAAAACCCCCTAAAATCAAAAGAAACACCATAATTGGAGAAAAGAAAAATGAAGGATTGAAAATGTGCGATTTTAAGATCGTGGAAAAAGCGCTCAAAATTACTTGGGTGAACAGAATTCAAGACCAGTCTCAAGCCTTCTGGAAAATAATTCCTAACCAGCTCTTGCACAAATATGGTGGTCTCGCCTTTCTGACAAAATGCAACTCTACAACAGATATACTAGGCCTTGATGATAAGCTTTCCACATTTTATAAAAAAGTGTTAGATTATTGGTGCGAGTTCAAAATCTCAACGGGCATCGATTCCAAAACTAATCCTAAAAACGAAATACTGTGGAATAATAGGAAAATTCTAGTAGGAAAGAAAACTGTTTTTTATAAAAAGTGGTATGACGCCTCATCACCAAGATAAGCGATTTATTCAGTAAACCAAAATCAGGATTTTTTGAAGTTGCATGAACTTGCAATAACATTCAATTTAAAAATTCCTTTCACCAAGTACTATGGCCTGGTTAATACAATCCCAAAAAATTGGAAAACTATTCTTAAAAGCCCTACTTTGAACGTCACACACGATACCACTGTCAATACCCTAAAAACCAGTTCCATTTACTCCTCTCTTTTAAACACCATCTTCGTTCCTCCCACTGCTGAAACCAAAATTCTACGCCACGGATTTACAGAAAATTCCATCCAGAAAGTTTATCTTATGCCATTTGCAGTCACAAATGAAGTAAAAATAATAATGTTCCAGTATAAAGTTATTCATAACATGCTTCCAGCCCGTGCTACACTTCATCTAGACGGCATTTCAGAAAGCCCCATATGTAACTTATGCAACGCAGAAGAACAAACGTTGCACCACCTGCTAATAAACTGTACACTAACAATCGATTTCTGGATGCTGTTTAAGACTGGTGGTACCAAAAAACAAATGAAACAATAGCATTATCTACAAGCCATATACTCTACGGCTGGCATGATAGTGCAAAGCACTGGCAAGTCCTAAATTATTGTTTACTAATGGCCAAATATTGCATTTTTTGCACAAGCCTTCGCAGAGATGTTTTAGATTTTCAAACCTTTCTTTTGTCCATTTCCGGAAAACTTGATATTCTTAAAGAAAAAGCAGTTGCTAAAAAAAGCACTCCCGAATTTCCATCGAACGTAGAATCTTTTACTTTAATTTTATATGCTGCTGATGTTTATGATTATCTGTGATAAAATTAGCAATGTTACTAATCAACCCTAATTTAAGTAGTGATAGTATTGTAATGTGTGCATTCTTACTAGTGCATGTATAAATCGTTTATGTATAAGTTATAGTGTTAGTTACAATTTGCGCAAGCGTCAAAGTAAGTGTAGTATACGTATGACTACTGTGTGTAGTGTAAAGGCTGGTTTCCATATGGTCGCGGATCGCAGATCGCAATAAAGTCTGCGATCATATGGAAACTGCTTCTGCGATCGTCTGCGATCCTGCGATCGTGATCGCAGACGATCGCAGAAGATAGAACCATGCTCTATCTAAAGGCTGGTTTCCATATGATCGCAGACGATCATAGATCGCAGATCGAAGATCGCAAACAATCGCAATTGATCGCAGACGATCGCAGGAGATAGAACATGGTTCTATCTTCTGCGATCGTCTGCGATCACGATCGCAGACGATCGCAGAAGTAGTTTCCATATGATCGCAGACGATCGCAGGCCTTATTGCGATCTGCGATCCGCGATCA
This sequence comes from Pavona decussata, assembly GCF_977016875.1. Lineage (NCBI taxonomy): Eukaryota > Metazoa > Cnidaria > Anthozoa > Scleractinia > Agariciidae > Pavona > Pavona decussata. Next base: position 415,744 of record NW_028145699.1, read on the forward strand.
TATGGAAACCAGCCTTTAGATAGAACATGGTTCTATCTTCTGCGATCACGATCGCAGGATCGCAGACCTTATTGCGATCTGCGATCCGCCATCATATGGAAACCAGCCTTAAAAGTTGTACCCTGTAAATAAAATTGCATTACATAAAAAAAATGTTATGCATATTTTTCTCTGGGCATGCGCGGTTCTGCATTAATTCTGCTGTCGCCGGGGAGATAACACATTCCGTTATGGCGACCTATCGGTAAGACGACAAGAGCTTCCTGTATTGAAGTGTTGTTTCCCTTCCAGCCGGAATGAAGTATGCCATTGTGCTTCTGATGATATGCTGGCTTCCCATCTCAGCCGCTGCGGATCTCTGTAAGCCAGCATCTTACTCAGTGCAAGGACAGGTGCTTAAAAACCACACCATCACCTCTTGCCCCGCAGAGCGAATAGAAGAGTGCATCATACAGTGCATGGAACATCCTGGTTGCCACAGCAGCAACTTCTATCGAAAGGACAGAGTGTGTGAGCTGAATGACAAGACGCATGCGTCTCACCCTGAAGATATGAGAGAAGAGCATTTGACAAACTACATGGAGAATACTTTCAGACCATTCACCTGCAGCAAAGACTCCGACTGTGGAACTAATTTGCTTTGCCTGTCATCGTTGAGGTGTGGAGGTAAGTGTGATCACTAAATACGCGTGCGCGCATTTCTGGGGAGCTGAGCCCACAGATTGATTTAGTCAGCGCCCTCGGTACTACTTTACATGAATAAACGTGTATGTTCTGAAAACGAGATGGATATGATTGCCAAGGTCTTCTAATTTTTATACTGAAACAATTACACTTTGGGTTTATTTGTTACTTGCAAATCTGTAGAAGAAATTCCGAGCGCGTGATATGAGAATGTAGTGCTGTTTATTTCTCGCAGTTTTGCACAACAAGCAGCGTTTATTTGTTATTTTTCCGATAGAGTGCGTCATCCAAGCACTTGGAATGGAAAACAACGACATACCAGACTCAGCCGTAACGGCTTCTTCGTCTTGGGGACATAGTATGTATGAGCCTTGGCAAGCTCGGCTCAATAATGTTCCTACCAGCCAGAGTACAGGTTCTTGGTCAGCAGCATCGAATCAAGTAGGCGAGTGGCTGCAAATTGATTTTGGGGAGGAGAGGGTGGTCACAAAACTCGCCACACAGGGGAGGCCTTCCATGGACCAGTGGGTGCGGTCATACAAAATACTGTTCAGTTCAGACGGAACAAGCTGGAAGGAATATAAGGAAAATAGTGCTGTGAAGGTAATTGTACTATATAAACTGGACCACGAAAACATTTAAAGTAATTTAAACGGATTAAATTTCATTGAAGTCGAAAAAAAAAAAAAAACTTTATCCAACTCTTTTGAAGAAGAGGGTTCGCTTCGTGTTATTGGTAACCACTGTAAAGGCCAAAATCAAAATTAAGGGAAATTGTTTAAAACTATCAACTTCTTTAATCCGAATTTCCAACGGAAAGTTTTGCAAAATCGTTATCGGTTGAGCAAAACCACTGTGTAGTTTTTTTTGGTGGAGAGTTGTTAAAACGTTCAACGACACTCAGTGGCTGATGCCATTGACCTCACAACGAGCCAACCAAAACAGTCGAGAAAAGGGTGGGAAATCGTTTCAGTACGCGGGACAGGTAGTATGGCTTTAGTGTTTTGCAAATGTCTCAAGGTTTTTAAGGCAATAATTAGAGAGCACAATACAGCAAACGAGACTCAAAGACTCAAGGTGAATAACAAAAGTAATCGATTAAACAGGATACTGCAGAATTCTCAAAAGCAAATATCAGTGAACGACTAGGTTCAAAAAGAGAGTTAAAGTACAGTATTTGAACTCAGAACTTCAAGGTTTACACATATTCAAAGATTATGCGCCAATACTGTTATTTCAACTCATATTTATGTAACTCTTTTTGTAGGGAGCCGACGTCGCAGTGGTTAGGGGCGCCAGACTTTATTTTCAATCTGCTTATTTATTTCACGGGTTTATAGTGTTCTCATGCAATTAGCGCCACAACGCCAAATACTCAGTCGACACTTAAATAAAGTCATTTATTTCTTATTTATTTTCATTTTTTCTTAGGTCTTTTTCGGAAATTCAGACCGTGGAACAATCGTTTCACACATCTTAACGCAGAGGTTTATGGCCAGATATGTGCGCTTTTACGCCGTATCATGGTACAAACACATATCCATGCGAGTTGAGCTGTACGGATGTTCTCCAGGACCATAACTTAATGAAACAAACTGTCTTCAATCTCAAGTAATGAAAATGAGGATTTGTAGCTAAGCCTTGTGCATGCACATTACAATAATTACATCAATATTAAGTGAGATCAGTAAAAAGAAATTATACAACTAAGCAATATGTAGAAAATCACAAGTTTTACTGATGTAGAAGGCAAATGACTACATGCAAAGGGAAGACGGGGTGCGTACGTATATAAAACGAAGAGCAACTATTACCAGAAAACCCTCTTTCATGCCTTCGTGGACAATTTACAATTTAGACGGAAAATCATTGAATGGTAACGTGGTTGTTTCTGCTATTTTTATTGACGTAAATGTGATGTTTAGTCTTTCTAATATCTCCATTTAAATAAACGCACCCTTGGCAGCAAACTTTGGCAGAAAACGCGCGATTTGGAAACAGCTAGAACGAGCAATTCAGGTTTTCAAGGTTTTCCACACGTGCTCTTAAAAAACGTGTGTGGTCAGACTGCGGGGCACGATCTCAAATACAGTAATTGCCCGGCGGTCAGAAATTTTCCTCGAATTTCCATAGGAAGTCACGACAAAGCAGTCTTGAGAGTATTCAGATGATTGTTTGGAAATAACAAGCGATTCTAAAAATTATGTCGGTTTTGTAGTGGACGAATTTAAAATAAACCTGCCATCATACAACCAGAAAATAAATGAATGTCTTAGGGATGTTTCAAAAAATTCGTCCACTTCATAACCAAAATAATTTGTAGAATCGCTTGGTATTTGCATACAAACAATGAATACTCTCAAAAGTGTTTTATCATGACTTTTTGTGGCAATTCGATGGCTGCCGGGCATTTAGCCTATTTGAGACCGTGCCCAATTGTCGGACATACAGCCACAGCATCGGACATCCAATATATCCAATATATAGGACATCTAGTATACAATTGCAAGAGGAGCTGTTCTTAGGATTTAAATGTAAAGCAACAGAAATTAAAATGATAAACGACGGTTGGAAACTCTAGCACCAAGCGGTGAAGCAGGTTCACTATTGTTAGCTTCCAACACAGTCTTTTTTTTTTTAAACGTAAATTCGCACTACGAGCCTAAGTGGTCCATACGGCCCGAGCTTAGCCCGGTTTCTGTAGCATGAAACAACTAAAAGTATAGCTACCCCTCCCCCCTACCCACTGTCAGCGCATTTCACACTACACGACACTGAAATAGACATAGGATTAGTCATTAATTATCGCTTAAGACATTAAAAAGTATAATTGCTGATATTGGCTCTAAATGCCACACATCAAAGGAAAAAACGGGAAAGCAAGAAGTCAACATTTCATATCTTGTCGTTTGCCGATATAAGATTTAGTTTTCTCTTTCCAGAAAAGACAATCTCTAGTTCCAGCAATGCAAATGTTTGTATTTTTGAAAGAATTGACAAAGCCACAAATGCAGTGCAATGTTTAGGAACAAACATTTTGAAAACACGATACACCAGCCGCCAAGTTCTCAAAAATTAAAAGGGATGTCAATCGAAATTGCCTTTGTCTGGGAATAAGCCTAGAGCTATTTTGTGATGTGAGCGAATTCGCAGCGTAGTCGCTTCAAAAGAAGCACAATTATTTTTGTCAACGTGAAATATCCATCCTTCCGGAGATTCAACCATATGGTCATATGTTGAGAAAACTTTAGAACAACCTGACTGGAAAGAGCAAAAACGGTTGCTTCTTCCTATTGATAATTGATCAAAGATAAATTTCGGACAGATCAAACGGAATAACATGCTGACATTAAATATCCTTACGACCTGTCGGAGGCCAATAAGGATCGAAACTGCGACATGACAGCGAGTTTATGTCTTCAATCCTCACGGTAAGAGCTAATCTTCTTTTAGGGGAAAAGAAACAATTCGAATAGGCACGGCGGGTATAAGCAAAGGTTTTTCAATTGTGTTAAACTCTCTCGCGCGATCGTTCATTGAAACTCTAGGCACTTTATTTTATCTGTTAACTTCGAGAAACGACAACATGAAGACTATCTCTTAGGAGAATTTGTTCAAGAGCGCTTATTTTATTTTATGAAGGCATATACTGAGGCCGTACTTCAGGTCTGTGATATCCTCAAAGATGGTAAACATATTAGAGAGATTTATATTTGGCATGTCGCTCTAGTCGCTCTACACAAAGCGAAGTTAATTTTCCGTTTATCTACAGGCATTTTTACTTCAACTGACACTTTCTTAAAACCGAAAAAGGCAGCTGAAAAACGTGGAAAATTTAGACGGAAAAATCATTAAATGCTAACGTGGTTGTTTCTGCTTTTTTAATTGCCGTAAACGTGATGTTTAGTCTTTCTAAAATCTCCGTTTAAATTAACGCACCCTTGGAAGCAAACTTTGGCAGCAGACGCGCGATTTGGAAACAGCTAGAATTAAACGAGCAATTCAGGTTTTCAAGGTTTTCAACACGTGCACTTAAAAAACGTTTGTGGTCAGACTGCGGGGCACGATCTCAAATACAGTAATGCCCGGCAGTCAGTAATTTTCCCTGAATTTCTAAAGGAAGTCACGACAAAGCACTCTTGAGAGTACATGTATTCAGATGTTTGTTTGGAGACAACAAGCGATTCTAAAAATTATGTCGGTTTTGTAGTGGACGAATTTAAAATACAAGGTGATGTTGCATGTAAGACTCGAGCTGTCACGCCACAATTACCACGACCACTATGGCCGCTCTCCAAATAGTACCCTTCCGAGCAATAAAGTAAAAGAAAAACAAAAGTAAAAAACATTTTCCTATCACCTGCCATCATAGGAACAGAAAATAGACGAGTGTTGAGGATACAAACATTGAACAACCTTACTGCAAAGAGCCAAAAGGGTTGCTTCTTCTTATTAATAATTTATCAAAAGTAAATTTTCATGTTATCTTGTCACTCAAATTTCGGAAAGATTAAACGGAATAACTTGCTGATATTAACCATCCTTACGATCTATCGGAGGATAAGCATCGAAACTGCAACATACCAAGGTTTTGATGTCTTCAACCTTCACGGTAAGAGTTCGTTTTCTCTTTTAGGGCAATTCGAATAAGCACGGGTGTCGTAAGTAAAGGCTATATACTATACTTTTGAACTTTCTAGTTTATTTCTAAAGTCGGTAAACATATTAGAGAGATTTATATTTGGCATGGCGCTCTAGTCGCTCCACCCAAAGCGCGATTGCCGTTTATCTACAACCATCGATATATCTATCACTTAACTGAGACTTTCTTGAAACCAAAAAAGACAGCTGAAACACGTGGAAAACTAAGACGGCGGGAAAATCATTAATTGATAACGTGGTTATTTCTGCTTTTTTCCTTGCCGTAAAGTATTAAACGTGATGTTTATTCTTTCTAACATCTTTGTTTAAATAACGCACCCTTTGGCAGCAAACTTTCATTCAAAACAGAGAATCGCGCGAGTTGGTGAACAGCTAGAACGAGCAAGTCAGGTTTTCAAGGTTTCCGACACTTTGTCGTGAAACAAACATCGAATACTCCCAAAAGTGTTTTATCATGACTTTTAGTGGCAATTCGATGAAAATTTCTGAGTGCTGGGCGTTTAGGGTATTTGAGACCGTGCCCGGCTTCTGGGCATATAGCCCGGCATCGCATGGAGCATCTAATATACAAGAGGAGCTGTTCTTTAGGCCCGTTTAGACGATTTCAGCATTCGGTTCAGCATGCGTTCAACACTTGTTTGAACTAAATGTTTAGGGAATTTGAACAGGTTGTCCAGCATTGCTGAAAGCGTGTTGAATCAAATTTAAGTCGGTTTAAACTTTCATTCAACATCCATACAATATTTCCTTTATTGAAGCTGGGTTTGTCACCAGGTGGGTACATTAAAAATTATTTGGAAATACAAATAAAATTACACTGGTGGATTAAAAGCGGTCTGAAATTATTTACAATAAAAATGTTCCCGACGTTTCGGTCGCAATCACGGACCTTCTTCAGGGGAAGTGAAAGAAAAATTATCCAGAAGCACAGTTATAAACAAGACGCTGATTAAAATTCAGGATATGTGTCATTTTTTCTTGTTAGCGAGAGTCAAGTGTAAATACTCCTTGGGGAGTAACGCCCCGTCGGCTCGATTGAGTGGGTCTTTGGCGCAATTAATCTCCCAGGCCTCGAGAATCTTTCTTTGGTGCCAATTATTGCTAGTCCTGAGAATTGTGGCCTCATCCCACGCGATTTCGTGATTTGTTTTTATCACGTGGTCTGCAAGCGCTGATTTTTCGCCTTGTCGTCGTGAGACAACCTTTTGGTGTTCGCTTTTTCTTGTTATGAATTTTCTCTGCGTTTCGCCAACGTAACTCTTGCCGCAATTAGCACATGGAATGTCGTAAACGGGATCACGAGTATCTTCTTTATCCATTTGATACAACCTCCCTTGCAGAATCTGTACGGGGGTATAGCACAATTCCATACGTTAGCGGGACCTCTGAGCCAATTAAGAGAGTTCTGGAAAACCATGGCATCAAAGTGGCATTTAAACCCTATCAGACAATTAGCAAGATGTTTCCAAAGCCGAAAGACCAAATGGATAAATGGATATATTATTATTATTATTATTATTATTATTATTATTATTATTATTATTATTATTATTATTATTATTATTATTATTATTATTATAACAGAACATGTGGGTAAGGCGTTCAAGTTGAGACAGAATGGGAAATTTACTGTCATATATTCACGTTCTCCACAAAACCTTGAATTTGGTCTTTTCAAGTTGTTGTTTGGCTGTTTACGGCGAAGAAATGCACAAAATTTATAACGCAAGTGCAAAGCCTTTGCTTTTCTCATTAAATCCTATTGTTTTGTGGCGTTCTCGTTGCCGTCGCCGTAATAGCTTCTTAAACTCCCTTGTTAGCCTCCAACTTCGTCGTTTTTTAAAAGGGTAAGATCACACTACAAGCCTAAGTGGGCCACGCGGCCGGAGCTTAGCCCGGTTTCTGTAGCATGAAGCAACTAGACTGAGTATTGCTTTAGTTTTGTTTTCGGCAGAGTCTTGGATAAATATCTTTAAGGAGTAGCGTAGCGCGAGGTTAAATAATAAATGGCTGGAGCAAATTTTTCTTAATTGTTAACGGAGAGAAAATAGTAAATAGAGAGGGAAAGGAGAGCAAAAAATGAGAAGAAAAAAAGGGCAAAGAAAAGTAAAAGGTTTTTTCCTTTGTTTTCAAAAGTGGAAATGTCATGCATATTTTTATTCCGGGCAGTTCTGTATTAATCCTGCATTCGCCAAGAAGTTAACGCATCAGTTCCTTGTTTCCTTTCCAGCCGGAATGAAGTACGCCATTGTGCATCTGCTGATATGCTGGTTTCCCAGCTCAGCCGTGGCCGGTCTCTATAAGCCAGCATCTTACTCAGTACAAGATCAGGTGCTTAAGAGTGGCCGTCTGTAATTTTCGACTAATGTGTTTTGGGTAAGAAAAAATAAAATTCCTCAAACTTTCTCAAAACAAAGGACTAGGTAAGTGATTTACATTGATATAACTTTTGGGTGAATCAAATAAATATTTTAGCTGTAGGACGAATAATTTGGTTTTTCAGCTCTCTGAAGGCACTCAGGGATCATTTTACTACAGATCGTAAACATCTGGGTCTGGAAATAAAGCGTAACTAAAACTAAACGCCAAGTTGGAACTCGAAATCAGAAGACATTTATGATTCATTCAGGACGGTTATTTCCAATTTTAATAAAAAGCTGAATATTTTATCGATTTTTTAACTTGTCTCTTTTGTGAGCCATTTCGGCAGTTACAAAAATCGGCTAAATTCAAATGAAAATATCGCCAATGGTACATTACTAGACTTCATAAAAGTACACCCCAGTTAAAGAGCAACGTCATTCCTTCAAATATATGGAATAAAATTTTGGGGCCAGCGTACCTACGAAATTTGACAGTTGAAATTACAAAGTGCACTTTCGTAAACAAACACTAAATTTTCAAATAGCTCAACGACGACGAGTCAATGACATACGGAGGAAAACAATCTAAAATCCCCTCGTGTCATGAAATACCTGGAGTGAATAAAATATTTTGCTTCCTGTTATAGTTTTTGTGAATCAAAAACATATTTTCGATGAATCATTCGCGAATTTTGAAAGAAACAAGACAAGTTTTCAAAAAGTATCGTTTAATTGTCACACCACCTGTTCAAAAGATAAGCAAATTCCGAGCTTCAAAAACAATCTAAATCGATAAATTATTTGACTTCTATTCCATACGTGGGCCAAAGGCTATCTACAAGAAACGTACCTTTACAGTGGAGTGTACTTTTGAGGCCAGATGGTGAGGATCTGTGAAACGCACGTAACTGAGTCTCGCAAAAATTTACGAACTTTCAACAAGTTGGATTGCGTGACATAAGCACAGAAACTTGTCCGCCCACCTGTCCGTCCATCGATGATCAAGTAATTTCGCGTTCAGTTTGGCAACGTTTACTGAAGGGGTTGAGAGGTATTAAAGTTAGTCAAAAGTGAGCTTTTGTTTATTTTCTCGTGACAATCATTGGCCCCTATATAACGCAATTGCTACTTAATACAGGTCATGACGACACGCGGTTACTCAACCTTCGTCGGTGGAACATGTAGTTTTAGTGCAGCAAATCCTGCAGTGGTGAGGAGTATAGCGCTAGAGAGTTGTTTCAAGGACAGAAAAGTACGTCTAAAATCACGCGACGTCCGCGATGCTTCCTTGTAAAATGAGGCGCAGTTAATGTTATATACTCGGATTACTCCTAGCTAGAGCAGGTAATCAACTGAACCAGAGTAGTAATGCAATAATAACAAATTTATAGTTTGAAGTTACACTATTCCTATCCTTAATTAAGAAAACGTTTACAAATCTGCTTGATAAAAAGGACAATTCCAACATAATACCTGGTCAAGATTAAAACTAGCCCGCTATTTGAGTTGCGCTATGTTACTTCTCACGTAGAACTCCCATCCCCTCCGGGGGAGGGGTAAAGGGTAAGGTGGGGGATGAGGAGGGTCTGTGGTTTCATCGTCTTAGGTGTGGAAAAGTTCAACCAGGCGAGCAGGAGAAGTGAACACAAACTTCTGGAGAGGAATCGAAAAAACAACCAAAGTAGGAACTTTTTGGTCCCATGCGTTCTCCGTGCATTCCCTCGCAAGCCTTCCCCGGTCTCGGAAAGGACACGACTGCTACGTAGGCAACGAATTTCAGGGTAAAATGATTTATGTTTAATGGGTACTTTTATATTGTAAGGGTAATGCCGTAAAGATTCATTTTTCTGATTTTTAAACTACTATGACGTCAATAAATTCCAAAATGATGGGGCGCGCGGAAAGTTTAAAAGCAAAAGTCGTTTCCCTTCCAAGGGAGTAGGAGAAATGAACGAAAAATTTCTGGAGACTGAAGGGGAAAAACAACCGAGGTAGGCACTTTTTGGTCCCCTAAGCACTCCATACATTAACTCGCTACCCTCCCCCGCGAGCCTTCCCCGCTCGTTCATCAACTTTGTTGACGGATATCTCTTTTAGCAGCTGTGCAATATCCGAGGTTAAGGAAAGCTCCACTAAGTAGAATTAGAGAAGAACAACGATTCCCACGATGAAGACGATCAACCAACAAAGCTCTTCACTTGCCCGGTTGACGGATGTGTAAAACTTTTTCCAGCGTTACAGCTCTTTAGAGAACCATTTTCAGTACGGTAATATAAATGCGAAATTGTCCTCGAAAGGAAGAACTTATTTGACAAGGCCAGAATCGCCTAGAGAGACAAACTTCTCAGCTAGTGGCAAGATCCACGCTTCGAGGCCGTGCTGAAGAGTTTCAAACACAAGGCTGGGCACGATAAAGAAGCCTGAACGTTTCACTGAAACTGTAAGAATGCTACCTCAGGGGCGTAGCCAGGATTTCTAGGGGGTGGGGGGGGGGGGGGGGGTCCCAAATTGGTTCCAACGAAAACGGTTGGTCTAAAATCCTTACATTACGTACGTACAAGACTTTGGCGTTTACGCTACGCAAACAGAAGACGCCTTGGTTGCCCGTTGAGTGAACATGCTTATCACTTCCTTGATATTTATGTCTCGGTGGTAATTGATGTTCATCAACGCCAGCCCAGACTCTCGCTCGCTTGACATGGTCGACCTCAGGTATGTTTTTAACCTTCTTAGTGTACTGAATGAGCGCTCACATTCAGTTGACGTTATCGGCAACGTGCACAAAATGCACTCCTTTGACTTCTTGGATGGCGGGCCTGTTTCCTCTGCTTGTTCGACGCTTCCTCTTTCGCTGCTTTGTCGTCGTTTTGTCTCTTCGGTTCTGGGATTGGAATTTCATCAATATAATCGATGTTAGGGCCGGAAAAATGTCTTGACTCGAATTTCTTACGCATTATCAGTAAATGTTTCGCTGTGCCTACCTTTTTGGTGAAAAGAATGCATCGATCTTTTGCAATCGGGACATTGTTACGAAAGCCACCAGCTCGCACAACACCAATGGATCGTCTACTAATTTCGCGGGAATTTCTGCTGTGCACACACGCGCATCTTGTTACACGGGAATCGCAGCTCTGCTCATGTCTCCGAAAATGCAAGTGAAACGCAAGTAGGTACCACAATGACGTTCACTGTACTTTGTAAGCATAGAACAAAACGAAGAATTTCAGGAATCGAGAGTCCATTATACTCTTGCTGGGATAAAATCACTGTTAAAAATAGGAGAGGAGGGGTTTCGGAGCCCCTGGAACGCTCCCTTTGGCTACACCCCTGTACCTTGATGAAAAGTTTCCCATTGGCCAGGAAACCGGCCATAAGCTTCATGCAGCAGCCGTGGCATGTGACATAAGGTTTGCTAAGGACAAAGGCGGAAATAGAAGGTTTACAGTAGATGATTTCCTCACACCTCAACAAGTCCAATCTTTATTTTTGCAGAGCGGCTGCTAAGCTAAAGAACAGCCAAGAAGACACCCCTGAAGAAGACATTATTGCCGCTGAGGGCGGGCGAAGCTGCTTATTTACTAACTCGCCAAACTATTCTTGACCAGTGTCTGTTATCCCATCCAGTCACTTTCGAATCATTTAACCTCTGTAACTTAAATGCGTCGAATGGATTCAAAGAGCTTAGCATCGTCATGCTCCACAAAATGTGTGAATCTTGACTTTGATTTAATAGATGTCACCCATTTCTCAACGGCACGTAAGGCACCTTACATCGAATTGCAAAGGTGTCTTGTGGATGAGTGCAGCTGTGCACTTTACCAAAAATTATTGCAAAATTTTTGCATAAGTCTTGTAACAAAACGGTATATAACAGTTAGCATTTGATGTATTTTCACGTCTTCCATGCCTTCGAGTTGTACTTTACTTCCTTTCGTGGATATTACGTAGAGAGATGTAGACTTGTTGGCGGAATGTAGGAACCGGAACTAGAATATCTCTTCTAGGCTGTCATTAGACAACAAAGGCGTTTCAGAATTTTTGTCATGACTCAGACCCCCTTCTAAGAAACTTACTACATGTGCTACCAGTCTCCTGTAAAGAAAACAAGCAAGGCGGTGCTGCCAATAGAGTTAGTAAAATCCAGCTGAAGCCGGACTGCACCCAGACTGAAAATCGGCGATAAATTAACGCAGGTTAGGGGAAACATAGAATGTTCAGTTTCTGCAATGGGCGCTTGATTGCTTTCTTGTTTAGCTAAGTAGTCTGTATCCGATATCCTCTCATTTGATATCGCATCAAATGAAAAAACGTTTTCTCTAAAACTGATATCAGATAATCATTTGCGCGGCTCGGCACTCAGGTCTTCCCGACCCGAGTGATCTGGGGACGACAATGTGTATGTAACGCAATCTTTTTCGCCTTGATCAGGAGATCTCTCGCTGCTTCATGCACCACAGAAAAGATACTTCTATTGTCGGAAAGGGAACATTAGCTTGACGACCTCAGTTGTTGTAAGGATCTCGAGAGTCGTTGGATCTTTCGAATACCGTAAAACATTCAGTTTTTCCGTGACGAACAGCGGGAGTTACAGTCAAAGAATGGTCAAATCGAGTCAAAGTTTGTCGAAGACTGTATAAACTTCACCACAAATTCCGCGAAAACATGTTTCCATTCCGCCATCCCACTGGGAAGGTAACTGAAAGCATTCCTTTTTCTCCAAGTCAGAGTATCTTAAGCACGTTAGTGGATTTTGTAATGTTTTTCCTTCGTATTTCATTGACTCGTCGTTGTTGAGCTAATTAAAGATTGCGTTTGTTTACAAAAGTGCACTTTGTAATTTCAACTGTCAAATTTCGTAGGTACGTTGGCCCCAAAATTTTATTCCATATATTTGAAGGGAAGACGTTGCTCTTTAACTGGGGTGTACTTTTATGAAGTCTAGTAATGTACCATTAGCGATATTTTCATTTGAATTTAGCCGATTTTTGTAACTGCCGAAATGGCTTACAAAAGAGACAAGTTAAAAAATTGATAAAATATTCAGCTTTTTATTAAAATTGGAAAATAACCGTCCTGAATTAATCATAAATGTCTTCTGATTTCGAGTTCCAACTTGGCGTTTAGTTTTAGTTACGTTTTATTTCCAGACCCAGATGTTTACGATCTGTAGTGAAATGATCCCTGAGTGCCTTCCGAGAGCTGAAAAACCGAAATATTTGTCCTGCAGCTAAAATATTTATTTGATTGACCTGAAAGTTACATGAATGTGAATTACTTATCTAGACCTTTCTTCTGAGAAAGTTTGAGGAATTTTATTTTTTCTCACCCAAAACACATTAGTTGAAAATTACAGACGGCCACTCTTAAAAATCACACCATCATGGCTGGCCCCGCAGAGCGAATAGTAGAGTGTGTTATGCAGTGCATAGATCATCCTGGTTGCCATAGCAGCAACTTTTATCACAAGGACAGAGTGTGTGAGCTGAATGACAAGACACATGCGTCTCACCCTGAAGATATGAGAGAAGAGTATTTCACTATCTACATGGAAAACACTTTCAGACCATTCACCTGCTGTAAAGACTCCGACTGTGGCAGTAATTTGCTTTGCATGCCATCGATGAGTTGTGAAGGTAGGTGCAATCTTCAAATACCCGCATTCCTGGGGAGCTGAGCCCACAGTTTGCTTTAGAACAAACGCGTTTATACTGAAAGAATTGCAGCTTGTTTTTTAATATGCCTTTGAAGCATGCGTTGCTAGTAAAATTGTTCACTTGTTTAACTTGAACGATTCTGTCCTGAGATCAATCTCGTTTTTGTACGTTACTTGTGAATCTGTAGAAGGAACTCCGAGCGTGTGACATGAGAATGTAGTGCAATTTGTTTCTCGGAATTTTGCACAACAAACAGCGTCCATTTGTTATTTTTTCGATAGAATGCGTCGTCCGCGCACTTGGAATGGAAAACAATGACATACCAGACTCAGCTGTAACGGCTTCATCGTCTTGGTCAGATAGCCAGCATGAGCCGTGGCGAGGTCGTCTCAATAATGTACCTAATGACGATGGCTGGGGTTGCTGGATTGCGGGAGCCTCGAATCAAGGAGAATGGCTGCAAATTGATCTTGGAAAGGAGAAGCTGCTGACAAAACTCGCCACACAGGGAAGGCCTTCCTTTGACCATTGGGTGCGGTCATACAAAATTCTGTTCAGTTTAGACGGAACTAACTGGAAGGAATATAAGGAAAATGGTGTTGTGAAGGTAACTGTGGTGCAAATTTATAAAAACGCTTGTACTATATAAACAGGACCACAAACACATTTAAAATAATTAAACAACCAAATTTGACTGAAGTCTACCAAAACCAAACTTTATCCGACTCTTTTGAACGCGATGGTTGGCGCGTTATTGGGAAACATTGTAAACGTGAAAAATCAAAACTACTAAAAATCGTTTAAAGAAATCGACTTGTTTAGTCAGAATTTCCAACGGAAAAAGTTTTGCAACATCGTTATCGGCTGAGCAAAACCACAATAAAGTTTTATCTGGTAGGAAGTTGTTAAACGCATGTTAGATGACTCTCAGTGGCTGATGACAATGACCTCAAAACGAACCAACTAAAACAGTCGAGGAGCGCGGGAAATCGTTTCAGCACGCGGGACAGGTAGTACGGCTTTGGTGTTTTGCAACTGTCTCTAGATTTTAAAGGCAATAATTAGAGAGCGCAGTACAGCAAACAAGACTCAAAGGCGTAAAGTGAATAACACAAGTATTTTCGTTTAACAAGATAGTACTTAATTCTCAGAAGGCAATAGCAACGGCAGACTAGTAAGAAAAGGGAATTAACGCACAAGATTGGAATTCAGAACTTTAAGGTTTATACAATCAAAGATAATGCGCTCATACTTTTATTTCAAATAAAATTTATGTATCTCTTTTTGTAGGGAGCCGACGTGAAAGAAGTTAGCGGCGCGGGACGTGTAATCTTGAGCCCCCAGGCTAAAGTCCAGCTCCAATTTAGAGCCAAGCTTTGTATATAGGCAACTGATATGCCTCCCACCCGTTGGGATATTTAACAAATGTTTTTCTCAGTTTGCATATTTATTTTTTACCGCGTTATAGTGTCCCTAATTAAGGCCACAGCGCCAAATACACAAGCAAAACTTAAATAAAACTTCTTATATTTATATATAATATATATATTTATATTTTTACTCAGGTCTTTTCCGGAAATTCAGACCGTGGAACAATCGTGTCACACTTCTTAACGTCAAGGTTTACGGCCAGATATGTGCGCTTTTACGTGGTATCGTGGTACAAGTACATATGCATGCGAGTTGAGCTGTACGGATGCTCTCCAGGACCATAAGTTAATGTAAAAAACTATTTTCAATCTCAAGTAATGGAAATGAGGATTGTCATTAAAATTGTGCATGCGCATCAATAGTTAACATCAATATTATGGGAGATCAGTAAAAAGAAGTTAGACAGCAAGGTAATATGTTGAACAGCATAAGTTTTACTGATGTAGAAAGCAAATGACCATATGCAAAGGGAACACGAGGTGCGTACGTACATAAAACGAAGAGCAACTATTACTAGGAAACCCTCTTCAATTTCATGCCTTCGAAGACCTTCTTTCAAAACGACGTGAGTCTTAACACATACCGACAGAATGACTTCAGGATTTATTTATTTTAACTGAAACATGTTGCGGTGAGTAATGAGACTGAATTAAGGTTCTACAATATTCCTGTGAACTACACGACCGAAGCCCTCTGCAGGTTAACGTCTATCTACCATATAGGTAAGTTGCGCTGTTGAAGCACAGCCGAAGCTGGCATGTTGCTGATTGGTCATTTCCAGCAAATTCTTTTCCAGCGTCTCTTCTCTTCTCGCTCCCTGGGAAGTGAAGAGGAAAGAGCCTGGGACCGAGGTTGCATCTCTAGAAGTGCTCTTCCCAGAATTAGCATATTTTGAAAATAGGAAGAGAGAAAATTTATTTGTTTTGTCGCACATTACAGATTTTATCAAGAACTGGATCATTATACTGACTGCCAATCCAGGAATTTAACTCGCGTTGGCTATCTATCATCTCATATCCAACGCGCGCTCGTGGAATAATTGTTATAGTTATACACATTGGCACGTATACAAATAAGTTAGGTGACGGAGAATCCTGGACAAGAAGCCGAGGGCTTATGAGGTCCAGGATTCTTCCAGCTTACAACATAGCCATACAGTGTAGTTCAGTGGAAACAGGCAAACTTTACAGAAAAAGCTGAATACAACCAAATGTACTACATAACAATTATGGCACATTGGTCACAAAATGTTTAGAAATTAAAATAGTAGAGGCGCAATTAATTAAAACGAAAATGCAAAATGCACTGGCGAATGACCTGTCGTGGTCTTAAATGAGATTTCCAAATCCCTCTCTGTATAATTATAACAGAAATCAAATTCTTCGATCACTTTTAGACTATGGTACAGAATACTGGAAGATGATTCAGGCAAACTAAGACACAGAGAAATCTAATACAGTTCTTAGTGTTATTTCAAATACCGTTATTTTCCTTAGATCTCTTTCATGCTTATCGTAGAGCTACGTGATCACAACTAAAGCAAAGTCACAATTCTGTGAGGTCTAAAGACTGGCATACAAATGCGATAAGCATAAGCACAAGGTGATATACGCAGGCGCAGTGAATTAAACTTTTGGCGCCAAAATTTTAAATCCAAGATGGCGGACGCCGAGGAGGTATTAAGCAACGAGGCCGAGACGCTGTTGCTTGTTCTTTTCATGTGCTTACGCTTGCGTCATCCCGGTTTACCCGGGAGACATAACGATGCAAACATGTGCGCAAGGGCAAGAAAAAGGAACGATTTCCTTTTCTTGTGCTTGCGTTTATGCTTGCGATTATATTTGCGTAGCCCCGTTCACACGTTGATTTCTTGTGCTTGTGCTTGCACTTATGGTTATTCTTGCATCGTAGGTGTAAATCAAATGTCCAGGAGTAAACTAATCCCCGACCTCCACTTATGGTGGCGAGGGGTGAATGCTACTGTCTTATAATTAAACGATAAAATTAACCGTTGCCTTATGGCATTATACTATCTACCTAATCTAGGTCTAATTTAAGCGTAATACAGGCTTGAAAGGTTGCAAAATTTGGAGCTAGGGAAGTTCAAGAAATAGATTTATTCTGCGTATAGACACTGAAAATATATAAACTGACTTTGCTTTTACGGAAGAGAACGCCTGATAGGCTTCCATACCCTGCGATACAAGCGGCAGTCAAAATTCGTTTTCGCACGTCATCAAATGTCTCTCCCTAAACGGAACGCTTCATTGTCGAATGAATGAAAGTAATACCAATTTCACGCATGCTAAACATTTTCTTGCCCCTCCATCGTAGACCTCATGTAATTTTTCTTGTTCGGCACAACCAATCACAGAGTGAAGAGGTCAATGACGTATGAAAACTTTGATTTGACTCGGTGTTAACCTCTAACTGGTCGATTTAAATTTGAGACGCACGGACCGTATGGTAGGAGTCTAGTGACTAGAAAACCTGTTGCTCTCGGATTCTGGATGGAATTGGAATTTGAAAATCTTGATGAATCACGAACTGACTGGATGACTGACTGACTGACCAACTGATTAACTACTGACTTGCTGGGTGTCTTACTAACTGACTGATTGACTGGCTGCGCCGGCTGGCTGACTGACTGCCCGGCTTGCTGACTGAATAATTGACCCACTGACTCGCTGCATGACTGAATTATGATTAACTGACTAACTGTCTGGCTGACTGACTGACTGTCTGACTGTCTGACTGTCTGACTGTCTGACTGTCTGACTGTCTGACTGACTGACTGACTGACTGGCTGACTGGTTGACTGCCTGATTGACTGACTGGCTAGCTGACTGACTGAAAGACTGACTAACGAACTGACCAAAAGCCTAAGGAACAGAACAGTTATTTGAGCTTCAAAGGAGTCAGGTGATTGGGGCTAACTCTACACGTGACACATCGGTATCCTTCTCTGGCTAACGGAACTGACGTCACTCGGTTTCATTGCCCCTGTAATATGTCAAAGGATTCTATGGAATCCAGCACTCTCTCTCCTTTGTAATCTGGGCCACCGATGACGTAGCTTTTCTTGTTAAGAACAACGGCCTGGACATCCTGGCGGAACTCATTCATGTAGGTAGGACGAAATGTTTACCGAATGCTGAAAGAGCGGGGGAGGATGGATGAAGGACCTCATAATGATGATGATGACGATAATGATGATGGTGATGATAGTACTAGTGATTATGATGGTGATGATAGACTGTTCACAGTCCCCTATTTTTCCGTGTGATCGTTGAGATCGAGGGCGTCTTACCGTTAATGGCGGCCATGTTGACTTTCAGTCGTACCGAGTCTAACCTGGGGAAGAGTATCAAGTCTACTTAGGGGGCGGGGGACGGTTTGGGAGGAGGCGAGAAAAATAGAAAAATATTTTTCTCGCCTCCTACCCCCTAGAGCTATAATCCCCGACGACTGCCCCCTCGGTACAACTAAAAATCAAGATGGCTGCCATTAACGGTAAGACGCGCTCGATCTCGACGATCAAACGGAAAAATAGGGGACTGTGAACAGTCTATGGTGATGATGATGATGATGATGATGATGATGATGATGATGATGATGATGATGATAATGATGATGATGATGACGACGATGATAATGGTGATGATGATTATGATGATGATGGCGATGACTTTATTTTATCCTTAGTAGACTGATTGGGGATACTAACAAAAAAATAAAATGTGGGAAAATAGATAACAGTAAAACTTATCAAAATTGTCTTTAAAATGTAATATATAACTAATAAAAATCAGTATTAAATTTAGTTCTATAAGATACAAATATTGCAGCAGTTGTTGTTTTTTCTAATAGGACTGGAAAAGTTTAGCTTTCTTATTTTATTCTTAAGGGAGTCCAGCCTGATCAGCAGACTGGGGTCCATCCCCTGAGACCAAAGTATATATAAGCAGTATTTTGTGAAACTTGAGTTTCTCCTCTTTTAAAGACGACTTTCTTTAAGACGATTTACTACTTCTGAGACATGGATGACGGATAAAACTTTCCCTCAAAGAAACGTAAAACGTGAGGGCCAAGTCTTTCATTTTACATTTAACGAAAATACAGTGTACTATAATGAGAAAAGAAGGAATTTATACTAAAATTAACAGCAAACAAATCAATCAGAGCTCCAAGCAAAAGGAGTAAGTAAAGCAAATAACAAGTACGAGAGACTAAAACAAGACACATAATTTGGGCCCCCTGATAGCACGCTATTCTTTAGAATCTCTAATTCCATTGGATCTGTGTTTTACGCAGTACGCTGTTGTTTGTTTATTGCTCCGTAACTTTTTTCTCAGTCAATCCTGTAAGCCATTCTAAGAGCTGTGTGGTGGCTGATGAGTTCAGGAAACGATTCATGTTCAATTTAAGTCTGTCTCGCATTCGATCGACTGGCCGGTGAAACAACAAATTCCTTCTGATTGGCCAGAATAATACATTATCTCTATCAATTTTACCTTAGTAAGCCTGTTAAGTTTCATGCTTTTATCATGAAACGAACAATTGAATCATTTTTTGGTCGTTAACAGCTGGACTAAGAATAATACATTATGTCTATCAATTTTACCTTTAGCCAAGTTCTTCTGGTGCGTTTCTACGTCATAAATTTCACATTGCCAAAGCGTATTGTAGCCATTATTTCCACCCATTACCCTAATTTCTCCCTCCAGCTGCACTGCGCATGCGCTAACTTTTCCACGACTCACTGGCAGCACAAAACTCCAGAGATTCACCGCTGGATCGTATCGTTCTTTGCTGACCTCGGGCTCAATTTCTTGGCCTTCTCCGCCGATTACACTTCACGAAAAAAATGAATTTACCCAAGTTTGCTAGTAAATCTGGCAGATAGTCGGGACTGACCTATTTGAATATGCAGGCCACATTTACCTATTGGTCACTGATTTTTATTCAAACTACTTTGAAATAGAGCTACTTGACCAAAAAACTGCCACCGGTGTTATCAACGCAGAAAAAACACATTAAAAACAACAGAAAGGGTTGCTTCTTATTAATAATTGATCAAAAATAAATTTTAATTTTATGTTCTCACTCAAATCACGGACAGAGCTGTTTTCTCATGTAAGCGAATGACTTTGTAGAATATTTGCAGCGTAGTCGCTTCAAAAGAAACACAATTCTTTTTGTCAATATGAAATCCCCTGGCAGATTCGGCCATATTTTGAGATTTTAAAACTTTAGAACAACCTGACTGCAAAGAGCAAAAAGGGTTACTTCTTCCAATTAATAATTGATCAAAAATAAATTCTAATTTTATGTTGTCACTCAACTTTCGGACAGATTAAATGGAACAACTTGCTGATGTTAACCATTCTAACGATCTATCGGAAGATAAGCATCGAAACGGAAAAGATAACAACGTTTTTATGTCTTCAACCTTCATGGTAAGAGCTCCTTTTCTTCTTTAGAGGAACGAAACAATTGGAATAAGCACAGCTGTCGTAAGAAAAGGCTTTTATATTCTTAAGAAACTTTCTCAGTTATTTCCAAAGTCGGCAAACATATTAGAGAGATTTATATTTGGCATGGCGCCCTTGTCGCTTCACCCAAAGCGCGATAAATTTGCCTTTTATCTACAACCATTTGTTACTTAACTGCGATTTTCTTGAAACCGAAAAAGACAGCTGAAAAACGTGGATAACTAAGACGCGATGTTTATTCTTTCTAACATTTCGTTTAAATAACGCACTCTTGGCAGCAAACTTTCATTCAAAACAGAAAATTGCGCGATTTGGTGGGCAGCTAGAACGAGCAATTTCATGTTTTCAAGGTTTTCGACACTTTGTCGTGAAACAAACATCGAATACTTTCAAGAGTGTTTTATCATGACTTTTAGTGGCAATTCGATGAAAATTTCTGACTGCCGGGCGTTTAAGGTTTGTGAGACCGTGCCCGGCTGTCGGCCTTATAGTCACAGCGCAAAGGGCATCTAATATACAAGAGGAGAGTAGTTAGTGACTTGGCGGTTCCGCTGCAAAAAAATTGCGGTCGTATCCAAAGATTAAATCCCAAGGTTGAATTTTCTTTTGGAATAATTTTTGGTGTAAAAAAGAAACTGGATAAAAAAAATTGAAATCTATAAGCAATAATATGGGAGAAAAAAAAGGCTTAAGGTGGCCGAATACAGTTTTTTAGTGTACAGGTGTTAGAAGACGTTATTTGGAAACTATGTACTTCTGGGCGCCCAAAATTGGTATGGTGTAAGACTAACTAAGAAAGAATGGATTTTTGTACGTCTTGTCGAGCTAAGTACCGTTTCCATGGCAACGCAGCGAACTATTAAACGTCCACATATTTTAGGTTTCTTTTATTTTTAGAAAATGTACTCATTAGATTTTTTCCATTTTTTGTATCCAGATAAACTCACAAAACACTGACACAGTTGCACTATTTTCGTGTAATTTTAACAGACAGATCTCCTGTAAATATTGATTTTGCATTTTAATGTTTTGTGAAGATACCCTCTGTTAGATTTAGGTTTCTCTTTGTAGGCGAGTTACGCTTTTAGGGAACTATTTTCATGCCAAATTTTACGAAATTCTAATGAGCGGTTCCTTAGAAAACAGTTCATTTCCACGAAAACAACCAGTCGCAATTTTTTGGTCAAATGCGCATGCGTGGCTTTAATTGGGTTTCATGTCAAAGTTGAAAAGCATGTAAAAGGTCTTGGTGAATGACTTTTTTGCTCGGAAAGAAAAGAAAAAGAGTCCAGAAACGAGAAACTTAGTTATTTAGGATCAAAAGTTACCTTTATTATCCATTTCATGTGAAATTGAGGGATCACTTTATCGACCGCCGTATTTACGTACCACAACCCTAGCGCGCGCTTAATAGCATCACTAACAGAATCTGTAAACGCGCTCAAACTGTGTTCGGCCACCTTAAAGAGATAACGCCTATATATAATATGAAAAAAAAAAGGCTTAAAGAGATAACGCCTATATATAATATGGAAGAAAAAACATATTAAGTAACACAAAAGGGCTTAAAGAGATAGCGCCTATATATAATATGGAAGAAAAAACATATTAAGTAACACAAAAGGGCTTAAAGAGATAACGCCTATATATAATATGGAAGAACAAACATATTAAGTAACACAAAAGGGCTTAAAGAGATAACGCCTATATATAATATGGAAGAAAAAAAAATATTAAGTAACACAAAAGGGCTTAAAGAGATAACGCCTATATATAATATGGAAGAAAAAAATATCTGACCAATATAATATGAATAAGTCAGATCTGGAGAAGCTGACAAAAGCCGAGCTCATTGATTTGCTGCTTGCAAAGCCAAAATCAGTCCCAGTGTCAGGGGTGAGGCAACCTATCCCTACACCAAGTAAGAGTGTTAAGCAAATGGTGCAAGATTAGGAAGACAATATCATTCTTCCACCACCGGAGTTTAGGGATGATTATAAACCAATACCAAGGACAGAAAAGACAGTCAGGCAGCTGGTTCCTATACCACAAAGTAAAATACCATTACCAAGGACAAAAAAGACGGTTGAGAAACCAAAAGTTACTATTACTGAAATAGCACAAGCATTTCAAGGTTTTACCGAATCATATCAAATCAGCATCATGACTGAGGTAGCGTTTGATTATTAGGTAGATCAAACAAAACGAATATTGCTTGAACAAATAAAAAAGGACTTAGCAGAAAAGAGAGGAGTAAAATATTCGATGATGATGCAAATCACTTTTGACAAGCGGATTGGTCCAGAAGAATTTGAATACGAAACAGCATATTTTAACAGCACAACTCAAACGATCATCAATGAAAATGAAATCGAGATATCATTAACCCAGGCTAAAGATGAAATTAAAAAAAGAGTCGATGCATGGCTTTCTGAGGGTTCAGGTTGGAATATTTGGGAAATCGACTCCCATTACTTGAATATTATAACATTTTTACCATTACCGCCTCCTCATATATTGAACTACCGCCAGAATTAAGAAACTCTGAAAAAGGTTTGATAAATATCAAGAACAAGGATAATGAATGTTTTAGATGGTGTCACATAAGACATTTGAATCCACAAGAAAAAGATTCACAAAGGATCAAAAAAATCGATAAGCAATATATCAACCAATTAGACTATGATGGGATTGAATTTCCAGTATCCGGTAAACAAATCAATAAAATCGAAAAACATTACAACATCAATGTTAATGTCTTCGGATATGAAAACAAACAATCATACCCAGTTTACCTATCAAAAGAGAAAAATGAAAACATAATGCATTTACTGTTGGTAACTGAAGGAGAAAAATAAGCACTACGTTTTAATCAAACATTTCAACAGATTTGTGTATAACCAAACCAAGCATGAGCAAAAAAAAACATTTTTGTCTCCACTGTCTGCAGTGTTTCAGCAGCAAGGATGTGCTCAATAGACACAGAGAAAATTGTATTATGATCAATGGTGCACAAGCTATCAAGATGCCGACTAAGGATAACAACATAGTAAAATCCAATAATGTACACAAGCAATTACCAGTACCCTTCGTTATTTAACAGATTTTGAAGCAATCACAGAAAAGGTAGAAAGATGTCAGCCTAATGATGACAAACCTTTTACTAATACCTATCAAAAACATACTGACTGTTGCTATGGTTATAAAGTCGTGTGTTGCTATGATAAAATTTTCTTAAAGCCATTGAAAGTGTACAGAGGCGAGAAAGCTGTTTATAAATTTATGGAGAAAATGATAGAAGAGATTGAATACTGTAAACAGGCGATTGAAACACAGTTTAATGAGCCATTGAAAATGACTGAGGCTGATGAGAAAGAATTTCAAAACGCAGACATATGTCATATTTGTGGTAATAAATACACAGAGGAAGATACTAGAGTCAGGGATCATTGTCATATATCTGGAAAATATAGAGGATCAGCTCATCAGAGCTGCAACATTAATTTCAGACTGACATATAAGATACCTGTAGTGTTTCACAATCTCCGTGGTGATGATTCTCATTTCATAATGCAGTAAATTGGTGAAATATATAGTTAAAAATTATACCTATATCAATGGAAAAGGATTGGACATTAATGTCATTCCTAATAACATGGAAAAATACATGGCTTTTATGATTGGAAAAAATCTGGTCTTTATTGACAGCTTTCAATTCATGAGTCAATCACTCAGTACTCTAGTTAATAATTTACCGGCTGATGCTTCCAAATATACACACGAGGTCTTTAGAAAAAAGAAAAAACGTGAGCTTATGAAACGGAAAGGTGTCTATTCGATGGATTCATTCAACAAATTCAGTGAATCATTGCCAGCGAAAAAATATTTTTACAGCTTGATGAATGATGAACATATCAGCGATGAAGATTACCAACACGCGCAAAATGTCTAGTCAACATTCAAGCTCTAAAATATGGGTGATTATCATGATCTATATTTAGGCTCTGATGTAATTTTATTAGCGGATGTATTTGAGAATTTTCGTAAGACCTGTCAGGAACATTATAAACTAGATCCATGTCACTATTTCACCAGTCCTGGACTTAGTTGGGATGTAATGTTAAAAATGACTGATATTAAACTTGAATTGATGACAGACATTGATATGTATCAGTTCATTGAAAAAGGGATGCGTGGGGGGTTCTTCTTACATTGCCAATAGATATGGGAAAGCCAATAACAAATATATGAAAAATTACAATCCTGAGGAGAAAGACAGATACATTATGTATCAGGATGCCAACAATTTATACGGATGGGCAATGAGTCAATATTTACCAACACGAGGTTTCAGTTGGATAACTGATAAAGAAATCAAAAAAATCAATCTCGAAAAATACACTGATGATTGCAAAAAAGGTTTTATAGCTGAAGTTGATTCAGTTTGTTTTTTCTGTTTAACACAATACGATTTAACCGTTATACTAGTGGCTTACATAATTTTCAGAATTTGGTAATTCTTCATCAACATTATGAAGGGCTGGTTTATATCTTCCATATCCTCTTGTTTGATGAGTGAATCGTTTTTTTTTATACATCTACAATCAACACAAGTGCACCAAAATAAAACTCTACATTTACTATTTCGATAGTATCCCCATGGTTCTGTATAATAAGTTAATTTTTTTTCTCTCAGACAATATTTTTTGACATCGTATATATCTTCTTCATCATAATCACATTCAAGACACATACCTTTCACAACATCATCATGTGCTGTTTCTTTTTGACAGTATTGACAAAATAAGTTCATGATTAATTAGTCATGTAATTTGTTATGAACTGATGATTCACTCAATCATTTAAATCGATTTTGCATTATGAATTGTTTCTAAAATCGATCTTCCTCTTTGTCGCTCCAACAAATAATAGAGACACAAATATCCACATAATACAGAATCTCGCTCTTGAATTTCATCTGATGAATAAATTAATGGTTTATCACTCGTAACAAGATATATGGCGATTTCATCGGGCATCGTTAATCCAAAACTGTCAAAATATTCAGCATACTTGTTCCCATCTCGGTAAGTAACCCAATGTGTGCCTGGTCCGATATAATCATCAAGATTAATGATTCCGACTTTATTGTTTTTTATCTATTGTGGTGATTTATCTTTGCTAAATACTCCTCTAAAATGTTTGATACCAAGTTTTTTTTAACCCAATAAATAAGATAAAAGTTACTGAGTGGTTTGTTGATGTACTTTACAATGTGTCCCAGATCAGTGGAATGTTTTTGAATGAACTGTTTTTTTTTTTTTTCCAGTAGTAACCCTTTTCCCTTTTTGGAGGCTTTTTTTTTTGCTCCCATACCTATCTGTTGTTTCCAAGTACCAAAAAATGGAGGTGGTCTACGATCAATCGGAGAAACCCAAAGGTTTCTGCGCCGGAGCCGGAACCGTCTGAACCGGAAGGACCAAACCACCTTTTGTTTTTTTTGGAACATAAACTGGTACAGACCATCTAATTATCTCTGTTTGTCAACTTGAAGACCTTTTCCAGTCGAGGCATTCAACAACAGAGGAACACCGATTGAAGCTAATAATGTACCCAAGAATCCTCCTTGTTGAGTCTTCGTTGGTTTAATAATAATCTGTCCACCAGTATGAATTGCACTTACTATTTGTTTCTTTTGTGCATCAGTCAACCAATCTTTGTACTTTATCAATTGATCAACTTTGTTTTGTGGAATCAAGAACCCACCAACCTGTCCTCTTCCGAATATCTTGTCAACACCAAGACTGGCAAGACCGGATAATGCTCCAGAAGCCAGTGGCCCAGCAGCCTTTGATGCAAGACTTGTTACAGCTGAAAGTGCCCTTGCACCAAGACTGAATAATGATGACCACAGACTGGTGGATTCCTAAATGATTTCATTATTATACTATTAAATTACACAATTTTTCTCCTTCTCAGTTTACCACCAGATATGATCTTATTGACTTGTTCTGCTATTTCCATATCACACAGCGGTTTTTGTGCCATTGGTTGAGTGGACATCATTGGAAGTTGTTGTTTGCTCAATAACTGAACTATCTTGTCCCCAGATTTATTGAAAATATGTTCCCCAGTCTTTGTGACAGCCTTTGTAGCTGCTGTTTGACTCCTTTTTTGGCTAATTTTTTTGTTGTTTTTCCAAATAATTTTGAGCCAATTGATCGGAATATGTCTACAATATCTTCTCCAACAACTGATTCATCATGAATATGTTTTCTAACGTATCGACCTAATTCTGGATCAAAACCTGCTTTCATTTCACTTTGTCACATTATATTGATATATTATATTAAACTGGAGCGGAGAATCAGGCTCATGGACCAATTAATCCCATTCAAGTTAATTAGACGACCAAGTGCATTCCAAGTTCGGGTATATGAGTTTTTGATACTGGACTGAAGAAAGCTCTTTTTGGTTCAAATGTGAAAGGATACGATCTGGTTAAATTGTCAGTTGGGATCATGATAATAGAATTTGTTGATCTACCATCGTTGATACTGTCTGTTATAATATCACAATTGATATTTAACATATCGATATCATTCGTAATATTGGGCAGTTTGGTTCCATCTGCTGTTTGGTTAATTAATTTTGAATCAAAACCAATTAGTGATCCAAGTGATTAGTGATTGGAATTCCCGATATCTAATTGTCATTTGTTTCCCAATTCAACGACAACACGATATGACGAAAGTACAAAATATATTTCAACAGCCACACCATTAGCTGGTGTATCATCATTTTGTTTGATCGCTTGTTTGATATATTCATCAAGTTCATTATATGAGTACATACCATCGACAAATGTGATTGTTACCCATGATGCTCCATTATCTTTCGAACATTTGATTTTGTTATTATTGTATTCTTTATTAATGTAATGCCATGAGTAGGTCATTGTTACTCTGTCAACAGCCAATTCATGGTTCATATTTCTGTCCAAGTTTATCGGTGGTTCAAACTTGATAATAAAGTCTTCTGGTTGATTCCGGCGTATTTTGTGTCTGTTAATTGATGAAATTTGAATTGCTCGTTCTTGCATATATCATTACAATACATAATTCTTCAACAGCTCAATGAGTTGTTTGTTGTTTATGATGTCAAGCGGATTCAATTTACGGGCTATCTGTGAAAATTCACCCTTGAATCCATTATTTCCAGCTATAATAGATCCGCCGAGAAGTTCCATTCCGTCAAGTCAAAAATTTACGTCATTGTAATATACAACACCAGAGCCCAATTTCTTGAATTTCTGACTGGATTTGTGTATTGGAATCTCACTCAGTTGGTTTAATTCATTTAAAACCATTTTGCCTCATCACTGTATTTCTTTTTTGAATTGAATCTCTTTGTCAAAAGATCAATAGTAACAAAATCAACCTTCTTATCAAGCACTTTTTGATTGTCTTGTGTTGCAACAAGTCTCAACTGCCCCATTAATTTTGGGATATCAATCATCAATCCACCATACTGTCCATGCTGATTGATTTTATACGCATTCCGCTTTGGTTTTGTATAATGCAATCCTTTGCCACTGATGGTCTTCATCCCTTCGGAAACTATTCTGATACGATCTCTGTATTTTTTTCAACAGTTTACTTTTAGCCCTCAATCTTGGTTTATTTTTTGTTTTATTTTTTGCAGCGGCACCTAATAATTTCCCATTTCGTTTTATTTCTTCATCGAGTTGATTCATATAAAAATCATAGTCAATATTACCTTCAACGATACCTTTGAGAACATCACTTGATGTTGACAGACACATGATCATCAATCTTGTTTGTTCATCCCCATGAAATCCAACATCCAGATTTGCTTCCAGATTAAACTTTGAACCAGATTCCATCATTGTTGGTTTGTAACTGATTGGCAGTTTTGTTGTTTCTTGTGGTTGTGGTTGTTCAGGTTGAAATGCCAACATCACAATGTTTTCCAAACCTGATGTGATTGCTTTTTGCAATTGCTCAATCAATTTATCCTGCTTGTCATCGATTGTTTGTTTTGTCTCTCTTTGAGTTTTAATGATTGATTTGAACGTTTCTGATAAATCCTGTTGTAAATCTTGTTTTTCATGCTTGTATTCCTTCAATTTGTCTCTTACCTGTTTGGTTATTGTTCCAGCTCTGATCTTTGAATCAGATAATTGTTTTAATCGTTGAATATCTATTATACTATTTGCTTACATAAACTTATCTTAACTTATCTTTCAGAAATCATATACAAATCAATCATTTTTTAAGCTTACCAATGACTCATCTTGATTTATCTAAAAAATAATATATGGATATTCCAAATTATGACAGACATAACAATGAAAACAATAATTTTAAACAACTGTATGGATTCACGCCAAATGATACATTTTGGATGCTCATCTGTGGTAATTCTAATTCGGGAAAGACTAATCTTCTTTATCACATGCTTATGAGACCATTATTATACTATGACCAGATACATCTTTATGCAAAAAATCTTGAACAACAAAAGTTTAAAGACACCGTTCAAACACTGACTGATATATCCGATAATGTTGGTTATAATGTGTTAGTTTGTAGCAATGATCAGATAGTTCCTGTTGAGAGTTTGATGGATGATATAAATACCCAAAAGATTGTCATATTCGATGACCGTTATTTGCGATAAAAACCAAAAACCATTAATCGATTATTTCATAAGAGGTCGGCATAAAAACTGCTCTGTTATTTACTTCAGTCAATCCTTTTTTAAAACACCGAAGGACATCAGGTTGAACTGTTCACATTTCTGTGTCTACGACTTCCCAAGCAATAACGAACGGAGTTAGATATCCCGTGAATTGCAGGGTGTCACAAAGGAACAATACCAGGCAGCAACTCAAAAGCCTTTCTCCGTCCTTTATGTTGACAAACCAAAAAAAAAAGGTTAAGAGAAACTTTTATAGATCTATATAATGAATTAGTATAATGGGGATTTTTTTAATGAACTTGAAACGACTTCTCACACAGTAGGTGTTGGAAGGAGAGGAAAACAAGGGCTCCAGGGTATCGGTTTCAAACTAACATCTACTGGTGATTATGATCTGCAAAATGAAAAATTAACAAATGTGGAACAGGGAACTGATCCTAATGATTCTGTTATAAATAGTCAGATTCAGTTGTTGGGGGGGGGGGGGGGGCGCAACCTGGTACAGTAATTTACAGCGATACCGGTAGCATTCATACGAATAGTATTTATTTACAAGATACACCAGATGGCGCAGGTAATAGCAATGATGTTAGATTATTGACTGAACATCAAAGCTGTGAAAACATTCGCCTTCATATACCAGATTTGCAAAACTTTGATGGTTATGGTGGACGAGCTAAAAGCGAAATAATAGTTACATCAACAGAACAACATATTACTGGACGGAAAACATTTTTTGATATTAATGTTTTAAAACCCGATAATAACGATCAAGTGGCGATAAAAAATATGTCGATGATGAGATTAAAAAAAGACCGTCACCTGATTTATCTACATATTTGAAAAAAAGATGGTACTATGACTGGCAACCTTGATATGGGAAATCAACAAATCACAAATCTTGGGGCTAATATACAAAATATTTACGATGTTGTCGATTTGGGTTTTTGTGATACCAAATATTTGCAAAAAGTATCAAATAGTGATCTTGATGTGGATCAACATTGGATAAAACGCGTTCCAAACTAATTTGTGGCATTACATTTTAGAAAAATTCGGTTGAAGATAACCACAACGCACTGAAGAATTTTGCCAATCAGTGCGAAGAAGGGCATTTCATCGGAGGAAAATATGGTTTCCGTCAAGTTCAAAAGAGGCACGATTTAAAATATGACAATTCCGTCAAAATCACACTATTTCATTCCATTTCGAGCAATCCTAACAACAAAAATACAGTTTACTGTTCCAAATAAGAAGTTCCGAATTTCGGACCACGTCAACACTTAGTCGAGGAAAACGAATCACTACTATCTAACTTGAGAGGTTTTTCGAATTTCGGACCCCCTCTAAACTTCTCCGTGGGAAAACAATTATTGCTACCTAACTTGAGAGGTTTTCCGAATTTCGGACCCCCTCTAAACTTATCAGAGGAAAAACAATCATTACTATGTAACTTGAGAGGTGTTCCGAATTTCGGACCACTTCAACACTTATCCGAGGAAAAAACGATCATTACTATTAACTTAAGAGGTGTTCCGAATTTTGGACCCCCTCTACACTTATCCGAGGAAAAAACGATCATTACTATTAACTTGAGAGTTGTTCCGAATTTCGGACCCCTCAACACTTACCCGAGGAAAAACGATCATTACTGTTAGCTTGAGAGGTGTTCCGAATTTCGGACCCCGTCAACACTTATCCTCAGGCTCAGAGACATCTCATCAGCAGTCACAAAGGAAATGTTTTCAAATACCTGTATGACACTGATGAATCAGCTTCAGAATATAATATTACAGTAAATGGTCTCGAAAATAATTTTCAGGAGAGCGCTAACAATAACAAAAAAGCTTATGATACCACAATGACCAAGGACACTGATGGATCCAATGATTATCGAAGTGCTATTTCATTCAATTTGTATCCATTACCCATTTGCACGTACACAATGATATTCGAATATTATTGGCCTGAATCTACCAATATATCATTATCACCTCAAGGAATAACTGAGAACCGATGTTCATCAATGCGTTGGTGAAGCTGACGGCTGGTATAGCCAACGTAATCTGTGACGTCGCGAGACACGCTACCGACGCCTCAAACTGAAAACATCCATCGGATAGTCTTACCATTCAAAGACCAGAGGTCAGCTGACATAGTAAAGAAGCATCTTTCTGACTTAAGCAACAAAATTGACCACATTCTTCAGCCAGTTTTTATGAGCCGTAAACTTTGTGACGATCTTAAAGTGCAGAAGCCTAAGCCACCCTTGATCAGTCAACACTGTGTTGTGTATCACTTTGTATGTGATCCGTGTGATGCAGATTGCGTCGGCTATACCAGCCGTCACCTTCACCAACGCATTGATGAACATCGGTTCTCAGCCATCGGGAAATACCTAAAGAATAATCACCAAGTTGACACAATTGGCGACCTGACAAACAACTTCACCATCCTAAAGAAATGTCAGGGAAAGCTGAATTGCTTAATCTTTGAAATGCTTTGGGTCCGCAAGAAGAAACCGAGTCTAAACACCAGTCAGACTCCGTTCGCGCGAGACTATTGGTCTAACGGACATAACTCTCATTTTATAACACCTTCTGAATGAACACCGGACAGTTACTTTTAGTCTTGATTTAATTTATTCTTTTTCACACCTTTACTTTATGTATAAATTATTATTTTTTCTGTTGTATTCTTCACTTGATAATGGTGCCAAACGTCCTTTCGTGAACTGTATCTCTAAATTTAATGTTGTTAGTGTTTAGATTTTGTTACTATTACTCTATTATTTTCTACTTTCATCATATCCAAAATCATTTTCATAATATATTTAATACTTATTATACTTTTTCGATTACCTCTTATTTGAGGTAGTATTTCATTTATTTTCTTGTAGATTTGATGTATCTTCATTATCTGTTGGTGACTGGTCTGTATTTTATAATCATATAAAAAATTACATATCACATTATCAAGATGATACTTTAGATTATATACACTCTTTTTACGAATACAATATAGATTATTATAAAACTCAATATATTCGTTCACATACATATATTCAATAACCTGTCCACAATTTTTGCAAACTGAATAACCTTTATCAGCAATGATATCTTGATTATCACAACATCGTTCGCATTCATTCGACTGACGATTTTCAAACTGCTCATAACAGAAAGGACAATAAATCTCATCTATACTCTCCGATCCTTCGTGGATTTCTAAATTACAATTCATATTATATGTTTCTATAACATTGTTTATTCATATCACGAGAGAAAAATTAAAAAGCATATCAATACATAACTGAATTATGCAAAAGCCACTTTCTGATTGGTCGAAAAGGTCATACGACTGTCAGTAGGAAAGCCCCAAACAATGAGATCATCGACTTCCTGTTTTCAGAATAATTTCAAATACCCAAATTTCACACTTACTCACCATGGAGTCTCCGATGGCTCAGTGGTCAAACCATTGAATCCGTGTTGAATCAAATTTCAGTCGGTTTAAACTTTCATTCAATATCCATACAACATTTTCTTTATTCTCAAAAACGTTGAATGGTGTTGGAGCCGTATGAACACTCCGTTCAACATTTGTCCAACATTTGCCCAACATCCGTTCAACTTTTGTTGTTGGTCAAATGTTAATACCGTTTAAACGGGCCCTTATGCTTTCAATGTAAAGCGACAGGAATTTAAATTATGAACGTTTCATGCATTTTGAGTTAAAATTTCAAGTTTGGAATGAGTCACCTTGCTCCCAATGGGCCTTGAAGGCGCCGGTTCGAAACAATACCACTGAGCAGTGAAGCAGGTTCACTGTTGGAGACTTTAGGGAGGACGACGACGGCGACAGCAACGACAACGCCGCAAAACAATAGGGTTTAATGAGCAAAAACAATCATTCTGCACGTGCATTTTACATTTTGGTACATTTCTTTGCCGTCCTCTGCAAAACAACAACTTGAAATGACCACATTTAAGGTTTTGTGGAGAACGTGAACGCACGACGGTGAATTTTTCAATTTCTTTCTTAAAGTGTACACCACTCCTACCAATTTGTTCCCTGGTAGTTCGCCATTTTTGTAAAAGTTGAGCGAGTTGAAATAATCGCGAAGTAGCACAAATGAAATAAAGATATCTTTTCAGGTGACGTTTTCGTTGCCGTTGCCGTCGACGTTGCTTATGCTCCCTTTTAAGAAACCACGACGGCAACGCCAACGAAACGTCGCTTCAAAATACAAGTTTGCGTTACTTGTCCTACTTTGCGATTTTGCGATTATTCTAATTCCAGTTAAACTTTTACAATGTGGACGAGCTATCCAGAAACAGAACAGGTGAGAAAGGCGTTCAAGTTGAGACAGAGAATGAAAAATTTGCTATTTTCGCGGGCGATCAAAATTCGCCGCGATCGGCGTATATAATCGCCAGGTGTGTCGCCGGCTTTATGGTAGTAGCGTAGCGCGAGGTTAAATTGTAAATGGCTAAAGCAAATTTTTCTTTCTAACGGAGAGAAAAAAGTAAAGAATAATGCTAGAGGAGGGAAAGGGGAAGAAAAAAGGCAAAGGAAAAAACAAGAACAAGAACGGAGGCCATTGTAGTTGATGACAGTTTTCAAGCGCGCGTATATTTCCTTCTTCCAGTCATAGCATTAAAATATTTTTATTTTCCTCTTCCTTTTTTTCAAAAGTGAAAATGTTGTACATTTTAATCTTGCTGTCGCCAAGACGTTAGCACATTTCTTGTTTCCTTCCAGCCGGAATGAAGTACGCAATTGTGCTTCTGCTGATATGCTGGTTTACCAGCTCAGGGATGGCGGATCTCTGTAAGCCAGCATCTTACTCAGTGCAAGGACAGGTGCTTAAAAACCACACCATCACCTCCGGCCCCGCAGAGCGCATAGAAGAGTGTATCATGCAGTGCATGGATCATCCTGGTTGCCACAGCAGCATCTTTTATCGAAAGGACAGAGTGTGTGAGCTGAATGACAAGACGCATGCGTCTCACCCTGAAGATATGAGAGAAGAGCATTTGACGAACTACATGGAGAATACTTTCAAATTACCATTCACCTGCAGCAAAGACTCCGACTGTGGAAGTAGTTTGCTTTGCCTACCATCGTTGAGGTGTGAAGGTAGGTGTGATCACTAAATGCGCGCATTCCTGGGGAGCTGAGCCCACAAATTGATGTAGTCAGCGCCCTCAGTACTACTTTACATGAATAAACGCGTATGTTCTGAGAACGAGATGAATATGATTGCCAAGGTGTTTGCATTTTTATACTGAAAAAATCGCAGTTTGTTTTATAAATATGTCTTTGAAGCATGCATTGCTAGTAAAACTGTTCACTTGTTTAACTTGAACGATTTTCTTCTGAGATCAATCTCGTTTTTGTATGTTGCTTATTCTGAATCTGTAGAAGAAACTCCCAGCGCGTGACATGAGAATGTAGTGCTGTTTGTTTCTCGGAATTTTTCACAATAAGCAGTGTTTATTTGTTATTTTGCCGATAGAATGCGTCATCCACGCACTTGGAATGGAAAGCAACGACATACCAGACTCAGCCGTAACGGCTTCTTCCTCTTGGTCAGTTGCCAAACATGCGCCTTGGGGAGGTCGTCTCAATAATTTACCTACTAACAATAGTTGCGGTTGCTGGGTGGCGAGAACCTTGAATCAAGGAGAATGGCTGCAAATTGATCTCGGGGAGGAGAGGTTACTGACAAAACTCGCCACACAGGGGAGGCCTTCCTTTGACCAGTGGGTGCGGACATACAAAATCCTCCTCAGTTCAGACGGAACAAGCTGGAAGGAATATGAGGAAAATGGTTCTGTTAAGGTAACAGTAGTGCAAGTATTAAAACGTTTGTTCTGATATGAACAGAACCACAAACACATTTAAAGTAATTTAAACAGATTAAATTTCACTGAAGTCAAACAAAACCAAACTTTATCCAACTCTTTTGAAGGCGATGGTTCGCGTGTTTTTGGTAACCACTGTAAACATGAAAATCAAAATTATTGAAAATCGCTTAAAACCATCAACTTGTTTAGTCCGAATTTCCAACGGAAAGGTTTTTGCAACATCATTATCGGCTTGAGCAAAAACACTGTGTAGTTGTTTTGGTGACGAGTTGTTAAAACGTTCATCGACACTCACTGGCTGATAAAAATGGCCTCACAACGAGCCAACAAAAACAGTCGAGAAAAGCGCGGGAAATCGTTTCATCACTTAGGACAGGTAGTATGGCTTTGGTGTTTTGCAAGTATCTCAAGGTTTTTTAGGCAATAATAAGAAAGCGCAGTACAGCAAACAGACTCAAAGACCAAAGTGAATAACACAAGTAATCGATTAAACAAGATACTACAGATTTCTCAGAAGCCAATAGCAATGAAAGACTAGGTTGAAAAGGTAGTTAAAGTACA
The DNA here is from genome assembly GCF_977016875.1 of Pavona decussata. Lineage (NCBI taxonomy): Eukaryota > Metazoa > Cnidaria > Anthozoa > Scleractinia > Agariciidae > Pavona > Pavona decussata. The sequence goes on from NW_028145699.1 coordinate 451,191, forward strand.
ATATTTGTACTCAGAACTTTAAGGTTAATACAATAAAAGATCATGCGCCAATACCGTTCTTCCTGAAACAAATTTATGTATCTCTTTTTGTAGGGAGGCTACGTGGCAGTGGTTAGGGTCGCCGGACGTATAATCCGGAGCCCCCAGGCTGAAGTCCAACTCCAAAGCCACGCTTTTCAAATAGCCAACTGATCTGCCTTCCACCCGTTGGGATTTTTAACAAATATTATTTTCAGTTTGCATATTTATTTCACGGGTTTATAGTGTCCCCAAGTAGCGCCACAGCGCCAAATACTCAGTCGACCCTTAAATAAAGTCATTTATTTTTTATTAATTTCTATTTTTTCTTAGGTCTTTTTCGGAAATTCAGACTCTGGAACAATCGTTTCACACATCTTAACGCAGAGGTTTATGGCCAGATATGTGCGCTTTTACGTGGTATCATGGTACAAACACATATCCATGCGAGTTGAGCTGTACGGATGTTCTCCAGGACCATAACTTATGAAACAAACTGTCTTCAATCTCATGTAATGAAAATGATGATTTGTAACTAACATTGTGCATGCACATTACAGTAATTAAATCAATATTAAGTGAACACTAAGTGAGATCACAGGCAGCCCAAGATCGCGTCACTAGAGAGCGTGTAATAATTAATTACTAGTGGGCATGATGACCTTTGAGTGCAATGCAGCCATTGAAAATTTAAACGCATTATAAGACTTTGTATGGGAAATAAAATGCTGTCGATTACGAAGTTTAAAAAACGCTAAATTTAACTTTCATTCAATAAAACGAATAAAACTGCCAAGCTTGCGTCACTAGAGACCGAGAGCGTGTAATAATTAAAACTTGTGGGATGTTGACTTCTGAGTGCAAAGCGGTATTGGGTTACAGGCAGCCGTTGAGAATTTGAACGCATTATAAGACTTTGTATGGGAAATAAAATACCGACGATTCTGACGCTTAAAAAACGCTAAATTTAACTTTCATTCAATAAAATGAATAAAACTGACTCACTCTGGTGCATTCTTCTTTGTTTTGTAGCTTATTTTACCGTTTCGAGCATTCTTTGAAATCACTGTCATTCCCCTCATAAGACGGAGTTCTTTCTTTTGTGCTTGCGTTATCCCGGTTTACACGGGCGACATTACGATTCATAAGGGCAAGCACAAGAAAAATGAGCGATTTACATTTCTGGTGCTTGCGTTTATGTTTGCGTCGTCCCTGTTTACACGTTGGTTTCTGGGCCTTATGCTTGGGCTTATGGTTATGCTTAGGTCATACGTGTCAACCAGCGTTTATTCTCGAGGCCGTCAAATGTCCCGGAGTAAACTAATCCCTGACCTCCACTTATGGTGGTGAGCAGTGAATGCTGCTGTCTTTTAATTAAACGATAAAATTAACCGTTACCTTATGGTACTATACTAACTATCTACCTAATGTAGGTCTAATGTAAGTGTACGGTTGATAAATTTGGAGCTAGAGTGGCCAAACAAATATATTTGTTCTGCATATAGACACGGAAAATATATAACTTACTTTATTTTTACGGGAGAGAGCGCTTGATAGCCTTCCATACCCCGCAACACGAGCGGCAGTCAAAATTGGTTTTCGTACGTCATACCAAAAACTAACACTTCATTGTCGACTAAATGAAGGCAATACCAATTTCGCGCCATGCTTAACATTTTCTTGCGCCTCCAACGTAGACTTCTAATTGGTCGATTTAAATTTGAGACGCACGGACCGCATGGTGGGAGTCTAGTGACTGGAAAATCTGTTACTCTCGGATTCTGGATGGAATTGGAATTTGGAAATTTTGATGATTGACTGACTGACTGACTCACTGACTCACTGACTGACTGACTGACTGACTGACTGACTGACTGACTGACTGACTGACTGACTGACTGACTGACTGACTGACTGAATGACAGACTGACTGACTCACTGACTAAATGACTGACTAACTACTGTCTGGCTGGGTGTCTTACTGACAGATAAGCTGGCCGGCTGGCTGGCCAGCTGACTGACTGACTGACTGACTGACTGACTGCCCTGACAACAAAAGCCTGGTTAAAAGACTGGTAAGCCTGGTGAGGTCTGGTTCAACCAAGCTTACCAGGCTTTTGGTTTGAAATCAATGAAGTCTGGTTAAGAGTCTGGTAAGCTTGGTTTTACCAGAATTACTTGGTACGCTTGCTCAAAAGTTACCTAAACAGCCTGGTAAAGCTGGTTTTGGCCCGCAAACTAGAAATTGAAAATCCAGGTAACCTTGGTTTTACCAGGCTTTCAGGGTGAGTATGGTTGAAAAGTCGTACCTGAAAAGCCGGGTTAGACGGGTTTTCTCAGACTTTCAGAGTAAGTGTGGTGGGAAAGCATGACGTGAAAAGCCACTGGTTAGCCTGGTTTTCCCAGGCTTTCAGGTTAAGTATGGTTGGGAAATATTACCTGGAAAAGCAAGGCTTAGCCTGGTTTTCTCAGTAAAGGCCGTACATACTCAGCTGAAAACATATTAACTAGAAAACCAGAGTAGCCTAACGTGTTATAGTAATTTTGCGATCATATTCTGTCCATCTTACCAGGCTGTCGAATGCCTACAAAGGGCAATTATCAATATTGTTTCATGGACATTCTCTACGTGTTCCCAGCTTCGTCGGAACGAATAGATTCGCTCTGGGCGAAGGGTTAAGGCTAGAAATGTCATCACTAGAATCTATTTACGATGGCTAATTTACCTTTTGTTTTCAACTCTGTTGATCAAGCCAAACATTTGTTTCTACTCCCCACCGACGCAGCACCACAGTTTCCTAAAAAAGTAACCCCTTTATACATTAGTTTAGTTTAGTTTCCCGCAGATTCGGCCATATTTTTTCAAAACTTTCGAAGAACCTCGCTGTAGAAAGTATAAGGGTTGCTTCTAAATATTAATAATTAATCAAAAATAGATTTTAATTGCCAACGAGTCACCCTCGCGAGGACGCGAGGGTGACGAGGCGGCAGCATTATAAAGCCGACGCGCGAGTTGATTTTGGTACAGGGAGAAAAAATCTCGAATCAAAATGTAAGCATAAGGTAAGGATAAGGTAATGTAAGAGTGACATCATCGGTGATTGTCTATTTAAACCAATCACACCAGGAGTATCATGATCGGTGAGCGCTAGTACCCAGATTCTTCTTACACACGCGCGAACTTAAATTTTATAAACAATATGGCGGCCTAAGTGGCGAATTTAGTTGTCTTCGCTCTGTGCAAGAGTTTGGATAAGAATAGCAGTGTTTATACGTCTTACTATATCAGGATGGTGTATAAAAAGAGGAAAGATCTTTTTAAGCGCTAGGAAACTTTGCAGAAGTTTTCACGCTTGGGAGCAATCGAATTTTTCCTACACGCCATCTTTTTTTTTTTTTGATCCTGCGCGACTGTGTGGAAATGTTCCACTCTAATTGCAGATTTGTTGGTCCGTTGGTGGACGGCGAAAGTTCCGACGGCTCTGTCAATCGAGGAGGTAAGAGAATTCAAATCTTAACTGTTTGTAGTGTGTTTTGTTTTCTGAGGAGAGAGCAATTTTCTTAAAGTAACCTTTAATCTTTAATCATGATAATATTCAAATTTATCCACTTTGCCTTGAGAATGGTGTCACGACGCCGCCGAAACGTCGGCTATTAACTTTAATTTTCGCTTGCTTATGTTTCAAGAAATCATTACTGATCAAAAATATTCAAATTTCAAGCTAATACGGACAATAGTAGGCCAGTGTCGTTATGTGAATTCATGTGGTCGGTAACATAATATGCACAATAAAGATATCATTCCAAACTGATACACTGCGGACCAAAACGAATCCTTAATTATAGGGATTTACAAAATATTTTAGATCGTTTTCGAGTCAAATTGAGTGTTTTTTGTTGTTGTTGTTGTTGTTGTTGTTGTTGATGTTTAGGTTCTGTTTGAGGGAGATGCACATTGGAGCTGTTTGAATACAGGAGAAATATTTCAAGTCAATTGCAACTTACATGTAGCTTTGTGCCATTTTTCTACAGTTGTATTTTCTTTTAAATACCGTACTTGTGGCTTATTAATTCAATAAATTGGATTGAAAAGCTCATTTTAATTGTAAAATTATGTGATTCCTAGGTTGATAGCTATTCTTGTACACATTAAAGTTGTTTATTTTGGTTTTTGTATAAACTCAAACAGGTAATGCAAAGGCCGCAGATGTTTCACCTCTAATTATCTACCTCACAAGTTTAGTTCTTATAGACATTCTAAACAACAAAGAATAGCATGAGAGTTTTGCAATGCTTTATTAATTAAACAATGATTTAGTTTGAAAACTGTTTTGTAGTCTGGTTACTTCTTAATTTTCATTCGGCACGCAACTGTGACAGTGTTTACTCGTTGGCACTCTACCGGCAGGTATTACTAGTTTTATGTTGTCACTCAAATCTTACACAGTTTAAACGGAAGAAATTTGCTTATATTAACCATTATTCCGAACTATCGGAGAATAAACATCGAAACTGCAACATATCAACGTTTTTATGTCTTCAACCCTCACGGTAAGAGCTCATCTTCTTTTTAGGGAAAGGAAACAATTTGAATAGGCAAGGCTGTCGTAAGTAAAGGCATTTCATATTGTATTAAACACTCTTATTCACTGAACCTCTAGACACTAGATATGTTAACTTCAAAGAACGACAACATGAGGACCTTCTCCGTAGGAAAATTTGCTCAAAAGCGCTTGTTTTATTTTTGTGAAGGCATATGATGAGGCCTTTGAGGACTATGATATTTTGAAGGATGGAAAACTTAATAGATAGCTTTTTATTTGGCATGTCGCTCTAGTCGCTCTACGCACATCGCGGGTAATCGTTTATCTAAAGCCATTTATTACTTAACAGTAACTTTCTTAAAACCAAAAAAGTCAGCTGAAAAACGTGGAAAATTTAGACGGGAAAATCATTAAATGGTAACGTGGTTGTTTGTGCTACTTTCCTTGCCGTAAACGTGATGTTTATTCTCTCTGTTTAAATAACAAACTCTTGGCAATTATCAACGCTGCATGCATTTGGAGTTAAAATTTCAAGTTTGGAATGAACCACCTCGATCCCAATCAGCCCTCAAGGCGAAGGTGCGATACTTTACCACTGAGCGGTGAAGCAGGTTCACTATATTTAGCCTCCAATGCAGCTGTTTTTTTAAAAAATTAGTAAAGTTGCACTTCGAGTCTAGTAAGTGGCCCATACGGCCAGAGGTTAGGCCGGTTTCTATAGCATGAAGCAAATAAAAGTATTGCTAACCACTCCAAGATAATAAAAGATTTAAAGGACTGATTAAGAAAAGTGGCATATAAACTGCCGTTTAAAATTGGTGCATTCCGTTTACAGAATGATTGAACTGGCCAACCAGTTCTGACAAATTAAATGAAAGCGCCCTTAGGCGAGTTAGAAAATGTGTAGTGATTCACCAGAAGTTTATGACTAAGCAATATACACCTGGAACATCTCATGAACGGAATATGGAATGCTCAAAGCCATAAGTGAGGGTGTAACCTTCAGGTAAACTGATTGACAGCAACACGTCTTGTTAATAATCATATGGATACATCTTAGAATTATCGCTCGACGAAATATAGGCAAAAAGTGGTCAGTGCATTTCACACTACAAAACAAATGAACTTATAGCGATTTATCAAACGAAAAATACGCACTCTTGGCAATAATTATGAACGTTTCATGCATTTCGAGTTAAATAAGTTTGGAATGAATCACCTTGCTCCCAATGAGCTGTCAAGGCGCCGGTTAAATATTCTACCACTGACGTGTGCAGCAGGTTCACTATTGTTAGCCTCCAACGCAGTTGTTTTTCAAAAAAGGTAAATTTGCACTATCAGCCTAAGAAAGTGGCCCATACGGCCAGAAGTTGGGCCGGTTTCTGTAGCATGAAGCAACTAGAAGTATTGCTAACCCTCAAAGATAAAAGAAGATTTTTAAAAAGGAGTGATTCTTTGAATCTTTCAAAATGACACATTCTGAGAGAAGTGTTCGCCATTTTGAAGTAATTAAGAAAAGTGGCATATAAACTGCCGTTTAAAATTGGTGCATTCCGTTTACAGAATGATTGAACTGGCCAACCAGTTCTGACAAATTAAATGAAAGCGCCCTTAGGCGAGTTAGAGAATGTTTAGTGATTGACCAGATGTTTATAGCTAAGCAACATACCACCTGGAACTCTCATGAACGGAATATATATTTCGAGTTAAAATTTCAACTTTGGAATGAATCACCTTGCTCCCAATGAGCATTTAAGGCGCCGGGATACTCTACCACTGAGCGGTGAAGCAGGTTCGCTATTGTTAGCCTCCAACGCATTTTTTTTTTTTTTTTTTTGCCTCTACGAGTCTAGCAAGTGGCCAATATGGCCAGAGGTTAGGCCGGTTTCTGCAGCAGGAAGTAACTAGAAGTATTGCTAACCCTCAAAGATAATAAAAGATTTAAAGGAATGATTCTTTGAATTCTTCAAAATGACACATTCTGAGAGGATTGCTCGCCATTTTGAAGTAATTAAGAAAAGTGGCATATAAACTGCCGTTTAAAATTGGTGCATTCCGTTTACAGAATGATTGAACTGGCCAACCAGTTCTGACAAATTAAATGAAAGCGCCCTTAGGCGAGTTAGAAAATGTGTAGTGATTGACCGGAAGTTTATGACTAAGCAATATACACCTGGAACATCTCATGAACGGAATATGGAATGCTCAAAGCCATAAGTGAGGGTGTAACCTTCAGGTAAACTGATTGACAGCAACACGTCTTGTTAATAATCATATGGATACATCTTAGAATTATCGCTCGACGAAATACAAGCAAAAAGTGGTCAGTGCATTTCACACTACAAAACAAATGAACTTATAGCGATTTATCAAACGAAAAATACGCACTCTTGGCAATAATTATGAACGTTGCATGCATTTCGAGTTAAACAAGTTTGGAATGAATCACCTTGCTCCCAATGAGCTGTCAAGGCGCCGGTTGAATATTCTATCACTGACGTGTGCAGCAGGTTCACTATTGTTAGCCTCCAACGTAGTTGTTTTTCAAAAAGGTAAATTCGCACTACCAGCCTAAGAAAGTGGCCCATACGGCCAGAGGTTGGGCCGGTTTCTGTAGCATGAAGCAACTAGAAGTATTGCTAACCCTCAAAGATAATAGAAGATTTAAAGGAGTGATTCTTTGAATCTTTCAAAATGACACATTCTGAGAGAAGTGTTCGCCATTTTGAAGAAATTAAGAAAAGTGGCATATAAACTGTTGTTAAAATTGGTGCATTCCGTTTACAGAATGATTGAACTGGCCAACCAGTTCTGACAAATTAAATGAAAGCGCCCTTAGGCAAGTTAGAGAATGTTTAGTGATTGACCAGATGTTTATAGCTAAGCAACATACCACCTGGAACTCTCATGAACGGAATATATATTTCGAGTTAAAATTTCAACTTTGGAATGAATCCCCTTGCTCCCAATGAGCAGTTAAGGCGCCGGTTGGATACTCTACCACTGAGCGGTGAAGCAGGTTCGCTATTGTTAGCCTCCAACGCAGTTTTTTTTTTTTTTTTTTTGCCTCTACGAGTCTAGCAAGTGGCCAATATGGCCAGAGGTTAGGCCGGTTTCTGCAGCAGGAAGTAACTAGAAGTATTGCTAACCCTCAAAGATAATAAAAGATTTAAAAGACTGATTCTTTGAATTCTTCAAAATGACACATTCTGTGAGGATTGCTCGCCATTTTGAAGTAATTAAGAAAAGTGGCATATAAACTGCCGTTCAAATTGGTGCATTCCGTTCGGCAAAATGATTGAACTGGCCAACCAGATCTGACAAATGGAGAGTGCGCTTAGGCGAGTTAGAGAATGTTTAGTGATTGACCGGAAGTTTATGACTAAGCAACATATCACCTGGAACTCTCATGAACGGAATATGAAATTCTGAGAGCCATTAGTGTGGGCGTAATCTTCAGGTAAACTGATTGACAGCAACATGTCTTCAGTTAATATTCATATGTATACATCTTAAAATTATATCGCTTAACGAAACTTGGACAAATAAAGTGGTCTGTGCATTTTACACTACAAAACGTATAATCGCTGATATGCCATTAATCAAAGGAAAAAACGGGAAAGCAAGAAGTCAACGTTTCATATCTGGTCATTTACCGGTTGATCTAGTTTTCTCCTCCCAGAAAATACCATCTCTTGTTGAATCAATTCAAATTAATTCTATGTATATGTTTGAATTTTTGAAAGAACTGATGAAGCAAATGCAGTCTCAACACATATAATTCTTAGGAACAAACTTTTTAAAAACATAAAACACCTGCCGCCACGTTCTCAAAAATTAAAAGGGGTGTCAATAGCGCTTTGCACTATTGCTAACAATAGATTCTTTCACTGAGTCCCCCGCATAGACTCAGACAAGGCAAAATGTATGTGCTAGGGCAGTAATAGAAGGGGTATCGAATGGTATTTGCGAGCATTTGCGAGCATGCGAGCAGTGTGTTTATTTTTGCGAGCATGAGCAGTTGTCAAATTGTTCTTGCGAGCAGCGAGCACTTTAGAAAATACCTGTGGCGAACAGCGAGCACTTAAGAAAAAAAGATGGCGAGCAGCGATCACTTTAGAAAATACAGATGGCGAGCAGCGAGCACTTTAGAATAATACAGTTGACGAGTAGCGAGCACTTCGAGTACTTCGTAAATTTTCCGCTAGTCGGAATCTCTCTTTTAATTATTAATAGGATTAACGAAATTTTGAACAATCGAGCACATGTTAACGAGAATGCGAGCATGCGAGCATGCGAGCAGTTGCAAAATTTTTGCGAGCGCGAGCAAGCGAGCACCCGTGTAATTTTTGCGAGCAATTCGAGCAAAGGCCAAATTTTGCGAGCACTTTAAAATTGAATGGGACCATTCGATACCCCTAATAGAGAAACGAAAACGCTTGCATTTTCAAGAAACGTTACCATTGACATCGGTTAGCAATTATCAAAAACTACAATAAACGAAGTATTCAAAATGTCTAAAACTACCGTCTTTTCGGATTTATAGTAAGCCAACTATGAATTTTCAAAGTTGAAAATCTATGAAATCGAATTTATGCGCGTGACGGCGCGAAATCTAAACACAACCGGATGACCGAAGTTCGAACCAATTTCGTAAACATAATATTTCTTACGTATCTCAATTCTTATTTTACAGAATAGTTCAATTCTTTACCTTTATTTTCGTGGAGAATCATGATTTTAGGACAACGCTAGCAAGAGATGTGATTTTTTAAAGATTTCGCCTGCGAGATCTCATGTTGCGCGAATTACGCAATAAATGAATAGTGCTTCACGTCGATTTACGCGCACTCGAATTGACGATGAGAAAAAAAAAATCTTCTGAGTTTTCGGCCATCGATATTCGATTAATGGGATAAATAAACTTTGTTGAGATGATTTTATTATTCTCATATGATTAGTATTGTTATAATCTGGTCACGTGCATAGTCATGCTGTCAGTAATCGGATATCTTAGTTGTGCAATGTACGATGTAGTTAGTTCATTCCTTACCGTGATCATTAAATAGAAGTTAGATAAAATTCGTGTATCCCCGATTTATTACATTGGCGACGAGGATAACATGGCAACCTACGGAAACGTGGGAGAGTTTAAGGAGTCAGAGGAATCGTGGACTCAATACGCGGAACGACTCGAGCAGTACTTTGCCGCAAATGAAATTAAAGACGCGACGAAGCGGGGAGCTATCCTGTTATACAGTTAGGCGTTCGTAGATGCAAAACGTACGGGTTAATTCGCGATCTGTTACAACCCAAGAAACCAGGAGACGCGGATTTGAAAGTGATCTACGAGACGCTGGAAAATCACTTCTCGCCGAAGTTAAGTGTAATTGTTGAGCGATTCAAATTCCATAACAGGAGTCGCCTCGAAGGGGAAAAGGTTGCGGAGTTCGTTGCCGGACTCAGGAGGCTTTCGGAGCATTGCCAGTTTGGAGCAACACTCGAGGATATGCTGCGCGATAGACTCGTTTGTGGAATCAGCGACGACCGCATTCAACGACGGCTGTTGGCCAAACGGGAGTTCTCCTTCGAGAAAGTGGTGGAAATTGCTACAGCAACTGAAATGGCTTTGAAGAATCTCATTGATTTAGGCGGGAAATGCACAACGATGACAACAAGGTCAACAAAGTGGACGACGAAGCTAAATCTCCGAATTTGCAGTCAAAACGATAGTGCTATCGCTGCGGTGGAAACCACGATCCCTCGGGCTGTAAATTTAAGGATGACGTGTGCTAAAAATGTCAGAAGAAAGGCCACATGGCTAAAGTATGCCGTGGAAAGAAGAAACCACGACAAACACAAGACAAACCCAGGGGCCGACAGAAAGGAAAACAAAGAACGCAAAGAACACATTTTGTGGAAGAAAGCGCCGATCAAGACGACGTCTATGCTATGTATCATTTGTCCAGCGACCGGAAGAAATCGTTCAAAGTGGATCTCGAACTTTGTGGAAGGAAAATCATGATGGAAATCGACACTGGTGCGTCAAAGATGGTATAAAATGAAGCCACGTATGGAAGATTGCGTGACGCGTTGGGTCCACTTCAAAACTCAAAAGCGGTTCTAAGCACGTACATCGAAGGAAAGATTCCAGTGCTAGGAGCTGTTATGATTCATGTAAAATATGGAAATCAACAGCAAGAATTGGAAGCCCTAGTTGTCAAAGGTAGTGGACCGAACCTACTGGGCCGAGACTGGCTCGAAGTAATTCGTCTCGATTGGAACACAATTTTTCAGATTGCGAGCAATAGCCCCCAAGCGGCACTTCAAGACGTCCTTGCGAAATATCCAGATGTCTTTGCTGAAGGTCTGGGAACCCTCAAAGGAGTAAAGGCGAAGATCTACGTTGATCAAGATGCGATCCGAAATATATTAAAGCCCGATCGATGCCCTACGCATTGAAAACCAATGTGGAACTTGAGCTCGAGAGACTAGAGCGTGAAGGAATAATATCGCCTGTGGAATTTTCGGAATGGGCAGCGCCAATCGTACCTGTCGCTAAACCCAATGGGACAGTAAGGATTTGCGGAGATTACAAACTGACAGTAAACCAAGTTTCTAAACTGGACAACTATCCAATACCTAAGACAGAAGATCTGTTGGCTACCCTAAGAGGTGGTGAAAAGTTTACCAAGCTCGACATGTCCCAAGCTTATCAGCAGATGACCTTGGACGAGGAATCGCGGAAGTTTACAACTATCAACACGCATAAAGGCCTTTTTTAGTATAACAGATTACCTTTTGGAGTTTCCTCAGCACCTGGAATTTTTCAGAGGGCAATGGAAAACCTCTTACAAGGCATTTCTCATGTAATCGTGCGGATGGACGACATCCTTATCAGTGGGAAGGATGACAACAATCACCTGGCTAACTTAGAAGCAATGCTCAAGAAGCTGTCTGAAGCTGGGCTACGGTTGCGAAAAGAAAAGTGCTACTTCATGGTGCCGGAAGTCACCTACTGTGGTTACGTGATCAATGGTAGCGGTATTAAGCCAGTAGCAGCTAAGGTGGAAGCCATAAAGAATGCCCCAGCGCCTGAGAATGTCACACAGCTGCGAGCATTCCTGGGAATGTTGAATTATTACCATCGTCTCCTACCAGACGTAGCTACAGTACTAGAACCACTCCACAAGCTTCTAAGGCAGGATACAAAGTGGTGTTGGAAGACTGAACAGCAGGCGGCATTCGAAAAATCCCAGGAACTTCTTCAGTCTGCAGATCTCCTAGTTCATTTTCAGCCAGATCTGGAACTTATCTTCGCGAGCGATGCCTCACATTATGGAGTAGGGGCGGTTCTTTCCGACCGGATGGCTGACGGAACGGAGCACCCAATCGGTTATGCTTCAAGGTCACTGAATACAGCTGAGCGAGGCCACTCCACTATTGAAAAAGAGACTTTGACTATTGTCTTGGGAGTGAAGAAGTTCAACCAGTTCTTGTATGGGCGGAAGTTCATAACACAGACAGATCACAAACCGCTGTAGGGGCTGTTTAATGAGAAGAAGGGAGTACCCCCAACAAGCCGCTCCAAGAGTTCAGCGGTGGGCCCTGACCTTGGCAGCGGACGAATACAGAATTGTCCATAAAGAAGGGAAGTCAAACGCCAATGCAGATGCACTAAGTCGACTTCCTTTGTCTATTTCGCCAGAGTTTGTCCCTGTGCCAGGAGAGACGGTTTTGCTATTGGACCATCTGGACCACACACCAATCAGCTCACGTCACATCCAAGAATGGACGAGGCGCGACCCAGTACTCTCAAAAGTGTATCAATTTACACTTAATGGGTGCTCACACCATTGCCCTGATGTGCAGTTACACCCATATTTGAGCCGGAAAGCAGAATTAACCATAGAGGGTGGATGTGTTCTATGGGGCAACATGGTAATAGTACCACCACAAGGACGAGAGCAAGTCATAGCTGAGCTTCACGAGGCCCATCCAGGTATTTCAAGGACGAAAGCGCTTGCTCGTGGTTACATCTGGTGGCCGGATATGGATCGTGAGCTAGAAAATGCCGTGAAGAGTTGTGTACAATGCCAACGACATCAGAAAGCCCCAGCGGAAGCACCCCTTCATCCATGGGAGTGGCCCGGTAAACCCTGGTCAAGAGTGCACATCGATTACGCAGGGCCATATAAGGGTCACATGTATCTAGTGGTGATTGACGCACACTCCAAGTGGATGGATACGACCACATCAGCCAGCACCATCGTAAAGTTGAGGGAAATTTTTGCAACCCATGTTCTTCCAGAAACCATCGTTAGCGACAACGGTCCAAATTTCACGAGCACAGAATTTGAGAATTTCCTGGCTAAAAATGGTATCAAGCACACCAAAGTTTCGCCGTATCACCCAGCGTCAAACGGACAGGCAGAGCAAGCGGTTCGAGTTTTTAAGGAAGGGGTGGAGAAGATGGAAGAGGAAACATGCAAGTAAACTTGTCACGTTTCTTGCTCAAGTACCGTACAACGCCAAACTCAACGACAGGGGTCCCACCAGCAGAGCTGTTGATGAAAAGAAGGTTGAGGACCAAACTGGACCTCATGTTGCCCAACACTGCAAATCTAGTTAGACGGAGGCAAGGAAATCAGAAAGAAGCACACGATTACCAGGCCAAATATAGGAACCTTGAAGCTAGGGATCCTGTGTTCGTCAAGGACTTCAGCTCCCCCAAGTCCTGGAAGGAAGGAACCGTAGTGCATACGACTGGACCAGTCTCAGCCCTAAATGAGCTACAGATGGCCGAGTTGTTCGACGCCACCAAGACCATTTGCTGAGAATCCCAAGCCCAACAAAGCCAAAACCTGAGATTTCAGTGCCAGAACGAGATTCCGCAACTGACGCAGCCGACCCACAACCTAGAGCTGACGAGAGTCCAGTGCCTGAAACCCAAGAGGCTAAACCATCACGCCCAGTCAGAAATCGGCGTTTGCCCTAGCGTTTCAAAGATTATGAACTCTGAACTCTAAGCCGCACGTGACAATGACGAACAGTGATTAGTGATTTACAAGAGTAGGAACAAACCCAAAAAAAATTCGATTGAGAACATTAAGGACATCCGTCGTTGATATTGCTACTAGCGTCACAAAATTGCGTTTTGTTAGCATAGCCTAAGGTCTTAAGGGGGAGGAATGTTATAATCTGGTCACGTGCATAGTCATGCTGTCAGTAATCGGATATCTTAGTTGTGCAATGTACGCTGTAGTTAGTTCATTCCTTACCGTGATCATTAAATAGAAGTTAGATAAAATTGGTGTCTCCTCGATTTATTACAAGTATGTCGAGAGATATGATTTTTCAAAGGTTCGGTTACAAGTTGAGGGCACTTGCTCTGAACTCGCAGAAAAGTCGCTTGCTTTTCTCGAGGAAAAGAAACGTTCCACTTTGCATCGCTTAGCAATTATCGAAAATTTCAATAAATAACGTTTTCAGAATTTTGTTTCCCTCAGTCCCCTTTTCAGCGCTGGATTTCCCACGAAAAATAATGCGTAAAGATTTGCAGTTAAAACTCAACATTGATAAAGGAGGAGGGAGGAAAGTGAAGGAAAGGTAAAACTTAGCAATCTTCTCAAGAGTTTTGGTGATGATTGTTTAAAAAATAGAACAAGCTCTTTAGGTGCTTATAATATCTAAAGCTATCAAGATAAAGTGTTGTCATTATATTTGAGAAATGTGTAAGTAATGTCCCATATATTGCCGGTATCTTGGATTAATAAAGATTTTTATTAACGAAATGCATGAAACATGCAATTGTCGGTTGATGATGGTAGAATAGATATGAGCGTGACTAGCCAGAGAAATACAGAATAAATGCCCGCGGTATTTCTAGACACTCTGAAATAATTTCTTAGCAAACTTCTTAGCAAAATGTTCAAACTCGTTACTTGAGGTATGTGTACAATAAAGGGAACGACATAAGAAAATTATTAATTAAATTAAAGTCGAACCTCCCTTTGCGACCACCTCTCGTAAGCGACCACCTCTAATTAGCCACCACTTTTCCAAAATACCAAACGTCTTCAAGTCAAATCACTATAGATGGAACCTCTCGTAGACGACCACCTCTCGTAAGCGACTACCTCTCGTAAGCGACTACCTCTCGTAAGCGACCACTTTTAGAGATGATTGTTTAAAGTTTTCAATTGTTTTTGACCTCCCCTAGGCGACCACTTGACACACAATCTGCTGTATCTCTCACGGAAGGAAATTGAAAAGTGTGTCGCTGTAACATATTTGCCACATCATTACAGCGGACGCCGTAAATCTCACAGTCTGAGCTAGCGGAAGTGTTTCCCGATATAGCTTAGCATTGAAACAATTGATAAACAAGATGCCTATACTGGCATAAACGCGTGATGCTGAGCTGATTCATTTATTCCAACTGTATGCTTCGCAGATTTATAAAACTATTCTTGCTAATGGAATAGTTTGAGTCACGAAGATCGCGTTACGTTGTTTCCCTTGTGTTACGTTACACAGGGTTTCACCGGAAACTTCGGTAGTTCCATTACGATAACGTAAGCTGGTCAATGACCTCTTTTCATTCTCCTATCGTGGCCTAAGACTGTCAAACAAAGCACGATTCCTTCGCCAGGAACTCTCCAATTTCCACCGTTTTAGATGTCGAGTGCTTCTTAGAAGTTATTCTTTCGATTTACCACTACAAAATGTTTAATTTTCCGTTTGAAAACGGCACACTTGAGTCCAAAACAAGTTAATAATATCAACACAAATTTAATCTGAGATTAATGAATAAATCAAATGATGCTTTGACGTCACACAAGTTGGGGTGAGTGGGTCCCTTCCCTCGCGATAGACGCGACAAGAATGGATTTTGATTGGCCTGCTTTTGTTGAAGACAATCAGAACAATACATCCCTAGTAGGAGAGGGCAGAGTTTAATGAACAAATTAATGTGCAGATTTGCGGCTACCATGAAAAAAAAGATACCGAGCCCGTTGTAAGACATGGTATGCCCCTCAGGGCATCCCGCGTAAATATACATGCACTGTACTTCACACTGAAATAAACGTTAATCAGATTGAATCCCTTGTAGGAAAAAAACTCCTTATCTTTTATCTTTCGTATCTTTTTGCTTATGTTCCAATATAGCTTAGCATTGAAACAATTGATAAAAAAACACATGCACTATACTTCACACTGAAATAAACGTTAATCAGATTAAATACCTTGTAGGAAAAAACTCTCTTATCTTTTATCTTTCGTATCTTTTTGCTTATGTTTCGTTCTCTGAAATATTTAGACAGCGCCACCTGGAGTAATAAAATAGTCCGGAGTTTCTTTCACAATAATTATCTCAATCGCTGTAATTTGTGAGATACAAACAATAATCACCATAGACTCTAAGATGTTTTTAGATACAAACAATAATCATCATATACTCTAGGATTTTTAGCCTAGAATAATTTGGACCAGTCTTAATATAATTGTAGCTAAGAACATTTATTACTATGAGTTAAAATAAACACTGGCAAAAAGGTTAACTCACCAAATTACCATATGTAAAGTACAACCCCCTCCCGTAAGCATATCATTGACATTAGGGGAGGTTCGACTGTATTCTGCTTTTCTTTGGCGTCACCTGTCAATCACAGTTATTTTTGAGAGCAATAAACAAACGACAGCAACATTCAGCCCCTAGGAAAATGTGCAAAACTTCGCCAAGGTAGCCCTCTTTTCTCTACAGTCTCAAGGCAAATGTGTTGAATTGTCATTGAACTCTTCATACATGTCAGTATATTTGTCAAATAATCCTACCATTACCGACATTGCCAACAATGCTCCACAAACGCTATTTATTTATTTATTTATTTATTTATCCCTTTTTTTAGTTGTTTTCTTAAGAGAACAGAAAACTGTAATTTATCACGTATTTGTATCATCAGAACACAACCAAAATTCTGCCTGCCAGATCCCCAAAAGACTGTGGATTTTTGAGCTGGCTTCTAATTTACCCAGCCACAGAATTGGGACATTTTTTTTTCTAAATTTCCCCCTTTTTTTTCAAAAGTGGAAAAGTTGTAACTTTAATTCCTCTGGGAATGCCCAGTTGCGCATTAATCCGTCTGTCTCAAAGAAGTTAGCACATTGTTATGGCGACTTATCGGTAAGACGATGAGAGCTGCCTATATTGAAGTGTTTTTTTCCCTTCCAGCCGAAATGAAGTACGTCATTGTGCTTCTGCTGATATGCTGGTTTCCCATCTCAACCGTGGCGGATCTCTGTAAGGCAGCATCTTACTCAGTGCAAGGACAGGTGCTAAAAGGCCACACCATCACCTCCGGCCCCGCAGAGCGAATAGAAGAGTGTATCATGCAGTGCATGGATCATCCTGGTTGCCACAGCAGCAACTTCTATCGAAAGAACAGAGTGTGTGAGCTGAATGACAAGACGCATGCGTCTCACCCTGAAGATATGAGAGAAGAGCATTTGACTAACTACTTGGAGAATACTTTCAGACCGTTCACCTGCAGCAAAGACTCCGACTGTGGCAGTAATTTGCTTTGCCTGCCATCTTTGAGGTGTGGGGGTAAGTGTGATGACTAAATATGTACGTTCCTGGGGAGCCCTAGGTTTGACGATTTAGTCAGCGCCCTCAGAACCACTTCACTGGAAAGAAATCGGTATGTTTTGAGAACGAGCTGAGTGTGATAGCCAAGGTCTTCTTATCTTCAAAGCAACCATTGCTACTCGTTTCTTAAAATGTTTTTTGAAGCATGCATTGAGCAGTAAAATTGTTCACTTGCTTAACTTGAACTATTTTCTCCTAAGATCAATCTCGTTTCGTTTGTTACTTGTGAGTCTGTAGAAGAAATTCAAAGCGCGTGACATGAGAATGAAATCTCCTGTGCGGTAATTTCCGGTATTGCTGTTTCTTTCCCGGTATTTTGCACAACAAGCAGCGTCTATTTGTTATTTTTCTGATAGAATGCGTCATCCGCGCGCTTGGAATGAAAAACAACGACATACCAAACTCAGCCGTAACGGCTTCTTCGTCTTGGGGACATAGCATGCATGAGCCTTGGCAAGCTCGACTCCATAATGTTCCTACCGGTCAGAGTACAGGTTCTTGGTCAGCAGCATTGAATCAAGTAGACGAGTGGCTGCAAATTGATTTTGGGGAGGAGAGGGTGGTCACAAAACTCGCCACACAGGGTAGGCCTTCCATGGACCAGTGGGTGCGGTCATTCAAAATACTGTTCAGTTCAGAAGGAACAAGCTGGAAGGAATATAAGGAAAATGGTGCTGTGAAGGTAATAGTAGTGCAAGTATAAAAACGTTTGTACTATATGAACAGAACCACAAACACATTTATAGTAATTTAAACGGATTAAATTTCATTGAAGTCAAACAAAACCAAACTTTATCTAACTCTTTTGAAGGCGATGGTTCGCGTGTCATTGGTAACCAGTGTAAACGTGAAAATCAAAATTATTGGAAAATCGTTTAGTCCAAATTTCCTACGGAAAGATTTTGCAGCATCGTTATCGGCTGAGCAAAAACACTGTGTTGTTGTTTTTGTGCATGGCGAGTTGTTAAAACGTTCATCGACACTCATTGGCTGATGAAAATGGCCTCACAACGAGCCAACCAAACAGTCGAGAAAAGCGCGGGAAATCGTTTCAGCACGCGGGACAGGTAGTATCAGGGGCACCCAACGACATTTTTCTCTCAGATACTTAAAAACACAAATTTAGTCTATCTGGAGTGCCTTTAAAGCTCTGTAGGTTCATTTCAGGCAGCGCTAAAATAGTTTTATCTGTTCGGTCATTTTAGGGGAACTTGAGTATTTTCGAAATTACTGGGGCATCTTTGTCCATTTCTCGAAAACCTTACGTTTTATTTCCTTTCCGAAAATCTTAGCTGACCTTTCTTCGGTACTCGAAACCAAATTTTTATCAATCCGAAAACACAAGGCCTTAAATTTCCCATATCACGAACATTCGAGGTAAACATTTCCCTTGAGAAAAATGTAGGGGATTAAGGGCCTTCCGAACCGATAATTTTTCGAAACGATCCGTAAAATTAGGTGCCCCTGTAGTATCGCTTTGGTGTTTTGCAAGTATCTTAAGGTTTTTTAGGCAATAATAAGAAAGTGCAGTACAGCAAACAGACCCAAAGACCAAAGTAAATAGACCCTAACACAAGTAATCGATTAAACAAGATACTACAGAATTCTCAGAAGCCAATCGCAATGAAAGACTAGGTTGAAAAGGGAGTTAAAGTACAGTATTTGAACTCAGAACTTTAAGGTTAATACAATCAAAGATCATGCGCCAATACTGTTCTTTTAAATAAAATATATGTATCTCTTTTTGTAGGGAGGCGACGTGGCAGTGGTTAGGGTCGCCGGACGTGTAATCTGGAGCGCCCAGGTTCAAGTCCCGCTCCAAGGCCACGCTTTGTATATAGCCAACTGATTTGCCTCCCACGCGATGGGATTTTTAACAAATGTTCTTTTCAGTTTGCATATTTATTTCACCGGGTTATAGTGTCCCCAATTACCGTCACGGCGACAAATTTTCAGTCGACACTCAAATAAAATAGTTATTTATTTTTTGTTTATTTTTATTTTTACTTAGGTCTTTTCCGGAAATTCAGACCGTGGAACAATCGTGTCACACATCTTAACGCAGAGGTTTATGGCCAGATATGTGCGCTTTTATGCCGTATCATGGTACGACCACATATCCATGCGAGTTGAGCTGTACGGATGTTCTCCAGGACCATAACTTAATGAAACAAACTGTGTTCAATCTCATGCAATGAAATTGAGGATTTGTGACTAACATTGTGCATGCACATTACAATAATTACATAAATAATCAGTGAGATCAGTAAAAAGAAAATATAGAACTAGGCAATATGTAGAACGTCACAAGTTTTACTGATGTAGAAGGCAAATGACCACAGACAAAGGGAACACGAGGTGTGTACGTACATAAAACGAAGAACAACTATTACCAGAAAACCCTCTTTTGTGCCTTCGAAGACCTTCTTGCAAAACTACGTAAGTCTTAACACATACAGAAAGAATGACCTCATGACTCAGTTATTTCAACTCAAACATTTTGCGGTGAGTAATAAGACTGACAGGTTCTACAATATTCAAGTGCACAACACGACCGAAGCCCTCTGCAGGTCAACGTTTTTCTGCCTTATAAGTAAGTTTCCCTGTTGAAGCACAGCCGAAGCTAGCATGTTGCTGATTGGTCATTTCCAGCAAATTCTTTTCCAGGGTCTCTTCCCTTCTCGCTTCCTGGAAAGTGAAGAGGAAAGAGCCTGAGATCAAGGTTGCATCTCTAGCAGTGCTTATCCCAGAATTAGCATATTTTGAAAATAGGAAGAAAGAAAATTTATTTGTTTTGTCGCACACTACAGGTATTATCATGAACTGGATCATTATACTGACTGCAATTCCCGGGATTTAACTCGCTTAGCGGCCATCACGAAATAGCGAGCATTAAATTGTCTTCTTGTTGTTCTTGCAAAGCGTTGGCTATCTATCATCTCATATCCAACGTGCGCTCATGGAATAATTGTTATATTTATACGCATTGGTACGTATACAAATAACTTGGGTGACGAAGATTCCTGGACAAGAAGCCGAGGGCTAATGAGGTCCAGCCTTCCCCCAGCTTAAAACTTAGCTATACAGTGTAGTGCAGTGAAAACAGACAAAGCTTACAGAAAAAGCTGAATACAACCAAATGTATTACATAATAATCACGGCACATTGGTCACAAAATGTTTATAAATTAAAAGAGGTACAGGCACAAATAAATACGAAAATGCAAAATGCACTGGCGAATGATCTGTGGTGGGGTTAAATGTGATTTCCAAGTCCCCTTCTGTATAATTACAACAGAACTCGAATTCTTCGATCATTTTTGGACTATGGTACAAAAATACTGGAAGTTGATTCAGGCAAAACTAAGGCACAGAGAAATTTAATACAGTTTTTTGTGTTATTGCAGTTACCGTTATTTTTCGTAGATCTCATTCATGCTCATCACAGAGCTACGTGATTACAACTAAAGCAAAGTCACAATTCTGTGAGGTATAAAGACTGGCTTACACATGCGATAAGCACAAGCACAAGGTGACATACGCAAGCGCAGTGAGTTAAACTTTTGGCGCCAAAATTTTAAATCCAAGACGGCGGACGCCGAGGAGGTATTCAGCAACGAGGCCAAGTTGTTGTTGCTTGTTCTTTCATTGTGCTTACGCTTGCGTTATCCCGGTTTACACGGGCGACATAACGATGCAAACATATGCGTAAGCACAACAAAAAGGAACGATTTCCTTTTCTTGTGCTTGCGTTTATGCTTGCGCTTATATTTGCGTAGCCCCGTTTACACGTTGATTTCTTGTGCTTATACTTGCACTTATGGTTATTCTTACGTCGTACGTGTAAACCAGCCTTAATTCTCGTGGCCGTCAAATGTCCTGAAGTAAACTAATCCCCAAAAACCACTTATGGCGGCGAGGGATGAATGCGGCTGTCTTTCAATTGAACGATGAAATTAACCGTTGCCTTATGGTGCTATAATATCTACTTAATCTAGGTCTAATTTAAGCGTAATACAGGCTTGAACGGTTGCTAAATTCGGAGCTAGAGTGGTTGAGCAAATATGATTTATTCTGCGTATAAATACACGCAAAAATATGTAAAATGGCTTTGTTTTTACGGAAGGGAGCCCTTGGTAGCCTTCAATATCCTGCAACACGAGCGGGGGTCAAAATTGGTTTCCGTACGTCATCAAATGCCTCTACCAAAAAGTAACACTTCGTTGACGACTAAATGAAAGTAATACCAATTTCGCGCCGTGCTACACATTTGCTTGCGTCTCCAACGTAGACCTCATGTGATTGCTCTTGTTCGGCACAACCAATTACAAAGTGAAGAGGTCGATGACGTATGAAAATTTAGTTTTGACTCGGTGTTGACCTGTAATTGGTCGATTTAAATTTGAGAGGCACGGACCGTATTGTAGGAGTCTAGTGCCTAGAAAACCTGTTGCACTCGGATTCTGAATGGAATTGGGATTTGGAAATCTTGATGAACCACGAATTTACTGGATGACTGATTGACTGACTAACTGACTAACTGACAGTGGCTGCACCGGATGGCTGACTGACTGCCCGGCTTGCTGACTGAATAACTGTCTCACAGACTGGCTGGAAGACTGAATTATGACTAACTTACTGACTGACTGGCTGGCTGGCTGACTGACCGTCTGACTGACATTATGACTGTCTGACTGACTGAATGACTGACTAACTGACTGGCTAAAAGCTCCAGGAACAGAACAGAAATAAGTTATTTGAGCTTCAATGGAGTGAGGTGATTGCTATTAACTCTACACGTGACACATCGGTACCCTTCTCTGGCTACTGGGACTGACGTCACTCGGTTCCATTGCCCCTGTGATATGTCAAAGGATTCTATGGAATCCAGCACTCTCTCTCCTTTGTAATCTCGGCCACCGATGACGTAGATTTTCTTGTTGAGAACAACGGCCTGGGCATCCTGGCGGAACTCGTTCATGTCTAAAATAAAAGAAATGATAAAAAGGTTAGGTAGGACGAAATGTGTACAGAATACTGGGAGAGTGGAAGAACATGGATGAAGGGCCTCATAATGGTGATTATGATGATGATGATGATGATGATGATGATGATGACGATGATGATGGCGATGTTTATGTATTTATTCTTAGTAGGCTAATTGGGGATACTAACAATGAAACTTCAGTATACTATAATGAGAAAAGAAGGAATTTATACTAAAATTAAAAGCAAACAAATCAATCAGAGCTCCAAGCAAAAAGGGGTAAGAAAAACAAATAACAAGAACGAGAGACTTAAACAAGTCACATGATTTCGGCCCTAAGATAACACGCTATTCTTTAGAATCTCTAATTTTGTTGGATGTGTGTTTTACGCAGTACGCTGTTGTTTGTTTATTGCTCCGTCAATGTTTTTACAGCCACTCCTGTAAGCCATTCTAAGAGCTGTGTGGTGGCTGATGAGTTCAGGTAACGATTCGTGTTATATTTTAGTCTGTGTTGCCTTCGATCGACTGGCCGATGAAACAACAAATTCCTTCTGATTGGCCAGAATAATACACTATCTCTATCAATTTTACCTTTTGCCAAGTTCCACTGGTGCGTTTCTACGTCATAAATCTCACATTGTCGAAGCGTATTATACCCATTATTTCCTCCCATTACATAAATTTTTCCCTCCAGCTCCACCGCACATGCGCCCTCCTTTCCACAATTCATTGGCAGCACAAAACTCCAGAGATTAACCGCTGGATCGTATCTCTCCATGCTGATCTCGGGCTCCATTCCTTGGCCTTCGCCTCCAATTACGTAAATGTGTGTTTCCGTGGCAACCATGGTGTGACGAGTTCGCGATACAGAGGGAGGCGAGAGAAACTTCCATTTGTCGTTGATTGGGTTGTACACTTCAAATGAGTTGCTATGGGAACCATTTAGCATACCACCTGTATGGGAAGAAGAGGATAGGAAACCATCTCCGTGTTGAAAAAAAAATGCACTCTGTGTCACAGACGAATTTAACTGCTGGATGACTTAACGGTGCGCGGAAAATTTTGTCCGCAATGTAGAAAAACTATAGCGCAATAAGCTAATCCAAGATTAACGCAGAAGCTGTACTTCAATTCCCAAGTAATTTAAGGCCTGGGTTATGAATGATCCACAATATTTTCAGTTTGACCGCCTAAAACAGGATGAAATTTTTCCTGATCATAAAACTTCATGTGTTCCTTTGCTTTAACAAATATAAGTTTGATACCCGTTCGTTAAAGGTCTTAGCTATCGTACTGTGTGAATAAACAGTAAGGATTGACGAGTGAAATTAACCTCTTTTAACTAGAGTAAGCCTACATGGGGCGCATCAAGAGAAAAGAAGGGGACAGATAGGGAGATCCCCAGAATCCCTCCTGAATTTCACCTTAGTTATTTTTAGGCGTCGTTAAAACGGAAGTCTGTTTCACGAGACCTCCGCAAACGTATCTAGATGGCTGTAAATGCCACTTAGAAAAGCCATACTGGATATTCAACAACCGCCATAACACAATGCGACGTTGGCACTCTCCGATAACTTCCTGTTGTGTCAAACTGACTGTTTGCGGACGTCTTGGGGAACCAACTTCCGTTTAGACGATGTCTAAAAATAAATAAAGTAAAATTCGCATATCCAAGGTAACGCTACCCGTAGTCTCCCTCTCTGTCCCCTTAGTTTCTCTTGGGCGGATAGAACGAGTTAAATTTTTCATATCCCCAAATTTGTGACCATCGTTCCAGCTTACCAGAGACATACAGCAGGCCTTCGTGTTCCATAGAAGCACCTTTGCCCCTTGCTTCCTGCAGAGGAGCCACGAGGTCCCAATGATTTAGGTGTGGATTGTAGCACTGCACGTTATCATGAAGCAGCAGGGAGGCCTTGCCTTCCGTTGAACCAGCACATGCGTACACAGATCCTTCCACTACGGCGATTGAATGATCATACAGCGGCGCTCTACAAAACAGAAATAATGTCTACCGCATGGAATACGTTTTGAGGTTTTAACATTTTACAATTTTTGGCCAATCGCTTAAAGATCTTGCAAAAACGATCATTTTATGCAGAAATATTTCTCACATGAAAGGCTAGCGCTACTCCACTATAGAATTTACCATGTGAAGGCATGTCACTATTTCTAAACTTCCCAGTGATCGCAAAATGGCACAGTATTTTTTCATACAAATATGGGATTCCTTCTTAACACACTTTGGTTGTTTCCAACATCCACCTACCCGGCAGTTTTTTTTGTAATAACGACTCATTTCCAAAGTTGCAGTAGTCCAGACCGTCTTTATACTAAACGAGCTAAGAGACACATAACCAGACGCAGTACATATTTTCTCCTAAGGCCTGTTCCAAACGTCGTGCTACTGCCGTGCCCATGCCAACTTAAATCAATTTGACCCGGCAGTGACACGACAGTAGCACGGCAGTGGTTTCCAACTTTAATTCAGTCGCGCCAAATTCTAAAATATTCAAATGCGTAGAACGCGCGAATTAAACCAATATACATTAAAATAATTTATGAATTTAGTTCTGCACGGCAATAGCACGCCGTTTGAAACCAAGTCGTGCTCCTGCCGTGCTACTGCCGTGCGAAATAGTCGTGTCGAACTTAATTCAGCCTGGCGAACTAAATGGTTTCAAACGTCGTGCTACTGCCGTGATTAAGTGGAATTAATTCCTGAATTTAGTGCGGCACGGCAGTAGCGCGGCGTTTGGAACAGGCCTAAGTTCGACCCAGCATCACCCACATCCGGCACCTTTTTGCGTACCCCCGCGGTAAATTTGAAAGTTCGTTAGAGGAAAGAGCGCAAAACAATAAAGAAAAATGGTTACGAAACGCCTACCTGAGCCTACGTTTTGCTCTTTTGCGAGTAAAATTTAAGGCTTGGTAGTTTCAAAAAGGCCGTTTTCTGGGAACAACAACTTCGAGTTAAGGCTAAATAGTTGTCCCAAGAAAGCATGACAATTGACAACGTAACAAGGGTAAAAACTTTCACTCGTCCAGACTGTAACGATGCTGTTTGGAACCTTCACGAAATTCGAACTGACGCATTCATTTAAGATATATTTCAATTGCACTTGCTCAAAACGTCCGGAAATTTGAATTGCACAGGTACAGTTTAGATCCGCAATAAATTTTTCCCTTTATGTTCTGCAGTCCGGAAAGCAAGTACAGAGTGAACAAACGACCTATCCGTGCAAACTTCGAATTAAAAGCAGGATCCACACTGAATGTGAACATAAAACCACTTACTATGATGAAAGCACCCCGTTTTAAGATGATGATGATGATGATGATGATGATGATGATAGCTAGTAAACGTAAGATGTTATCTTACCCCTACGTGTTTCATATGTCGTGCTCTGTCCACTATAGAGAAATATTAAAACTTACCGCAAAGGAGCTAAAGTATACCACTGATCGTCGCCAGGCTCGTAACAGAACGTGACACGCACTTCTTCGGGGCTCCGTCCTTTGCCTCCAACAAACAAAATCACGTCCACGAGAGTCGAACAAATCCTGGGTATCGTTCTGGGGCTGCGCATAGACTTTTTCTGGTCCTCCTCAGCCGTGTTAAACCTCATGGCTTCCATAACCATTTCCTTAGCGGTCGGGGACCGCTGTACCAGCTCCTCTCGCTCCACGTGGTCAATGAGGGTGTTTGTGGGTAGTAAAGGAAGCCGAACGTGTTGGAGTAATTTTGCAAAGTGGATGCCCCGCTCTTTTCGATCATATTCTGTCCATCTTACCAGGCTGTCGAATACCTACAAAGGGTCATTATCAATACTGTTTCGTGAACATCGTCTTCGTGTCTCTGGCAAGTTTGTTCAAGTTTGATTCAGTTCAATTCAGCTCAGCTCTAGCCCAGCTCAGTATAGTTCAGTTCAGTTCCGTCCTATTCCGTTCCTTTCCGTTTCGTTTCATTTAGTCTAGTATAGCCGGTTTAGTTTAGTTTAGGCTAGGCTAGGCTAGTTTAGTCTAGTCTAGTCTAGTCTAGTCTAGTTTAGTCTAGTCTAGTCTAGTCTAGTCTAGTTTAGTCTATTCTAGTCTAGTTTAGTCTAGTTTAGTCCAGTTTAGTCCAGTCTACTCTAGTCTAGTCTAGTCTAGTTTAGACTGGTCTAGTCTAGTCTGGTCTAGTCTATTCCAGTTTAGTTTAGTTTAGTCCAGTTTAGTCTCGTCTAATTCAGTTTAGCCTAGTCTAGTCTAGTTTAATTTGATTTAGTCTAATCTAGTCTAAGCTTAGTTTAGCTCAGTTTAGTCTAGTTTAGTTTTAGCTCAGTTTAGTTCGGTTTAGTCTAGTCTACTCTACTTTAGTCTAGTTTAGTTTGCTCAGTTTAGTTGAGCTTAGTCTAGGCTAGTCTAATCTAACTTAGTTTAGTTTAGTCTAATCTAGTTTAGTTCAATTTAGTTTAGTTTAGCTCAGTCAAGCTTAGCCCAGCTTAGCATATTGCAGTGTCGTTTAGTCAACTAAATTTAGTTTTTTTTTGCCAATAGTCGAAAAATACGACCCAGAGTTTGGCAGGTTAAAAAACAAACAAGATTGAGAGTAATATGACACTTTCCAGCAGTTGAAAGCTACGTTTACACGAGCAGTATGGAAAAGTATGGGGACAAGATAGGAGAATTTGGTTTTTGATATTAAGGAATAAAAGGGTTAAACATACAGTCGGAAGCACTGAAATCCCCCTCCCCACCCCACCCCCTCCCCCTCACAACATGGCAATTAATTAATATCCTGTACTGTTCCCCACATCTACCTGTTGCTCGCTCGTGACGTAAATATCATTGTTTGATAACACCCTCTCCAACTCATCCTTTCCCAGCTCCAAAAACTGCGCAGAGTTTGCAACTTTCACAAAATTGTCACAAAAAAATCTCTGGCATCGCTGGTGCAGTCGTTCCTGTCCATGAACTAAAGAAACTTCCCGTACTCTAAGGCAATTCTCAGGCGTCAAGAATTTCACCAACAAGTAAGAACACTCCTCAAGCAAACTTTGAAGTTTGAAGAAAATTGCGCCCTTAAAAATTTCGACAGCATTACGACTGTTCATGAAAATTCTCCCTCCATACATGTAACCCAAGAGAGCTTCCATTGTCGAGCGATCGATGTCTTGTGGTAGGTCCACGTTTTTAATGAACCTTCCACTTTCACTGTCTATGAACAGAGAGCGAAAATAAGGACTTGCCACGCCGAGGATGTTTCGATGGCACGAAAACTTGTGAGCGCCGATCCGAAGCGTCACGTCGCAGAGGATTCCCTCACGGCGCAGGAACTGAAAATACTCGATAATAGACTCTTGGAAGTTCCTATCCACGAACAGATACGTTTCGTCTTGTTTCACTCTGTTGAGGTCGGTTTGGATATCTCCTACATGACAATTATTTGAAGGCATGCTTGTACTGCGTGAGTATCTGTGGCAAATATTTTAATTCGTTTGCAGGTCGAAGTATTTGGCATGTAAATTTAACATCAACTTCCACTTTAATTTACTGTACCAGTTTTAGAAGCCGTAAACCAACAGGTGCCGTGTGAACAGGTGGCACAAATAACACAACAGTTTGTTGGTTTGATGCCAATTCAACATATATTCAAAACGGACGAAGTACAACATCGAGCTTTTTATTGCAAGGGAGAATGATAAACTTTTGCAGCATCTTTGTTTTTGTTTATATACGAGAGTTTGGCTATTTTATTTTATTCGGAGCATGTCGAAATGAACGAAATCACTGTGAAACTACTCAAGATAATGAAGCATACTTTCAGGAACACAACTTAGAGTAAAGCAATAAGAATTCAATTCACCATGCAATATCAATAATTTCGATGGCATCGAAAATGGCGGAGGCTGACTACGGTCCTTTAAGAAGTGGGAGAAATGAATTCGTATTTTTCAATAATAATACAAGACGACACTGCATGAAAGGTGCTTAAACAGTTAAAGGTTTTGTGTGAGTGAATTGTGTGTTTTTTCTTGTAATTGACTTCGTATTGTTATTTGTTGCTGTTCCTGTTTTAGCTTTATTTTATCAACTAGTATTACGTCTTTTTTTCCCTTTGTTATAGTTAAAATTGTATTCTTGAATATTTAACAATCAATAAAAAATAATTAAAAAAAGGAGGGAGGAGAGGACTGGGGGAACATGTCTAAGGTCCGTGCTTGAACACCAACCTTTGCGACTTTTGCCGAAATTTATACAACGTAAACTTAATCTTGTACGTGTTTTCACGCAAATGTACAAACTTTTTATTTGTAGAAAGAGAAGAAGTCATTATTACGTTACAAGGATGCTAGAAAATGATCAAGGCATTTTCCATTTATTATCGGCTTCGCTTAAGAAACATTAAACGGAAGTAAGATAGAATCATACACACAATTTTCTACAAACTGTTATAATACAACTGAGAAAGACACACTTCACTCCGCGTAAAGGAACCTAACCATACAAGATTAACTGCTATTTACAAGCTTATTTCAAGTGACATTCAAGGGCGGAGTTACAATGCTGATACAGTTTCATAACTAGAAAAAAACGAAACTATACTTCTCAGGTCTGAATAAAATTCTCTCCGCCAAACGCCCACAGAGACGAAAAATTGTTTTCGACAGGTAAATGTGATCGATGCTTCATTGGTACATGTAACAAGTGCCTGTTGACGGCCCACAATCACAAAATTGCCGCGTTTGCTCTCGATGACAAAAGAAGTTTTAGCTTTGAAAAGGGCAACGTATTTCGCAAACGACTTTTTTTCAAATAGCCGACAACTAAACAATTACAAGCCAACTATCACAACTTGTCAGGCGAGGAAAGAGGGCGGCAAAATATCATCATGATGGCTTCTGATTATGAACGCATTTCGACATAGGCTGTCGTTCTCTGATCGTTTACGGCATGAAAATTAACGTGGGATCCATTTTTTTTTACGTATTCATGCATATAGATCTGTATCTGTATTTTAATTAGGCGAAGCTAAATCAACAAAAATAGGGAGCTTACTCACAGACGTTCGTGAGCCACGGACGGCAACCGGAAGTCGAATATTTTTTTTGGTGCGTTTTTGCTCCTCATTACGGACGGGAAAAGCTCTTGTTGGACGTCTGTGGCTTCGCGTTACAGTTACAAACGTGATGGCGTCAAAACGCTCCAAAAAGGAAAAAAATCGACTTCCGGTTACCGTCCGTGTCTCACTAACGTCTGTGCTTAAGCTCCCTGGTAACAAGAATTTGCCGCCCTCCTACTTCAGCCGTCCTGTTGCGTAAGTAGACTACTGAAAACAATTTCCCTTTCCTGTGGAAGTTTTAAAAAGGACGCATCATTATGACTACATATCATGCGACAAATTCCCAACTTGAACGTACATCTTTTCTTAAAACATTTTAAAACTAAAGAGCTAAGATGCAAATACCCTGACGAAATTGACTCAAGAGGGTCGATAAAATCCTAAAGTGTGAACATCAAATGAAAGTTACCAGATGGTCCTTTGCAGTCGCACTGTTTTGTAGGCTGCGTAAATAGTTAACAGTTTAGTCTGCATAAGAACCTTTAAAGTTGGCCACTTTCAAACATATTTCATTCATAGCAGTTGCGTTGCTCTGTTGCTCTCCACAGCCAATCCAGTTTATTAGCTTCATTCATTCACCCGCCCAGTCAAACCGTAAGAAATTTAGGCAGCTCCTCGATAGATCAACAACGAAATGAAATACAACAAAAAGTAGGGGTTTTTTTTGTTCAGTAATCTATGAAACATTCATAGAATGTTAAACAGTAGTTGTCGATATATCGAGAAAGAGTCGACATTCACAAGTTCAACATTTTCAGCTTGCCCGTTGTATAATTGACAACCTCGATTAACACTCAGACAGCTTCCAGCGAAATTTCTCAACTCGAGTATCTGCCAATTGCCGCGAGTTCGTAACCTAAATCAGGCCCGCGGCTGCCGCAAATTTTGCGCGCAGTTCAGCATGTTCAAATCAGCCCTCTTCGTTTCTTGTAGTCTTCGAGGTTAAGTGATCTTCTCGGTGCTCCGTCTCTTTCTGTGTTTGCGGGGCGTGGAGTCGCTACCACAGGACGAGATTCTGTCAACAGAAGATTCAATTATCAGAAAAACTAAGATGCTGTGTTAATGCTGCCTTTTACGTCAACTCGCGTGTTTTCTACGCGAAGAATTGTGAGCACTTCTAATTAATAGGCGTGCCGTTCATACAAACATCATGACATTTCGAACTCACCGCTGGTGATCGATTCGTTTATTCTCGTGGACTGTATGTTTTATCAAGAAGTGATGTCGTAAGGAGAATTATCATATGACTCGTGAGGCCCCGCGCGCACTTTCATTGCAAAACTACTGAGAAAGTTACCGTTCAAGTTCAAGTTCAGGTTTATTCAAAATTCAAAAATTTAGCAAAAAAGAGAGACTGGCCCGCAGGTAGCGAGAGCTAATCTAGGCGGGCCAGACTTACAACTGTTTAAGGATAAAATATAATTAATATTATTACAGTTATTACAATCAAAGACAGAACTAATAGAATTTTTTTTTTGGGGGGGGGGGGGGTGGGGGTAAAGAAATCACGCGTAACACGAAAAACACGAGTAACGAAAAACAAAAATTAACGAGTTGTAACTAATTGGCGAGACCTATTTTCTGTACTATAATAGGCGTTTCAATATAGTCATTTTCATTTACCAAAATATTGAAGAGAAGCCGGCGAATTTCTCCTTTGAATTCTTTCTTAAGTAAATCTCTTAATTGGAGTGGTATCTCATTCCACAGTCTTACGCCAAATCGCGAAAAAGGACGTTTATGTATTTCTAGTCTAGAATTTTGGACGTAAACCCGTGCGAGGGTTGTGAGAATTGACGCGAGGAAGGCGTACGACAATGCCTTACGACCCTGCTACAAACAGTTACGGGTCCGCACAGTGCGATCTGAATGATTTTGTCGCACGTAACTAATCTAAATTTTGGCTTAATCCTTTAAACCCAAGATTTCGAAAAACCAATTCCCCCATGTTGTCCCCATGCTTTTCTTATAAAAGTGCTGGGGAGAAGTTACTAAAATATCA